>NC_089268.1:48464992-48797848 GCF_963930625.1 Muntiacus reevesi
GTGTAGGGTTCACTGACTCGGTGCTGTGCGTGTGTGTGTGTGTGTGTGTGTGTGTGTGTGTGTAGGGTTCACTGACTCGGTGCTGTGCGTTCTGTGTGCTGTGCGTGTGTGTGTGTGTGTGTGTGTGTGTGTAGGGTTCACTGACTCGGTGCTGTGCGTTCCGTGTGTGTGTGTGTGTGTGTGTGTGTGTGTGTGTGTAGGGTTCAATGACTCGGTGCTGTGCGTTCCGTGTGTGTGTGTGTGTGTGTGTGTGTGTGTGTGTGTGTAGGGTTCACTGACTCGGTGCTGTGCGTCCCGTGTGTGTGTGTGTGTGTGTGTGTGTGTGTGTGTGTGTGTAGGGTTCACTGACTCGGTGCTGTGCGTCCCGTGTGTGTGTGCGCGCACGTGGGCTCAGTCGAGACCAACTCCGAGCAGCCCCAAGGCCTGCGGCCCACCAGACTCCTCTGTCCGCGGCAGTTTTCCAGGCGAGAGTACTGGAGAGCGCGCCGTCTCCTCCTCCAGGGGATCTTCCCGACCCAGCGGTCATACCCCACCCCCCACGCCCGTCTCTTGCGTCTCCGGCATTGGCGGCGGATTCTTCTCCGCTGGCGAGTATATTCTGTGGGTCTCATCCTCCCTTTCGAGGTGGGCTCCGACAAGGGCCTTCCTGCCCAGCGTCACTCGCACCAACAGGACAAGACCCAGTCTGGCTCAGGACAAAGGAGAGGGTGCTGCTCTGAGCAGAGGATGCGGAGGTTCGAGCCTGGGCTCTAGAGCACGCATTTTCCCACCAGGCTGCGGGCAGGGCGGTCTCACAGGGACTTGGCGGCGGGGCGGGGCTGGCGCTCCTGAGGCGCAGGCGCAGGCGCAGGCGCACTTCCACTGCGCGGGCTCCAGCTGCCCTCGGCAGCCATCTTGAATCGCGGTGTTGTGTGCCGCTGAGGTGTTGACGCCGCCATTTCACTGCGTGCTGCCCGCTGTGAGAAGTGAAGCTACACCAACATGGAGGAAAAGAAAAGGTTAGACTTTATTACCAGAGTCTGTTTTGTATTTCCTGGGGATTGTTAGTGGGCTTTGCTGGTGATGTAACGACATGTATCTGTCATTAGGGTATCATACAGAGTATTTTCACTGCCCTTAAATGCCATGCTCCATTGGTTCATCCCTCCCTTACTTGGGCAACCACTAATCTTTTTTATGTTTCCATTGTTGTTCAGTCACCATGTCCTGTCTGACTGTTTGTGGCCTCGTGGACTGCAGCACACCAGGCTTCCCTGTCTTTTACCATCTCCTGGAGTTTGCTGAATTCTGTGTCCATTGAGGCAGTGATGCCATCCAACCATCTCATCCTCTGTTGCCCTCTTCTCCTCATGCGCTCAGTCTATCCCAGCATCAGGATCTTTTCCAGTGAGTTGGCTCTTCACATCAGGTGGCCAAAGTGTTGTCCTCATATTTCTGTATTTTCTAGAATGCTGTATGGTTGGAGTCAGACAGTGTGTAGCCTCTTCAGGTCAGCTTCTTTCACTTAGCAATATGTGTTTAAGTTCTTCCAATATCTTTTCCAGGCGGAATAACTCATTTCCTTTTGACAAGTGATGACAAGTGAAGTTGCTCAGTTGTGTCCATCTCTGTGCAACCCCATGAGCTGTAGCCTACCAGGCTCCTCCATCCATGGGACTTTCCAGGCAAGGTATTGGAGTGGGTTACCATTTCCTCCTCCAGAAGATCTTCCTGACCCAGGAATCGAACCCAGGTCTCCCGCATTGCAGGCAGACGCTTTATTGTCTGAGCCACCAGGGAAGCTGTCATTTCTTTTTAGTGCTGAATAATATTCCGTCTTCTGAATGTATCACAGTTTATTCACTCACATACCAAAGGACATCTTGGTTCCTTCCATGTTTTGGCAGTCATAGATAAAGGTGATAGAAACAACCTCGTATAGCCTCTTGTGTGGATGTAGGTTTTTATCTCCTTTGGGTAACACCAAGAAGTGTGACTTGGGGATTGAATGGAAAGAATATGTTTACTTTTGTAGGAAGCTGCCAAACTGTTTTCCAAAGTAGCCATACCATTTTGCATTCCCATCAGTAATGAATGAGAGTTCCTCTTGCTCCCTGTGCTCATCAGCAGTTGGTGGTGTCAGTATTCTGGGTTTTGACTGCTCTAGTAGGGGTGTGGTGGCGTCTCTCTGTTTTAATTTGTGCTTCCCTGAGGATGTGATGCAGAGCACACATTCCTGTGCTTGTTTGCCATCTGTATATTTCCCTTGGTGAGGTGTCCCCCTTTTGAATCAGGTTGTTTATTTTCTTACTGTTGAGTTATGAGTTCTTTGTTTATTTTGGAAACAGTCCTTTATCAGATATGTCTTTTGCAAATATTTTCTCCCAGTCTGTGGCTTATTTTATCATTCTCTTGACATTGCTTTTGTGGAGCAGTTTTTAATTTTAATGAAATTCAGCTTATCCGTTCTTCCTTTCATGGATGTGTCTTTGGTGTTGTATCTAACAATCATTGCCACACCCAAGGTCATGTAGGTTTTCCCCCATGTTGTCTTTTAGGAGTTTCATAGTTATGTATCTTACATTTAAGTCTGGGATCCATTTTGAGTTAATTTTTGTGAAGGGAATAAGGTCTGTGTCTACATTCTTTTTTTTTTTTTTAATATGTGGATGTCCAGTTGTTCCAGCACCATGTGTTGAAAAGACTGTCTTTGCACCATTGTATTGCCCTTGCTCCTTTGTCAAAGATCACTTGACTATGTTTATGTGGATCTGTTTCTGGGCTCTCTACACTGTTCCTTTTTTGCATTGGTTCCTATACTTTGGTCAGTGCCACACTCTCTTAATTACTGTAGCTTTGTAGTAAGTCTTGGAAACAGGTAGTGTCAGCCTTCCAACTTTGTTCTTCTTATTGTGCTGGATGTTCTGGGTGTTTTGTTTCTCTATGAAAACTTTAGAATTGGTTTGTTGATATCCACAGCATAACTCGCTGGGATTTTGTTTGGGATTGCGTTGAATCTATAGATCAAGTTGGGACAAGCTGATATCTTAGCAATATTGATTCTTCTTATCCATGAACATTAAATATCTTTCCATTTATTTAGTCCTATTTTGATATTTTCATCTGAGTTTTAGAGCTTTCCCTATAAATCTTGTACATATTTTGTCTGATTTACCTAAGTATATCATTTTGAGAGGGGTACTAATGTAAATTGTACCATGTTTTTAATGTCAAATTTCATTTGTTCATTGCCAGTATATTGGAAGACTATTGGGAATTCCCTAGTGGTGATTCACACATAAGACTCTGTGCTTCCATTGCATGGGGTCAGGGTTCCATCCCTGGTCAGGGAGCTAAGATCCTGCAAGCTGAGCAGCCAATTAAAAAGAAAAGGAAAACCAGTGACTTTTGTGTATTAACATCCTGCAACTTCATTTCCTTTCCTTTCCTTTTATTTATTTACTTACTTATTGTTGTACCATGAGGCTTATGGGAAGTCTTAGTTCTCTGACTAGGGATCAAACCCACATCCCCTGCATTGGAAGGTGGATTGTTAACCCCAGGACCACCAGGGACATCCCTCCATTTCCTTTTAGAACTAGTTATTGCTAGCATGGATAAGAACTTTTGAATTTTGTACATTTGTTTTATGTCACTACCTCAATATTTAGAATAGGTTTTGAAAATAGAATCTCTAATTTTCTAGGTGTACAGTGATATATACCTATATCCATATCTTTTTCTAGTATTTATACTTTTTAGCTAATTTTCTTGTCTTACTGCTTTACTGAGAACTTTTAAAAGTATTGAAAAATTTTGGAAAGGGAGGTGTCTGTGTCACAGTTCAGATTTTAATGGAATACCTTTAATATTTCATCATTTAATATCATGTTTGTTGTTGGTTTTTGATATATAGATTTTTACCGTATTTAAAAAAATTAGAATTGACTCCTGAATTTTATCAAATGATGGTTTTTCTTCAGTATTAATATTGCCTTTCCCTTTACAAATAAACTTCTCCCCCTAAAAACTTTAAAAATGGTTGCTTTCAGCTGATAGGGAAAATTTACAGTTGGCCATGGGCATCAAACCCAGTGTACCCTCTGGGGGCCCTGGAGGGTGCCAGCTTGGAGATGTGGGGCGGGGCGCAGCCAGACCTCAGGGTGGAGGAGAGTGTGTCCCTCCTGAGGTAGCTGGGGGAGCAGTCCTAGAGACTGGGAAGCGTGGGCAGGATGAGGAGCCGATGCCCAGCTGTCATCTGTCAAAACGTCAAGGTGAGACTGGGAGGCAAGGGTGAGGTTGAGGGTGGAAGTCAGGAAGATTCCTTCCCCACGTGTCGGGTAAGAAAACTCAAGGAACCTGTGGGGCAGGCAGGTAGTCTGGCTATGACCTTGGCTGAGGTCGCAGGCTCTCTGGGGAATGGAGCGAGCAGGTGTGTGGGTGGCCCAGTGCCATCCCCGCAGCTTAGGGCTCCAGATTAAGGACCTGAGAGGTCCTCCTCTTAGGTTGGTTAAGGGCCTCCTCTTAGGTGGTCTTGAAGACAGAGTTTGATAGGCATCTGTGAGTAAAATGCTGGGTGACACTGAGCAAGATATGCAGCAGTCTTCCCCAGTTTTTATTGGATGCTGTCATCTTTAACGAAAGGGCGATTATCTTAAGCCAAAAAATTTTAAATAATCCTTTAAAAAAAAGTGCCTCCCCATCCATCACCACCCCCCAACCCCGCATCCCATGCCTGGTTCACAGGTCTTTGCCTTCTGGGTTGCAGCTCAGCAGACTCTTCTGGCCAGACTGTCACACACTGCTCCCATTGGTTAGAATCCCCTGTCCCCGTCCCCTGCCCCCAGCCCTCGGGGACACCCCTCAGTCTCCTGGCAGCAAACAGAAGGTGCATCCTAAATAGGTCATTGAGGAGAGGATAACGATAGACTGTTGACAGAGGTGCAGGCAGGGTTACGGAAAATCAGCAGCGGAAGGTGAAGCAGCCTAGGTTAAGAATGGGGAAACCATGGCCAGCTCTGAACCTGGAGGGGCGAGACGGACACGGGGCTCCCGGAACCGGGAGAAGACTCCAGACAGAAGCTTTGGTTGGGAGCCCGTGAACTGACAGGCTGTGGTCTCCAGGCACTAACCCCTCCTCCCTGCCCTCCCTTCGCCCACCTCCTCCTGGAGTCACCCACCAGTCAGCCCTCTGGGAAGTCAGGAGGCAAGGGACCCCGAGAGACAGTTCATGAAGGCCAGCCCCCAAGCTGCGAGCAGGGCGGACAGGCAAGGGCAGTGCTCCGGAGGGAGAGCCCAGCACGTCGGGCACCTCCGCCCAGCACCTGCCCAGCTCTGCGACCCTGGGGGTTGCCATCTTTGCATCCCACAACTCCTGAAAGATCCACAAGGTCAGGAACTGGGTCTTAATGGCAACCCATTCCGGTGTTCTTGCTGGAAAATCCCATAGATGGAGGAGCCTGGCAGGCTATAGTCCACGGGATCAGAAAAGAGTCAGACGACTAAACAGCAGCAAGAAACCCCCAAGAAACAACTCAGAAGGGGGACAGCAGTGATGTGTGCAGAAAGATCCACAACACCTCTGTTGACAACAGTGAAGATTAGAAATGCCCCAAACAGGGAAATCTAGCCCAGCAGCTGGGATGTGTTGTTATCCAGCCCTGAAAAGGAGTGTCAGTGGCTGTGTTAACACACGCCAATGAAGCACAGATAACAAATGGCAAAAGTGAATTCTGCCAAGTACACGGTTCTCAAAAAGTGTGGATGTGTCTGTCCTGTATAGAACAAACTTAGAGGCATGTATGTCCAGTATATGTTCATAAATGTTAGTTGCTCACTTGTGTCTGACTGTTTGCAACCCTGTGGACTATGGTCCACCAGGCTCCTCTGTCCATGGGATTTTCCAGGCAAGAATACTGGAGTGGGTTGCCATGGCCCTCTCCAGGGGATCTTCACGACCCAGAGATCCAACCTGGGATCCAATCGCCTGCATTGCAGGCAGATTCTTTACTGTCTGAGCCACCAGGGAAGCAAGAAATGTTGGCCAAATACCACATTGCATAATTTAAGAGAAAATAGCAAACTTCTGGAAGAATTTATCACAAAAGTTAGTGCAAAGTAGCTAGAAGTGTTAGGATGATATGCCATTTAAGAAACGGGACTAACAGCTTATTTTAGGAGGCTAGCTGGAAAAGTCACTTGGCTTTTGTCAACTGTTCATCCAACCTCTAGTACCCTTGTTGGCGCTGAGGCTTTTTTTTGACACCCCGTGATGGGTTTGGGGTGAGCTTTTTTCCCCAGTATTTATTTTGGCGGCACCAGATCTTAATTGTGGCACACGGGGTCATCATTGCGGCATGTGGGATCCTAGTTCCCCGACCAGAGATCAAACCCATACCTCCTGTGTTGGGAGCATGGAGTCTTAGCCATGCTAAGACTCAGGGAAGTCCCCTGGGGTGAATTTTTGGTCAATACACTGCAAAAAATCTTCAAACTTTCATGTGCGTATGAATCCCCTGGGGATCTTGAAAAAAATGCAGATTCTGATTCTTTAGGTCTGGGTGGGATCTGAGATTCCTCCTTTTGAACAAAGTCCGAAGAGATGCTGCTGTTGCTGGTGCTGACCACCGACTGTGTAGTCAGGCTTTAAATCAGTGTTGACTTTAACCTGCTGAAGCAGGGGTCCCCAACCTCCGAGATCTAATGCCTGGTGAGCTGAGGTGGAGCTGATGTAATAATAACAGAAATAAAGCACACAATACATGTAATGCACTTGAATCATCTCGAAACCATCCACCTTGCCCTGGCCCAGCCAGGTCCATGGAAAATTTTTCTCCCATGAACCTTGTCCCTGGTGCCCAAATAGTTGGGGACTGCTGTTCTAAAACTTGTATTTTCTGTTGATAAATATACAAATTACACGTCTAGATTCAGATATGCCTGCAGCTGAGAAGCCCAGTATCCTCTGGGCCTCTCCATCAGCCAAAAAGACCTGGCTGAATTTTACCTCTTAGAGTAAATATGCCAAAAATGATACCTTTAATGTTTCTGATACATCACATTTAGAAGGATTTTTCAAACTGCATACGATGGCCGTCCTTTCTTTTCCGAGCCACAGTTATTTTTATGATGATCATCTTGTATTTCTCATGCTAGCTTCCATGTGAAAGGGTTAAAATTCTCCATAAGTCTTTTCAACATCATGGATTCTTCATGACAACCCTAGGGAGGTGATACAAGGCTTTGCTCATGTAGTTTCCAAATAACATGGTGATCTACTGTGATTCCACTAAACTGTAGCAAAAAGAGACCCTTATACAAGGTTCGAGTTTGCTGTTTGTTTCTGTGAGTCCCACAGCACGAGTTGGGTGCCACTTTAGCCAAGTCTTACTGTAGAAGGAACCTCCTGTGGAGGGAAGTGTCGTCCATGCTCATCGATGTCATTGTACATCCTTCCTTCAGGCATCACTTCATCTCCACTGAGATGCCCTCGCCCACCACAGGCAGCTGATTGCCGTGATTCGTTTCGTCCTTTCCCTTTCTCCTCCTCTGGTGACCACTGCTTTGTTTTCTGTAGCTATTGATGCCAGTATACATCCTCCTTTCAGGCATGATACATGCTGCTGGGTTTTTTTGTTTATTTAGTTTTTCATTTGTTTTGAGCTTTTTGTTTATTAGTTTTTTGGATTCCACATATAGTAGAATTATCTTTCTCCATCTGACTTATTTCACTTGGTATAATATGCTGACCATCCATCCATGTGGCTGCCTATGGTAAGAGTTCATCTTTTTTATGGCTGAGTAGTATTCCATTGTAAGATACATACCACATCTTCTTTATCCATTCAGCCTTTGATGGGTATTTAGCTTGTTTCCATATATTGGCTACTGTAAATGCTGCAGTACCGTGAACCTAGGGGTGTACATATCTTTTTGAGTTAGTGTTGTTATTTCAGAAGCAATTCTTAAAGATTTATGGTGTTTTTGTCCTTGCAGATACTTTGTGAGGATTTAGGAAGAAACACGTCAACAGAATTGTTCTCTGGCCCCAGTTACTGACATTGTTTATACACACACACACACACACACACACCCCACACACACCATTCACACAGAGTATCTGTGCTTATAGCTCCTGAATTTGTGTTTGCATGTGTATGTACACACACTTATAAAGAGGCAAGAAGTGAAATGCAGTCAGCAGTAAACAGACATTTTCCTGGGACTGCTTCTTAGTCATTGCTCTTTTCTTTGCAAAAATGCAGCCCTAGTCAGCCCCTCTATTTTCTGTACCTTTTATAGTGAATGAGCTCTACATTAGCCTCACGGTCCTTACCAGAAATGTGAGTAGCTCATTAACAAATATCCCACATCTATTCATTTTTTTTAATCCTCAAGCACCTACCAATTCTTTTGCCATCCCAAACAAATAGATATATAAATATGTCAACATTTGCCTTTCTTGCTCTCTTTTTCCCCACTCCCCTTTTCTTTAAATCCTGAGAACCTCAGTCTTGGAGAAACAGCCAGATCAGGAAACAGCCAGATTCATAGACTTTGGAGGGACAGGAACAAAGTTGTCTGCCAAACCATCCACTTTTTCTCATCTTTAGAAAAAGAGGATTTACAGGTTTGGGAACAGATTATATTTAGGGGCTTTCAGGCTACTAATATCCTACCCCCGTTTGCAAAATTCCTCTCTGGGGTTGAGACTCCCACGAGTCACCTTGACCTCCACAGAAGATAAATGCCCCCGGAAGCGCACTCCCATTTGGAAATATCCTAAAAATACGGAGTTTGAAGCTGTAGGATCTGCTCCAAACTGCACGCAGTGCCATATTTGTTTTGTGCATTTCTAGCCTAGGGAAGCACCTGTCTGTCTAGGATGAAAGGCGGTTTACTTTAGAGAGGGTCTAAGAGGAAAGGGAGTAAAACAAAAGTGAATCAATTTGCATTCAGATGTTTGCATTAAATATGAATGACCTTGGGGGTGGGGGAGTCCCAGCTCTGCCGCCTGGGGTACGCGGGGTGGGCTCTGGGAGGGGGGGAAGGGGTGGAGGAAAAGGGCCCCCATTCCCGGTGGACAGCTCAGGATCAACCTCCTGTGTCCTGGTGCTGTGCTGCGGTCCAGGGAAGAGCAAGTCCAAGGACGGATGTGGGAGCTTCCAGCATCAACAAGGGAAAACCGGATGGGCAATTGCTAACCGATGAAGCACCCTCCTGCTTTAACAAGAAATAATAGTGGTAAAGAGCCTGCCTGCCAAAGCATGAGACTTAAGAGACATGGGTTTGATCCCTGGATCGGGAAGATCCCCTGGAGGAGAACATGGCAAGCCACTCCAGGATTCTTGCCTGGAGAATCCCCATGGACAGAGGAGCCTGGCGGGCTCCAGTCCGTGGGGTCGCAAAGAGTCGGTCCCAGTGGAAGCAACTTGGCATGCACATACGCAACCTGAGTTTAGGGGCCACAGACAATGCCAGGGGAGGGAAAGAGGGGTGCAGTGGGAGAGCCCATTGCACATGGATGTCTGGTGGGTGGAAGTGTCAGGGACCCTCGGAGGCGGGGTTAGAGAAAGTGTCCAGGCTTTCCTCTGCCTGTGGAGCTGGCAGCCCTGAGGGGTTCACAAATCGGTGAAGAGGAGGAGAAGATCTCCATTCATCCTTGGCTCTGAGGGGGGTCAGGAAGTTGGCAGCTGTGCAGGGAGCGGCTCCTTTGACGAGACGGTGGCTCTGCGTCCTGGGCCTCGTCACCCGCAGGAGTCCTTCCCGGAGGAAGCCCTTGAGGCCGCGAGTGCTGTCAGGAGTGGGTGTGCGTCTTGCTGCTCTTGTCTTTTCGTTGTCGTTGTTGAGAATGAGGGCCTTGCAGTGCCTCTAAACTCACCCCAGCTGAGTGTTCACTTAGCCTCCCTGCAAGGCTGGCTCTCGTCATCCATGTCTGGGCCTGTCCCTGAGTTATCCTCCACCGGGGAAGCTTGGAAATTTCCACTGCTCCCCTCTCTCTAGTCCAGCCCTGCCAGCACCAGCCAGGCTGCCCCGGGGGTGCTACACTCGCAAGGCAGAGTCGGCATACCCCTTGCCTGCGCGCTGCTGTCACCGGACACCTTTGGAACGTTGGGGTGTCCAGTAAAATCAGCTTCTGGGGTGGATCCCGGTCTCAGTAGTTTTTAGAACTTCCCAGGGTGATTCCAGCGGCTGCCAAGTTTGAGAGCGGCTGGCACGGGGGTGTGGGTACATCCAGTTGCCTGGACTTGACTCCTGGCTCCGATGCTGAGGGTAGCACTGGGCAGGGTGTTTACGGCTCCCTGCGTCAGTTCGCAGGTGTGCAGTGGGGATGAGAACGGTACTGACGCCGCACACAGCATTGCAGAGGTGTCTCAGCAGGTGCACGTGCGGCCGGCGCTGGGGAGCTGGCTGCCCGCCGTCACACCCCTCGTAGTGTTGCCGTTGGTCACGCGGGGGCACACAGGCAGCAGAAGAGGTGTCCGGAATCGCAGCTCTTTCTCCTGGAAGGAGGCGGTTCCCTTGAGATGTGCTCATTGTCTTCAGACCGCTATCAGATGGGAAAGGAATGTGGCTTGTTCTACAGGCTGTGAAGGAACAGGACTTCCCAGGTGGTCCAGTGGCTAAGACCCCACACTCCCAATGCAGGGGGCCTGGGGTTTGATCCCTGGTCAGGGAACTATATCTCACATGCCACAACTAAGAGTTCACACGCTGCAACTAAACGGCAACTAAGACCTGCTGCAGCCAAATAAATAAAAACAAAATAAATATTTAAAAAAAAATCCAGGGACCAGGCTATGAAGGAAAGAAGGATTCAGGAATGGAAACTTTTCAATAGAGCCACCCAGTGGCGAGACGGACTGTGTCACGCGGAGTGGGTTTCCTTGCTCTATGTACTCAAGTGGCAGCGGGACATTGTTGGGTGGAAATGTTATAAGAGGAGTCACACAGGAACTGAATGACTTCCACAGGCTTCTTCAGCCCACGCCCTGCAGGCGCTAAGTGCCACCAAACGTTCATGAAATGTTCTCCTGAAGCAGGCGAGGACAGTGACCCTGAAGGTTCTTGCCAGAGTGAGTCTGAAGCTGTGCTCAGGAGAGGACCAGGGTCACATCAGGTGAGGAAACCCTATTTCCAGGTCAAAAGCAGAGACTTCACTTTGCCCACAAAGGTCCATTTAGAGTTGGACTGTAAAGAAGGCTGAACACCAAACAGTTGATGCTTTTGAACTGTGGTGTTGGGGAAGACTCTTGAGAGTCTCTTGGACTGCAAGATCAACCAGTCCATCCTAAAGGAAATCAACCCTGAATATTTATCGGAAGGACTGATGTTGAAGCTGAAGCCTCAATATTTTGGCCACCTGATGTGAAGAGCCGACCTCATTAGAAAAGACCCTGATGCTGGTAAAGACTGAAGGCAGGAGAAGGGGGCAGCAGAGGTTGATGGTTGGATGGCATCACTGACTCAATGGACACGAGCTTGAGCAAACTCCAGGAGATAGAGAAAGTCAGGGAAGCCTGGCCTGCTGCAGTCCATGGGGTTGCAAAGGGTCGGACATGACCTTATGACTGAACAACGAGTCAAAAGGGTGAACTCGGGCTGGGCGGGCGGTGGTCCCCACAGGCCTGGAGCAGCTGACGAAGAAGCCAGCCGAGGAGTGGATCTGGAGCTCATGCTGTGGTTAGCGTGTGGGATGATCGGAGGCCCTTTTATCTTGAGCTCTGGACACAGGAGAGAGGAGTGGGTCGGCTTTGTTCAAGACAGGTCAGAGAAGTAGACGCTCCCTACATCTGAGGCTCTCCCATCCCTGACGCCCATGGACCGTTCCTCCATTATACCGTTCACCCAGCCTCACTTCCCTTCTCTCCTCCCGGGTCCCAGCCTCTCGGGGAGAACTCTAGGAAGCCTGTTTTACTTGCTTTTTCGTCCTAGGCGTGGGCTGGGTGGGGAACAGCACTGCTTGTGACACTGTTTCACTAGAAACGGAACTGTGCGTCCCTCATAATGTCAGCTCCTCTCGGCTTTCTGGTTTAGCCGGGCCTCGTCCCTTGCCGTGCGATCGGCAGGTGGTGTCTGCCCAAGCTCCGGGTCCCCCCCGGCCCCTCGCCCACCCCCTCTCCTCCCATTCTCCACCAGGGCTCTCCCCTCTCCTGTGTCTCTCCTCACGCGGGGCCGCACCCGGGCCTTATCTTGCCTCCTGTGAGATCCTCACCTCTGCAGTGCCCTCTAGAGCTGTCCTTCCATCACCCTGTTCTCGCCTTCCCACCAAGCCTGTTCTGTGCCCCTGCGGTGGCCCCTGGAGCCCTCCCAGCTTTGGGCATCTTGGACCATTCTGGTCGCATGTTACCTCCCTCCCCATGCTGTTTCGGATTCCTTGTTAGCTGTTTTGGCAAAGTCCTTAAAACTTACAGATTCCCTTTCCCTCTCGACCTCCTGCCGCATCTTTCTGCCCTCTCGTCCCCTCCCGACCCCCCTCTTCTCAGTTCTGTTGAAGGGACTGGGGCGCCCGCAGTAATCGGACCCCCTGCAGTCCTGCCGTCGGACTCTGCTGCGCCCGTGGCTGTCTTCCTTAGCTCCATTTTTAGCTCCCTATCAGATTCCCATGACAGCTGCTCCGCATCGTTCCCTCTCTGCTCAGGCCCGCGCTGACCCTGCTCGCCTCCTGGCCGGGAGCGGACGTGCCCCTGGGGCTGGCTGAGAAGGGCAGCCCCTGGCACTGCTGGGACCCTGTCTTTCTCCCTTGCGCCCTCCCTTCCGCCTGTTTCTCCTTCCCTCTTGTCCTGTCTTGGGGAAGGGGTGGCCCTTACTCTTTCCAAGGCCGGACCTCCCCCTCCGCCCCTCAGTCCCCGTCCCGTGATCTCGCTAGGTTGCCGCTGCTCCTGGCCATCACCCCGCTGCTCTGACCCTGACGCTTCTGTCATCTCCACCTTAGAACGCAAGCGGGGACAAAGCCCTTGCTCGTGCTCCCTCCTTCCTCTCTCCTCTCTCTTCCTCTTTCTCCAGTGGCCCTGTTTCCTCCCTGGTCCTGGGACCAGCCCTGCTGCCCCTGAGACGTGGTTTGTGGTCTGACTCCGCCCTGAGAGGCGGCCTCGTGGGCCGGCTCAGGCGGGACCCTGGAGCCAGCCCCTCGGGGCTTCCTGTCCAGCTTGCCCCCTGTGTGTTGTCATCTTGACCCTCACTCGGCCCCTTATCAATCTTTCCAAAGTTCCGCTTCCTGCTCTGGAAAATGGAGGTGCCTGACTCACTGCATGCTGTGAGTCTTGAACGATTCTATTTTTTAAAAGTGCCCGACACACCCTGGGTACATAAAATAAACAACTTTCCCGTGCATCCCTGGTGTGGCCCATGCCGAGTCCTTCCTGTGGCCGGCGCTTGCTCAGTCTGTCCCCCCTTCACGGCCTGATGGCGTCCTGCCCTCCACCCGCAGCCCCAGGGCCCCCAGGCTGTGTTCTCTCTGAACCTTGTTCCCCCGCTGTCGTGGGTGCCTCAGTCTCCCTGCGTGGGCTGTATCGGGACCGTGTGTACGTGTGTGTCGGGTCGCTCACGAACCAGGAGCCTCCGTGGGTAGGGATGGCTCCCGCTAGGGGCTTCCCACGCGGCATTAGTGGTAAAGAACCCGCCAGCCAGTGCAGGAGATCGAAGAGATGCGGGCTCGATCCCTGGGTCGGGAAGCTCCTCTGGAAGATCCCCCGAACCCGCTCCAGTGTTCTTGCCTGGAGAGTCCGTGCAGAGGAGCCTGGCGGGCTACAGTCCGTGGGGTCGCAAAGAGTCTGGCACGACTGAGGCCATGTAGCACACACGCGGGGTGCGTATTGGAGCGCCTTACAGGTAAGCTATTCAGTAAATGTTAAATTTAGAAGGGTGTTTGCTGTGCCGTGGGGGCATGGGGGATCTTAGTTCCTCTACCAGCGATTGAACCCTCACCCTCTGCATTGGAATCGTGGAGTCTTAACCCCTGGACTCTCAAGGAAGGCCTTAGAAGAATTTTTAAAGACCTGCTTGCTGCTATGTATATCCTTGGGTTTCCCTGGTGGCTCAGCTGGTAAAGAATCCGCCTGCAGTGTGGGAAACCTGGGTTCGATCCCTGGGTTGGGAAGATCCCCTGGAGAAGGGAAAGGCTACTTACTCCAGTAGAATTCTCCGTGGAGAATTCCACGGACTGTATCATCCAGAGGGTTGCAAAGAGTTGGACACGACTGAGCGACTTTCACTACCACTACTAGGTATATCCTTGTAACCTTTAAAAAAAAATCTAAGCTGATTTCTTTCTCACCCAGAATATGCTCCCTGACCTTGTAGAATTTCCAATGTAAACACCCAGAGAAACCTTCCCAATGAAGACCATCAACAGGTCTGGCCAGATGTTTGTGGTCCTTATGCTAGCCTGGGAGAAGTGATCTGCCTTCAGGTTACTAAGGTTTTGTTTTCTCAAGTAATTATCCCCCACTTGATACCATCAATCAGATTTCTCCTGTGGAAGAGGAAGTGGTCAGACTAGCCGATATCTAAGATTCCTTTCAGCTTGAACAGAACTGTAACTCAGTGATCACATGCTGGGCGTGTGACACAGTTAAGATACTTCTAGAAATAACTGAGGATGCATCTCATGTCTGTCCTGGAATGAAAGTTCCTCGGGGAGGGCTGTTTGCTGCAGGTGTGTTAATGAATTGATCTGTTCTTGCAATCCATATTGTGAGACTCTGTGTGCCTGGTTTGGGGTTAGGTGCCAGGAAGAGTGTTGACCCAAGCCCCCGGCTCATCAGAGGGCTGGCAGCTCTTCTTGAGAAAGGGAGGTGCCTGGGGGTGGGCCAGGCCAGGCCGGACAGCCTGGTGGCTCTCAGAGGGGCCGGCGGAAGCGGAGGTTCTGCAGCAGCACAAGCGGCAGCTGCCCCTCATGGGACTTCGTCCATGGTCCCTCCCGCCTGAGGCTTGTTGCGTTACCCAAGGCAGCCTGAAATGTCTCCTGCCTCACCCGCTCGCTTCCCTCGATTCATCTTTCAATCTGGAGGATTTACAAAGATTTATGCCATTAAGAGCGAGATCTCGGCAACATGCCGCATGGGGAAAACATGTTTTTCTCCTGCCTGTGGACATGTTACCGTGTAAGTCCTTCTGGGCAGGGACCCATTTTATGCGTCATCTTCTCTGGGCGAAGCTTCCTTTCCTCGGAGGGCCGCGGTTTCAGAGGTTTGGGTCCATCATTTCTCCGGGGGTCAGCGCTAATTCACCAGCTCTTGGCTCGTGGTGAGCTGCCCGCATTTTACAGCGGGGCACAGGGACCTGAACCCTATCTTATCAGTCAGTCAGTCATGTCCGACTCTATGACCCCATGGACTATAGCCCTCCAGGCTCCTCAGCCGTGGGCTTCTCCAGACAAGAATACCAGAGTGGGTAGCCGTTCCCTTCCCCAGGGGGTCTTCCTGACCCAGAGATCGAATCTGGGTCTCCTGCACTGCAAGCAGATTCTTTACCATCTGAGCCGCCAGCGAAGCCTGACGGTGGTTTAGTCGCTAAGTTGTGTCCAGCTCTTGGACTCTTGCGACCCCACTGACCGACCCTCAAGGAAACAAAAGAGCGTCTATTACCGAGGGCCAAGCACTCTTGGCCGAGGAGTGGTAGGGTTGAAATGAGCTTATTGTCCTCACAGCCCAGAGCCCGAGGCTTCAGATTCTTTTGGGTGCTGGAGGTTTAACACAGGACAGGTGGGCGAGGAGGCTGTCCAGGCCATGCGCCCCCCACACCCGCCCACCTATCTGCTGGGCTTGACGCGTGGTGGACGGCTCATGAGGAATCCAGACTACGGGCAGGGACGTGCCCATAAGGCCATCTGGGGCCTGTGGCTGGAAGGAGACACGGGGAATCTTCTCCAGCTCGGCTTTGGTGACCTGGGGGAGCTTATGAGCCCTTTCTTCTTTCCTGCTGGCCGTCCCCCCTCAATTGTGGACCACCTGTCAGAGTCTGTTGAGGAGACCCAGGTTTTCCGCTTAGCTCTCCGTGTTGAAAGAGCTTATAGACAAAGCAGAGGATGGGGGGGTGGGGCTGTGGTCCTGACAGCTTATGTGCAAGTGTTGGGAGGGGGGCAGCGAGCAGGGGTGGGGGGAGGGGAGTGGGAGGGGGCAGAGCAGTCGGGGGTTGGGATGGGCGGGGGCCCCAGCCGCACTGTCTAGTGAGCTGGTTTTCTTTTTTTTTTTGTGGTCACTTTGTGCTTCATGTGAGATTTTAGTTCCCTGACCTGGGATGGAACCCATGCCCCCCTGCAGGGGAAGTGTAGTCTTAACCACTGGACTGCCAGGGAGGCCCCCATGTGAGCTTTCACAGATGGAGTTTCTGGCTCTTGGTCAGGATGATCCCAAGAGGAGGGACCCTGAGGCCCCCATCCTGTCGTCCTGTTACTTTGCCTCATCAAAGCATCGACACCACCCTCCCAAGTAGATCTCTTCTGCGTCTGTAGTGAATTTGGCTAAACAGTCATCTGAAGCTCACTGCACATCCCAGGCCTCCTGTACATCATCTGGGCGAGATGGGACCGTTCCCTGAACCTGTGCGCATTTCCTCTCTTTCTCCTTGGGTTGGATCCTCATGCCTCCTGCACACGGTGGGCAGGATGGGCATTACTCACCCCGGTTTAGAGATGACAGATTAAAGACTCAGGTCTCTTGTCATGATAGAACCCTACAGATGTCACTGGTCTCCCAAAGGGTTCACTCTTTTTCATTGCGTGGTGTCTGTGTAGTGAGCGGGTCGTCAGTGGGCACTTCAGTGTATGTGTCCACACGCAGATGGAACATCTAGTTTTTACAGAGAACGGTGACAAGCCCAGGTTGTCAAGGAGGCAGCCTGGGGACAGAGGCGTGAGAGGAGCCTAGAGCCCACTGAGAGGTCATGAGCCTTGTCCTTGCTCCAGGGGCCATCGTGCAGCACAGGGAGCCCAGGCATTTCTCTCATCCGTTCGGGAAGCAGCTGGCCGGTGCCTCCTCCCACCCCTGAAGACCCACAGGTTTAATCTGCAGTGTAGACAGGAGCGCTCTTAGCTGAGCACAACTGCTCTCTATCTTTCGAATCTCGCTTAGCTCGGTGCAGCTGACCAACAAGCCTGCAAAGGGACCAGGACTCCATTTCACACCTGCTGAATTTCTGACCAGCCAAAGAAAACGTTAGCAACAACCAAACAGATAGCACCAGCAGCCGTTATCAACAATTCAGGACGAGCAGACTGGCTGCATTTGGTTGACTGGGAATAGTTACGGATTGAAATAAAACAGTGAATTAGGTAGGATAAGTAAATCATCTTACGTTACTTTTCTCTCTGTGGCCATTTTATTAGGTGTAATTTGGATGTTGCCAACGTATGCTCACTAACTATTTCCATGTGTTCACATGAAATTTGAACTCATAAATGTTATGGCCATAGAAATTTCCAATTTGTTTCAATTACTATGTTACATTTCCTTTTTAACGTTACGTGAATTTTTGGATGGAAATAAAAACATAGTCATAATTCCACTACTTGAGGGCAGAAAAGAGATGTTTTCTGCTATCTCTCTCATAAACTAAACATTCACGTAATACATGTTCTGCTTCTCAGCAAAAACATCAGAGACTGAGGTTAGCCATGGACCACTTGCAGAGAAAATCTGGGATGTCTGGTAAGCTGGCAGGAGGAAGGTGCTGGCCTGTTGTCCGTGGCTCCAAGCGGATCCCTGTGGGTCTTGACTGAGACAGCTGCTCCTTCTGGGTTCAGATGTGCATTTCCAGGAACTGAAGCAAGCATCTCCAAGACTGTAAGAGACTCAGAGCAGAAAGTATTTTCATTTGAATCTGCTTCTCATGTATCATCTCAAGAGTCAAGGAATCCATCTTCCTATTGGTGGATATCATATCCTTAACCTCCCACAAGGCAGGGAACAGGTTGAAACTGCAATGGGCATTTGAAACACGCTGCTTAAAGAATTGTAGGGGAGGGGGTGATCAGGGCCTGAAGGGTCAGCTTGTGTGAAAGAACGAATGGGTGTTAACATGCACACAAGACTAATTGAAATGGAATGAAGATATTAGCTGCAGGTATAACACGATGCAACATCTTTTAACACCTTGGACAACTTAGAGTAGAGAATCAGCACATTGCTGACTGATCTTCAGATTCAGCACTGTTTCCAAAGTGAAATATTTCAGCGCGTAAACAAATAGTTCTTGAAGGTAAAACTCGTCCACGATTCCAAGGCTTCGTTGATGAAAGCAGACTTGCTCTCCCAACATTTCAATGAATCATTTCCTTTGGGAGAGCACAGCCAGAATCATCTAGTAAAAGAAAATGAGAGAAGTTGTCTTTAATGCTAACGTACATTTTAAACGAAATGTTTAGTAGTCAGTACCCTTTTAATCAGAAATTTCGATTAGTAGGGATGTTCATCTATGCCTTTTTATAGGAAACAAGGCAGGGACTTCCCTGGTGGTCCAGTGGTTAAGACTCTGTGCTTCCGCTGCAGGGGGCAGGGGTTTGATCCCTGGTGAGGGAACTAAGATCCCACATGCCATAGCGTGTGACCTAGGGAGAAGAAAAAGACAAAGCAGATAATCACTTTTTTTTTTTTTTTTGCTGAACAAAGGAAAATAAACAGCAGCTAACATTCGCCGACTGCCTGTTATGTTTCTGGGTGCTTTATTTTACAAGAGCCTCGTGGTAGATTTTGTATCCACTTCACATATGAGGACCCTGAGGCTGAGTGGCTGAGAACTTACCTTGGCAAGTCTCAGAGAGAGTAACAGGCAAGACTGTCTGGTTTCAAAGCCACATTTCTTGTGCTCAGCTCTGCCTCTGTGAAGTATTTACTCAGAAAATTCTCCTGCATGGTCCCCCCAGGCTCCATAATCATTTAACTCCAGCGTCTGTATTGTCTAGAAGCACACCTGTGTGTGTGTATTCATATATATACACTTTCTATCTATCTATCAGAGTAGATCTGTCTGAGTCTTTCTAGGGACATTTTCCTAATGGAGACGTCAAATTCTTCGGTTCTGAAACTGGATTTTGTCAGTTAAATGTTATCTAGGGCAATGACTCCTGCTAACCAAAATGACTAAGGAAACAAGTATTGCTTTGCCAATTACATGTGCGCAGAAGTGATAAAACTCACGTTTCCTCCTGGCCATGGCGGTGACTGTGGAAGCATGTGTTGCATGAAGCCTCTGTCAGTCTGTGATCTGGAGACCATAGTGAGCCTGTCTGCACCGGGCAGAAGAGGGAGAGGGAAATAAACTTGCTGTTTGTCAACAGAGGTGGCGGCGATGCTTGTTATGGATGTAGCCCAGCCTCTCCTGACCGATAAAATGGACTGGTCACTTCCTCTTATACAACAATGGCTAAAATCCAGTCCCAGTGAATGAGAGCTGCGCTTGAGCCCAAATAAGATTTTAAGGTAACGTCCATGAACATCTCGGTGACCTGCAATCCAGCGAATCAAACCGCAACTGATTTTTGCACTTACGCCCTCTTCCGTGTGCTGGTCCAGACCGCTTTCATTTCTGAACCGTTGCCGCCGCCTCCTTGTGCTTTCTCCTGCGTCTGCCTTTGCCGCCCAGCCCCCTTCCCTAACCCAGTCCCGGGGTGTACCCTTTACAAAATGGGATTCTCACTGGTTTCCAAACTGATCCTTTAGTTAACAATATGTGAAGACCACCTTTCTATGTTGGTGAATCATTAGTGATTTCACACTGAAGGAACACGGCCTGAGCATCCGAACCCAGGGCCTTTCCTCCGGGCGGGCTGCTCCTGGTGCTACACCAGAGAGAGGGCAGGGGGTGACCTGATGCCCAGAGTTAGAGGGACCAGAGTCTCTGCGAGGAACGCTGCCCTCAGGCAGTGGGGCCCTGAGGGATGGCCGGTACCCTCCCCATGGCTGAGTTCTGTGCTTCTGCTGTCTCTAACGCTTGCTTCACCAGAAAGGGTGTTCTGGTTAACTGAGATTTTCTATTTTCTATTAAGACCATAGTTTCATTTCTAAGAAACTTTGGTTTATCAAAAAACCGAATTAAAAAATAATTGCTTTAATAGTTGAAAAAAAAAGCTAGAAATTTTTACAAGCACCATGATTGTTTTTTATTGCAAGATTTTCAGTAATAAAGGTATTTCACAGATATATTTTCTTATTGAAAACATAAAACCATGAGCTATTTAATCAAAGCTGACAAAAGCAATTCTACATATCACCAAGGAATGCCTATGTGGCATCCAAGGTGGAACATAAAATCCATGCATTTATGCATCAGCAAAATAAATCACAGCCCAGGCCCTGGCCACCAGCGGTGAGGACAGGGGCATGGTGGCACTGGTCTAGGGCACCTTCAGCCGAGGGTGTCTGTGCCCCCACTCAGCTTTTTCTCTTCCTCCCGTGCTGCCAGTCTCTGTAGTCATCATGTCAAAAACAAGCACGATGGGTGTAATTCTAATCGTGTGCCCGTAAGCATTGTATTTCTTTCTTTTAAAAAGTATTTATTTATCTGGCTGTGTTGGGTCTCAGCTGTGGTGCTCAGGCCTCTCTTGTTGCGGAGCGTAGGCTGTTTCCTGGTGGCGTGTGGGATATCAGTTCTTGGACCAGGATCGAACCTCCCTCCCCTGTCCTGGAAGGTGGGTTCTTAACCACTGGACCACCAGGGGAGTCCTTCGCTTTATTTCTTATTCACATGAATGGAAACATGTGCTTGTAGGAGTTAGGTCTGTATAATACAGTCACTACCACTTCAGCAAATCAACCGAGAAACCAAGCGAAAGAAGCAAATGAACAAAAAGAACACGTCTGTACCCTTTCTCACGTGGAGGACCCGTCTTTATTTCCGAGGGGGTGCCTCGGAGAGCAGGCTGCAGGGAAAGACGTGCCCTGGACTCACCGAGTCTCCTGACCCGCGGCTCTCACGGCTGTGAGCTGCCCACGTGAGAGGAGGACCAGCCGCTTGTCAGAGCGCAGTGCTTGCCAGAGGGCATCCCTTTTGTTTGGAGGTGCTCCTAAAAGGAGGCGTTCGAATCTGCGAACCCCATGACGCCCAGTGTCTCATCTGGGAGTGAGTGAGGGCTGGAGGAGAGCGAGGGGCCCCGGGGGACGAAGACTGAGTGGACAGAAGTAAGTGAAACCGATCCACGCCCCTCAGACTACAGCACAAGAGAGAAAAATGCCCCCAGAGTGGGGGGAACTTCGTATTTGAGGGAATAGCAGAGTAGTGTAGTATCAGATAAACACCTAGAGAAAAAAGTGGATTTTCCTCAGGAGAGAAGATTTTTACAAAAAGTCCCATAAAATATGCAAAAGAAAGTTTATTTTTGGTCAAAGCGTAAGAGACAGCTTTGGCCCTTGGCAGGTCTTGGCATGTTAGAGAGGGCCCCCTCGTCCCGAGGGCGCTTTCCGGGTGACGCTAGTGGTAAAGCACCTGCCTGCCAGCGCAGGAGACACAGAAGACACGGGTTCGATCCCTGGGTCGGGAAGATGGCCTGGAGATGGAAATGGCAACCCGCTCCAGTACCCTTGCCTGGAGAATCCCCATGGACAGGGGAACCTGACCGGCTCAGTCCATGGGGTCACAGAGAGTCAGGCACGACCGAGCGACTAACACACTCGTTCTGAGGAGCTGTGAGAAGCCTCCTGGGCTCATCAGTTGCCACGGCAACCATTAATCTCATGGCTGAAGTTCTGAGTGATTTGGGATGAAGATGTTCCCTTGAACACAGCCTACCCCCGCCCCGTCTCCCCCAACACAGCTCTGCGCTGGTTGCCCAGCGCCTCCCGAGGCTCTCGGGCCGTGGCTGCTGCAAAAGTCCAGATGAGTCGCAGCCCAGGCAGCCTGGCTTGTTGTCAGGAGGCTCTCACAGGCAGCCCAGCAGGTCTGAGGCAGGTCGGTGTGAATGCTGGCTCGGCCCGGCTCACCTGTTGGGCTAAGTCACGGGGTTGCCACTTGTCCTCTTTGGGACCAAGCCAGGCCAACATTTGTTCAAGTGGAGATTCAGGCCCTGTGTGTGCAGCGTGGCTGTCTCAATAGAAACGGGAAAACAGACTCCGGGAGAAGAAAAGCGCGAGGGAGTGGGCGGTGGGGCCGAGCCACCAGCGGTGTTGTAAGGTGTCTTAGTCAAGGATGGTTCGGTGGCAGGAAACAAGAAGCGACTCAGCCCGAGTGAAGAAGGGCTTGTTGGACCGTGTCAGGGCCCGGAAGCCGGCGGGAACTGCAGGCTGACGTCATGGGAGCCGGGAAGGCCTCCTCGCCTCCTCACACCCTGGCCTCCGCTGTCTCACCTCCGGGGCATGCCTGCTTCATTCATCTCCCCATAGACCGAGTCTCTGCAAGGCCTCGCTCCCATCACGGGGCCTGGTGGGGGCTGGGGGCTGCCATGGGGCCCGGGTGGGGTGGGGGGCGCTGACTCAGTGTGGCCCCTCCAGCAGAGCCCCAGTGCTCTGCAAGAGGTCTGACACGAAAGGAACTCTGAAGGCATCATCTGCCACTGGGCTCGTCACCTGTGGCCAGAGGGAGAGTTCAGACTGGGGTTTCTCCTCTCTGGCTGTGTGGGTGGCAGAAGGTTCTCGGAGAAAGAGGTAGACCTGGGGGGAGAAACAGGAGGTGGAGGAAGTGACAGACACTTGGAGAATGAAGGCTTGTTCCGGTCACTGGCAAACCCGGATGGGTCGGAATGGACGCTGCGCAGAAGCAGCAGTGTCGCTGGGCCCGGCCTTCCTGCCTGGGTGCTGACGCTGCGATGGGGGCCCAGGCTGTCCTGTGGGTTCTAGAGCGGACGGGGAGGCAGTGAAGCAGGAGAGGCTGGAGGGCTGCCAAGCAGGTAGAGGAGCTGAGTCACGGAAGGTCCTGGTGAGAACCGAGACCAGGAGCCAGAGGGAGACGGCTCTAAGAGAGGCTGCAGTTGGGGGTGAGGCGTGGGTGCTGGGTTGGTGTGGGTGACGTCTGGGTAGTGGCCTTACTGGGTGTGCCGTGGAGATGCCTTCATAAGTGTTACATTCATGGGTGATATGATGGACTGAAACTCATACAGGGAAGCCCTAGTCCCAGGACCTCAGGATGTGTCTGTACTTAGAGGAGGTGGGGTCTTTAAAGAGGTTGTAAGGTAAAAGGAGGTCATGAAGCTGGGCCCTGGCCCAGCGGGACTGGTGTCCTTATAAGAAGTGGGACTCAGGACCCAGACACACAGAAGCACGGCCATGTGAGGGCTCGGGGAGGAGGCGGCGGCTGTGAGCGGAGGAGAGAGGCCTCCGAAGGAACCAGCTGTGCTGGCACCTTGATCTTGGCCTTCCAGCCTCCAGAACTGGGCGGATACACTTCTATTGTTTCAGGCCCTCGGTCTGGGCTCCTTTGTTATGTCAGCCTGAGCAGACGAGCCCGGATGTCGTATGGGGGAGAGGGTCATTTATTGGCCTGGAAGCAGCACTGGGATTTAAAGAGAAGGCCAGTCACACCCATCTTTGCAGTGAGTCATGGGTGTGTGGGGGGGTGGGCGTGCGCCAAGTTGTGTCCGACTCTCTGAGACCCCGTGGACTGCAGCCCGCCAGGCTCCTCTGTCCATGGGACTCTCCAGGCAGGAATGCTGGAGGGGGTTGCTGTTTCCTCCTCCAGGGGGTCGTCTCAACCCAGGAATCAAACCCGCGTCTCCTGCTTTGGCAGGCAGACTCTTGACCACTGAGCCACCAGAGAAGCCCCTGTGATTAGGTATAACTCCTACTAAAAGACGTTTGTCGGGACTTCCCTTATAGTCCAGTGGCTAAGACTCCATGCTCCCAGTACAGGGAGCCTGGGTTCAATCCCTGGTCTGGGAACAAAGATCCCACATGCCTCAACTAAGCCCCAGCACAGCCAAATAAATAAATATTTAAAAAAAAAAAAAAAAAAAGACGTTTTGTCAGTGTGTGTAGAAAATTGTACAAGTATTCATATTTGTTCACTCAGTAAGATTCTGATTATAACTGTATGGCTCAGTCTTGGATCAAGTCCATCCAATCCATGATACTGAATTTCCCCACTAGAGGTGGGTATTTGAGATGAAGCCACAGTGTATGTATTGAGGAGAAGTGATTGGTTGTAGCAATAGCGAGGTGTTAGGGCAAGTAGAAATGAATAATCTAGAAAATGTTCCTTACCATATGGCAAGAATTGTGGGCTTTTCTTTTCTTTGATGTAGAATGAAACAACCAAAAAAATCCCAGAAGACCAATTGTCAGTTAAGTATTAGTGTACCCAGAGCTAAGACCAAATTATTCCCTATCATATTTTATATTTTACCAACTTGCTTTTGCCTGTCTCAAGATTGTTTTTCTTTTAAAATACTCTAGTAAGCATTTAGCTAACACTTAAAATTAAATTACATTAATAATTTATATTCAGTATAATATATTACAGGGCTTCAGTTACACTGTAATCTTTTGACCAAAGTACTTTACCGTGCTTGACTTCTGGATGAACGCCTGGTGACCTGGCATTTGCATTATTGCTTTTATTAGTTTAACACTCATAACCTGTGTTTTATGGTGTAGCAGTTTCGAAAAACAGTAGAGCCTATAGTGAGTACAATAATGATCTGGAAACCTTTCCCAATTTAGAAATAGAACTGAATGTAAAATATAAATCCTGACTTTCTAAATCACCACGATCGGTTTGCGTCTGTGTGTGGCTCTGATGAGGCTTGTGGAATTCGTTTGTTTTTAGATTTTATTTGATGGGCAAGTGGGAATGCTCTGAGACTAAGTGGATGTGAATAAACCTCTGAGTTGCAGATGTCACACACCTGTCAGCCTTGAATGGCCCTTTCTTTCTCGAGCGGCTGTGATGTCTTTGCCTTCTTCTAGCGTGACTCGTCTTTCCGGCACTCTCTCGAACCATGAGTCATTTCAGCAGGGCGTCCCTCTCAGTATCTCCTCCAGAAGCCAGCTGTGTGTTCGAGAAAGGGGCACGGTGTTTTGAAAGTTGCACAGGGTTGCTATGTGGGGGAGATCTCGGCCACCCCGCGGAGAGGACCTGAGCTGAGGCTGACCCCCCACTCATACCCACTGCACGTGCTCCTTCTCAAGCCCCTGCTGGCTCACCTTCTGAAAGCTCCGGTGTGAGCCTTCCCACGAGCCTGCCTCCTTCCTCTGCGAGACACTGGTGACACGTGGGTCAATGAGACATGTTCCCCTCAGTGAGAAGACGCTGTCTGGGACCCGCAGCAGTTTCCACCTCTCTCTGTCCTGCGTCTGCTGTTCCTGCATCATGAAAACTGGCTTCTCCATCCTCAGCAGATCCCGCCACCCTGTAGTGGCGGCCTCGGGGGCATGGTCCTGCTGGACGTGTGGACAGACGTGCACTTGCATGGGAGTCAAAACACCGGCCTGGGGCTGCTGGCTCAGGTGTTTCCTTTCCTGCTCCTTTTGGTCACCCATGGCTTTTCTTAAATCCGAGCACGGGTTCTCTTCCTCGGCTCCTTGGCTTCCATGGTTCACCATTGCTTCGTGGGGCATATCACCCGTTTTATTTTTAGCACGGTACCCACTTCACTTTCCAGCTGGCTTTCGTCTAACTGCCTGCATGCTTGCTGTTCTCTAGATCGTAATGTTTGGGGCCTGGTCCTCACCTAACCTCTCCACTCGGTTCATAAGTTTCCTCCTTCGCCTGCCCCTCTGCACTGCTTCTGTGGATTTCTGTTCATTCTTCAAGGTCCAGTTAAAAACTTAGACCATGGCAGCGTCTCTGACCCCCTCGCAAAGCCAAGTTTTGGTGCTTAATGCCGTGTGTTCCAGCCTACTCTACCACGTACTGTGTGTGACAGTGATTTAAGTCTTTGCTGACCTTTCCCTTTGAATTATTGGTCTAATTAATTCATTTAACCTACTGTCTTTTTTAACACCTGGCATTTAATAGATGCTTAAATAAAAGTCTGTTGAATATAAATGGTTAGCTCGACTCCCTTATTTCCTCCAATTGACCACAAGCTTCTCGGAAGCACCATTCTGTTCTTCTGCTTCCCCACGGAACTCAGTTCAGCGCCTGTCACATAGTAGATGCTAAATAGATATTGAAAGTGTAACATGTATTAAAAAAGAAGCCTGAATAAAGCAACATGCAAATTGCCTGGTAATATTTCAGGTTAGGAGTAAGGTGGGAGAAATACGGTTAATGCTGCCCATTTTTTAAGCCGCTGTGGAACAGAGAGGGTATATTGTGGGGACAGCTCTTTTATCTTATTTAATACATATATTTATGGTTGTGCTGGGTCTTCATTGCTGTGTGGGCTTTTCTCCAGTTGTGGACACTGGGAATTACTCTTAGCTGTGGAGTCTGGGCTGCTTGTTGCAGTGGCTTCTCTTGTTGCTGAGCATGGCACGGGCTTAGTTCCTCCGTGGCACGTGGGATCTTCCCGGGCCAGGGATTGAACCCCTGTCTCCTGCATGGGCAGGCGGATTCTTTACCACTGAGCCACCACAGAAGTGTGGGCACAGCTCTTTGACTTTCCAGTTTATTACTGCTTTGCTTCTTTGGATACTTCTGGAAGTCTCACCTGAAGTGATGCCGAAGAACTGGGTTCACATCACAGCATTCCCTGCTGACCCTTCTTCCGGAAGTCTTAGGACTTGGAAGAGCCAAGGGCTCTTGCCAGCTGGGCGCATTGCTGTGTAAATAACCCCCAGCACTCCCGCAGCCCTTCCCCCTAGAAGGCCAGCGGCTCCTTGGGGTCCACAGCTCCTCTGGAAATCAAAGTGGGCTCTGGGCTCAGTCCAACTTTCCCATCAGGGCAATAGGTATTTATGTGACCAGCATTGAAGCTTCATTGAAAAGCATTGGCTCATATTTCTGTGGGTTTTTTTTTTTCTTTTTCACTTTTGGCATCAGGGTCATTCACTCACTCAGCGACACTGAACAAACTTTCTGCTGCTGTGTGTCAGACGTTCTGCGAGGCGCTGGCATCCAGTGACGGATGAGGTGAACCCAGCCCTGTCTTGGGGGCTCCTAGGCCAGAAGCGGGGCTGGCAGAGCCCCACAGGACCACCGCACACGGGGATTACGCACAGTGGAGGGGGGCAAAGTGCTCGGGGTCCAGAGGTGGGGGGGCAGGGGCTGGGCTGGAGGGGCTTGGCCACCAGGGCCCTTTGTCCAGACGGGATGACTCAGAGCCTCCAGGCCCCAGAGACAGGAGGAAGCCAGGAGGAGTGGGGGGAGGAAACGCTTCAGAGAAGAGGAAGTGAGCGCAGTGTCCTTCTCTCTGCCCACGTGCGCTCAGGTAGCTTTCTGTTCTGTTGTTCTCCGGTCGTTCTGCTCCCCTTCCCCGGAGAGTTTAACCCTGTCTCCAGTTTCTGTGCATGCACACACACAGACGCACAGAGACACACACACAGACCCTCAGACACAGACACAGACCCACCCACACACATTCATATACGCAGACCCCCCAACACACACACACTCACACACACACACACACAGACACGCAACCCCCGCGGTGGTCTCTGCTCCAGCTCTCAGGACGGCTGCTTCTGTCTCAGCTGCTGCTTCTGGGGCAGCTGCCCTGCACCCCAGCAAGTGAGGGTCTGTTCTTATTGGAGCAGCAGAAAACAAATGAACAGAGGCGACACAACACGGCTTTTAAGCAACAGAAGAAGGGAGAGAGCTAAACTGCTCTGTCCTGCAGTTACACAGCCGAGCGCTCTGCCAGCGATTACCTGCAAATCAGTCCGCCTTGACTGGTGGTGGCATTCTGTTTGGGGACTGGTGAAGCGGGTATAAAAAGTGAAACTACCATAGAAGTTAAAATGGCAAACTGTCAATTTGCTTTATTTTACGGGTTTCACAACTCAGGCAGAGGAGGAGTTAACTTGCAGCAGAGCAAGGCAGCAGCAGAGCAAAAGTCACGGTGCTGTTTCTTGGAACGATTTCTGCTCAACCAGTGATGTTTCTCAAGCTCTCTGAACGCGTGCCAGGCGCTGTCTGCAGGGGCCGTGGCGGCCGCGCAGCCGGCACTGGGCGTCCTCGTCTCCGGGCGCCGTGCTTAGCGGCTGTTACAGTTATCTCTTTAATTGGTCTCCTGTTTTCCTTTATTTTAAGCAGTTGCTTCTGGTAGGAAGTGCACTGAGCCAGGGGTCAGAGTATCTGGGGTCTCATCTTAGCAGGTCACGGTGGACTGTCACTTTCAAGAGGGATTTGATGCTTTACTCTCTCGAGAGGAGAAGCAGTTAAACACCTCAGAGGTCTCTCAAGGTCCTTCCTGATTCCAACAGCCTCAGTGCTGGACCCGGGTTTGGCACACCATGGCCCACAGATGCGTCATTTTGGCCCACCACCTGGGTGTCTACGAGCTGAGAGTGGCTTTTACATTCTTAATGCTTGAGTCAAAAGAAGTAGCTTGTTTTGTGACCTGTGAAAATGACAGGCCTCCCAGCGTCCATCAGTAAAGTCTCATGACAACAGGCACACACCCATTCATGTGTGTGGTGCCCGCAGCCGCCTTGGCACAGAAGGGGCAGAGCTGAGGGGCTGCAGCTGAGACAGACCGTGTGCCCACGAAACCTAACATTCCTGCTCCCTGGCCGTCTGCAGACGGCTTGCTGTGGCCACACTTGTTTGCCGCAGCACAACATGTAATCTGCTGCTTGCGTTTAGGAAAACAGTGATGCCTCGTGAGTTACTGCAAGGATTCCCTGGTGGTCCAGTGATTAAGGCTCGGTGCTTTCCCTGAAGGACGCAGGAACTCGATCCCTGGTTGGGGAACTAAGATCCCCCATGCTGTATGGCGACTGTTCAAAAAAAAAAAATGGAGCTGTAAGGATGATGGATGAAAAGGCATTTTGAGAAAGTCAAAAACTCATGTAAATGTTCATGATTCCGTTAATGTCATAAAGAGGACTTCCCTGATGGCTCAGTGGTAGAGAACCCGTCTGTCAATGCAGGAGACGAGGGCTTGATCCCGGATCTGGGAAGATCCCCTGGAGAAGGAAATGGCAACCCACTGCAGCAATCCTGCCTGGGAAATCCCGTGGACAGAGGAGCCCGGTGTGCTACAGTCCCGGGGGTCGAAAAGAGTCGGACACGACTGAGTGAGTGTGCACACAGCAGTGTTGATAGAGGACATGGAGTGCATAAAAACCCAGCTCAGTGGGTGGCTGGATGGAAAAGGGACAGACCCTGCTTGACAGTTTGTACAAAGACAGTTCTAGTTCTCATCAGCATGGTTGAATGTGGTTTGAACAGGTTTGTAGATGCGTAAGGTTATGTGTGAATCTGGGAGGGAAAATAAGAGCTCACTGGATAGGCTGGTGTAATTCTAGATGAGTTCTTATGCCTCAATTCTTTAAGCTACTGTTAAAATTCTGTTGTTTAAAATTAATTTCTTTTTGATTGACAGATAATTGCTTTATGATATTGTGTTGGTTTCCACCATACATCAACATGCATCAGTCATAGGTATACATACATCCCCTTCCTCTCGAACCTCCCTCCCACCTCCCACCCTGTTATAATTCTGTTTTAAAATAAATAAGAGGGTAAGTACCCACCCAACTTCATTTCAGTGTTTTTAATTATTTTGTTTATTTATTTGGCTGGGTTGTGTCTTCACTCTGTCGTGTGGGCTTCTCTAGTTGAGGTGAGCAGGCTTGACTGCCCCATGGCATGTGGGGTGTCAGTCCCCTGACCAGGGATGGAAGTGGTGTTCTCCGCATTGGAAGACAGATTCCTTACCACTGGACCACCAGGGAAGTCCTTATTTCAGTGTTTCAAAAGTTTTTTTTAATTTCCAAAGTGAATGTTGACCTGTTATGGATGAGTCTTAGTTGTCTGAATATGCAAAGTTGTCTCAGGCAAAACTGTCCCAAATAACAAAAAAGAAGAGTTACATATTAGGAAAAAAATATAATTTTAGAAAAATTAAAATAACCATGATTTATGGGTTTTGTCATAATAATATTAGGATAACCTCTCACCCATTAGATAGTTTATCTTTTACTTCAGTGTTCAACAAGAAAGCTAAGTTCTACTCATTTACTAGAGTACAAGTTACTCTACTTGTTTAAAATTTGACTTATTCAGAAAGTTGGGGAGAAAAATGAACATTTGAAATGGGGTTGAATCAACTTCAGATCTGGTTGAAGTTTTTCAACTTCAAGAGTTGAAGTTTTTCATGAGAGGTTCCGAGGGTAGCGTGTAGAACTCCGAGGGCAGGATAACTTAGAAATGGCAGGTCTTGGGTTTTAAGACCTTTCCTGTTTTCTAATAGTCACTCTCCAGGAAGCTTCCAGATCCACGCAGTGTCTGTGTGTTTGGTATGTTCCTAGGGATGTTCTGGATCTTCCCTGGTGGCTCAGACGGTAAAGCGTCTGCCTGTAATTCGGGAGACCCGGGTTCGATCGCTGGGTCGAGAAGATCCCTTGGAGAAGGAAATGGCAACCCACTCCAGTACTCTTGCCTGGCAAATTCCATGGACGGAGGAGCCTGGTAGGCTACAGTCCATGGGGTCGCAAAGAGTCGGACACGACTGAACAGCTTCATTTCACTTAGGGATGTTCTTTCCCTGAGAAGGTGACCAACTGTTTGCCTGAACTGGCGGTGTTTGCTGTGTGGATGCAGGCCCACTCAGAGCTGTGAATCAGCTTCACACAGAAAGCAGGGGACCCCCTCTCCTCCTGAGTGACTTGTGCCATGGGCTTCCAGGAGGCGAGGGTACCAGTTCCGGGCCTGGTGGCCTGGCTCCTCCGGGTATTAACAGCGGGGCCTTGGGCAGCCCCTTAATCCTGCTGCCCCTCTACTTCCTCGTCTCCGAAGAGGAATGACTGTTGACCTTACTTCATGCATCTGCGCATACTGAGTGTAAAAATCCCCTACAGTCTGTGCCCGGTGTGTAGCCCTCTTTCGATATACGTTAGCCATTCTTAGTATCCTGGGTGAGGTGGCCCCAGGTGAGAAAAAGCAGCCATTTGTTGCTGGTGGGGATTTGAACAAAGGCCTTTCCACTTCCTGCAAGACTTGGGTTAGTTGGCAAAGGTAGAACGTCCAGCTCACGGGGCTGGAAGGGATGAAAATGTCTGGTTGAATTTATGATCAACTTTAAGCCTTTGCAGAATGCCTCAGGCAGAGGCAGTTCTTTAGGACTTGATGAGTGAGTTTTTACACTAATATCCATCCAACAAGATGATGAAGTACACATTGGTCATTTGATGTGTCAGGAATGGTCAATAAACAGTGACAAAGGGTCTTGTACATTCTCACAATAAACACGGCTGCTCCTTCCCACCAGCTTCCTTGATAAGCACCATCTGGACCTGGCTCTCCCTGGGAGGCAGATCCCGGCCGTGATGCAGGGTGATGTCATGGCCTCCTGAAGATTTATCTTTGCCCTCTTAAAACTTTTTAAAGGTAACTGAAGAGGCTCCCTGTCTTTGGACCTGGCTGGATTCTAAGGGTTCCCTTTCCAGTTTGGAACACAGGTTTGGGTAACAGTTTACTATTTTTTCTTGAACCGTCACCTCAGCCTCTTGCTGCTGCCCTGAAAGAGGGGTGAGCCGGGTGTGAGGAACTTGGGAGCTCGGAGTGGAGAGGATAGGGCTTCGGGGTGGTTGACGGGTGTGAGGGTGCGGAGTGGGGACACTGGGAAGGGGGACTTGACTGTTTCGTGTGTGGTGAATGGACCCTCCCTCTTTGGTGTTTGTATGGGAATCAGCAGTAAAGAACTCAATGTATTTTTGGGCGTTGAGCTAGTGTTTAATTGGTCCAAGACAGGGCCACCAGCTCGTGGCCTGTCCCCTAGACGACTGCTTGACGTCGTGAGGCACCTGTATTAGTAAGTGTGGAGAGCCCAGGAAGGACTTGTTGAGTGAGTCACCACCACGCTGCTTGCGAATATGTACCTCACGGATCTCCAAGTGGATACGTTTAACTGTAAACATCCTCTAAATCTCCTTGTCAGGGAGCAGGCCAGTTACTGTAAGGCTCCTTCAGCCTTTCCCTGCCCTCCCCCTCCCCTGCTCCCACCCCTATACCCACAGTCTAGAAGCAACTGCTCCTGCCTTTTCAAGTCATCTCTCCCAGGGCTCCCAAGTCTGTCCTGATGCCTTCTGACCTTGCTTCCGCATGGCTTGACAGGGGTGGTCATGAACTTGGAGAGCCCGTGGTGGTATTTGCTCAGGGACCTGGAAACATGGACATTCTCTGTGGTCCTACCAGCGCTCCCCTCCACAAAGTCCCAGAGGAAGAGACAGGTGTGGGAGTAGCCCATGGCCAAGCCGTGATGGAAAAGAAAGTGACCTAAGAAGGAGAGAGGATGGCTCCTGGTCACCATCAGGAGTGGGCGAGGAAGAGTGGAGGCATCGGTGCACAGCGCTAATCCTCTGGTTCCTGACTCGAGCTTGGTCTCGGGGTGTGGGTACACCCTCGTGCACTTCGCGTGCGTGTGCATACTGAGAGAGAGCCGACTCGAGCTGTCTCTGGAGGCTGAGCTTGCCGTCTGTGTGTGGTCACACTGACCTGTGCTGTTGCAGACCCCTTGTCATGGGAGGGGGGGTCAGGAGGGCTTTGAATGAACCAGTCATTCATATAAGGAGGTCCATCTAGCATCACAAATTCAAATGTATTCAATTGAATAAACACTTAATGTGCTCCAACTGTATCCCAAGAGCTAGAGCTAGAAAGATGAACACGAAATGGAATCCACTCTCAAGTGTCTCACAGCTCGATGAGACCAGAATCATATAATTAATGTTATAGTAGTGTATGCAGAAACAGTGAGAGACTTTATTTTTTGGGGATCAGAAATCACTGCAGATGGTAACTGCAGCCGTGAAATTAAAAGATGCTTGCTCCTTGGAAGAAAAGCTATGACCAACCTAGACAGCGTATTAAAAAGCAGAGACATTACTTTGCCAATAAAGGTCTATCTAGTCAAAGCTATGGTTTTTTCAGTAATCATGTATGGATGTGAGAGTTGGACTATAAAGAAATCTGAGCACTGAAGAATTGATGCTTTTGAACTGTGGTGTTGGAGAAGACTCTTGAGAGTCCCTTGGACTGCAAGGAGATCCAACCAGTCCATCCTGAAGGAGATCAGTCCTGGGTGTTCATTGGAAAGACTGATGTTGAAGCTGAAACTCAAATACTTTAGCCACCTGATGTGAAGAACTGACTCATTGGAAAAGACCCTGATGCTGGGAGGGATTGAGGGCAGGAGGAGAAGGGGACAACAGAGGATGAGATGTTTGGATGTCATCACCGACTCAGTGGACATGAGTTTGAGTAAACTCTGGGAGTTAGTGATGGACAGGGAGGCCTGGTGTGCTGCAGTCCATGGAGTCGCAAAGAGCCGGACACGACTGAGTGAGTGAATTGAACTGAACTGAGTGTATGCAGAAGGCGCTGTGGGAGGCAAGATGGAGGTGAAGTCTGAGGAGCAGCAGGCCTGCTGTGGCCTGGGAGCCCGTCAGAAATGTAGGTCTCAGGCTCCACCCCGAAGCCACTGAAAACAGCCTTTTGGCTGGGCCCCCGGGTGACTGGTTTGCAGAGTAAACCTGGAGACCATCAAGGTGTGGGCCACACTGTGCCGCAGGCTCGGAGTGTTCACCCTGCAAACGCTGTCTGTGCCCTCGTGCTGTTGCTGGAAAGTTGAGTTCAACAAGGAATGTCAGGGCTGCTCATCCGTGTCCCCCAGGGCCTCTCTCACTCAGGGTATTTGTTCTTAGCAGCCAGAACACAAACAGGTTTCCAGATGTTTGTGCCCATGAAGTGGTTAAAAGAGAAAAAGGGTTAGTCTCTGAGTTGTGTCCGATTCTTTGCGACCCCTTGGACTGTAGCCCACCAGGCTGCTCTGTCCATAGGATTTCCCAAGCAAGAATATTGGAGTGGGTTGCCTTTCTCTTCTCCACGAGAAGAAGAAATATTCCTGACCCAGGGATCAAACCTGGGTCACCTGCATTGCAGGTGGATCCTTTACCATCTGAGCCACCAGGAAAGCCCACATCAAGTGCTTAAAACTTGATGCTATCAGATTTTCACGTGCAGCCTGACTCCACTTTGGAAGTTATAGGCTGTTCCTGTACTTCTCTGTCAGGCTTTCTTTTACCTCACATCAACAGCCCTGTTTGTGACCTTTATTCTTCAAACCTCCTTCCACTCTTCCCTTCAAGAAGTTTCCAAACTTGTTTCTGGGTCTCATTTTTTGGAGGGCAGTGGCGGCGGCTTTTCAAATAATTCCTTAACCTACCTGCATCCCCTGTGTTCATAAGAAGCACGGGAAGGAAGCCTGTCTCCTTTTTCAGGATGTATTAACTTCAAAGAAACGGGACCATACTCTGGGAGGAAGGAAGAACCACATCCTGAGACCTGGGTGCCACTTTCAGGGGCTTGCACCCAAAGGCACATGCATATGAGCCCAAAATAAACTAGACTCTAGGCACCAGAGAGGTTTTTTTTTGTTTTTAATAAAAAAAAACTCAAAAGCATAACTTTTCGGCTCCGCCCCTGCAATTTTTCAAGCTACTGCAAAATTGGTGATATTTCAAAGTATGGGAAAATATAGGGAAATGGGAAGAGAATTCTTTTCTCCTTTCACCTTCCAATGGGGCCTTTCCAGATGGCTCAGTAGTAAAAAATCCACCTGTCAATGCAGGAGACGCAAGAGACGTGGGTTCTATCCTTGGGTTGGGAAGATCTCCTGGAGAAGGAAATGGCAACCCACTCCAGTATTCTTGCCTGATGAATCCCAGGGACAGAGGAGCCTGGCGGGCCATGGGGTTGCAAACGAGTTAGACACAACTGAGCGACTGAGCACACATGACAATTAAAAACGTACCTGCAGAGCTGTCCGGGTGCATCTCACCAAGTCAGCCCCGGAACCAGGTAACCGGTCTCAGAACAGCCGACTTTGACACGCTGTTCCCGCAGAGTGGATGCTCTGCTGAGCAGTTAACCGGACTTTCGGTCCAACTCAGGGGAGAGAACTTGGGCCAAGGAACCTGGGCGGGGAGAGCAGCGCTTTCTTACCCTAATTTAGCAAGGGTACATCCGAAAGAGTCACCGATAGGACCTATTCCAACAAAGACATCCTGCCGAACGCAAAGTCCTAAACACAAACGAGAAAGGATTAGAATATGATGGACTCAGAGGTTAGGGCCATGTCTCTCCAGGGCAGCACTGCACGTGTGGGGCTGGAGGCCTGGTGGGCTACAGTCCACGGCATCATGAAGAGTTGGACCCGACTGAGCGATTAAGCGCAGCACAGCCCGGCGCAACTCTTGGTCAGCGAGCTCCCGTTCATCCTGGGGCGCTTAGAAGCATCTCCAGGCTCCCCGCTAGATGCCAGTCTCGGTCACTTAGCCGTGATAACCAGAAGTGTCTCCAGCCATTGCCACACAGCCCGCCGGGAGGTACCGTCACCCTGGGCCAAGAGCAGCTGGGTGAGAGCGACTGAGGGGTGAGCTGGATCCCAGCCCCGCTCTGCCAGCCACTTGCCCCAGATCCTGGACTGAAATCTCCAGGTATCCCCTGAGCTCAACTGCTTCATCTGTAAAAAGGGGGATGCCTCACAGGATTGCTCCAAGATTAAGGGTGTAAATGTACACCATCTGGCACACAGTAAGTGTTCAATAAATTAACTACGTTTGGGATGATAATGACAACCTCTCACCTGAAGTGAAATACTGTAACACATACACGGGAATGACTCACTGGTAAGAGGATTAAAGACACGGAACACATCTCAGATGGTCACATGGGGAATGATTCTGCAGTAGTGAAGAAAAGCCACGCTCCCCCCCGCATTCACGACCAGTTATCAGAAAAGCGCTGCACACACAGGATTAGCAGAGAAGCTCGGGAAAGTCTGAAGGACTCATATAGCCTTGATGGGGGTGCCAGTTTTAACCTTGGAAATCTGGGAAACAACAGGGCACAGAGTAAACAGAGTGAAATAAAGAACAGAGGGCCATTCAGAGGAGCTCCAAGGCTCAAACCCAACCCTCCGTCACTGTAATACCTACCGTCTCGCCTAAGCGCCTCACTTAGAAAGTCCCCTTGAAATCCAAGCTACATGGTGACTCCTCCAGGCCACCCGGACCTGCTCCAGCTCCCTGAAGATAGAAGCCAGGAACACCCCTGCCTGGGGCTGGAGATGCCATGGAATAGAGTTAAAATTACACTGAAGAAGCACCACCTTTTGATTGATTTTTATTATGGACGCATAAATCAAGCAAGATGTGAACTTTGAGTTGATTGCGACATGTCGCGTTATCAGTGTGTTCTCAGATTATTTAATTTCTGATCTGATCTTATCTCCTGTTTCCCAAGATGCTTCAGAAGGCTTTCATGTCCACAGCCTAAATCACACCTTTTTTTTCTCTTGCCAGGGGTCCATGTTCCCAGAGCGTGTGTAGATGGGGGCACGTTCTATACAGCACAGCTTAGCACTTTTGGGACCTCTCCTTTGCCTTTGGCAAATTCCTTAAGGTTTGAAAGAAAAATCTGTCTCTATCAAATTCTCTTGGGTTTTTGGTGTATCTTTAATTAGGGCAGTCGTTTCAAGACCTTGGTTTATTTTTACGTGTTACTCATCTATTTTTTTTTTGTTTTGTTTTGCATTTCATTTTAGTCTTTCATTTATTCATTTAAGTCTTAAATTTTCAGTATCCCTTGAGTGTTACCAGGGTTTTTCTTCATGGCAGAAGACTCAGAAATACTGATCTATATCTGCAGGTTTACCGGGCTCTAAGTTTTATTTTTGCCCTGAGATGCCATTATTAATCAGGATCGTGGTAGAGAAAGATGACTGAACTGAAAAGATCATTCATTAAGCACTAGTTAAGGCACCAGCCAGGGATGGGATGGCCCTGGAACCAAGAGCATCGAGGAGCTGTGGCTGCCCTGAGGCTCAAGGTGAGGGGCCATGAGCCTGATGAGAGACGCACAAGAGGAGCCCAGAGGAGGGGGCCCCAGAGGAGCAGGCAGCCCTGGAGAAGCTTGGAGGTGAAAACTCCCTCTTTGCTCCCACCTTTTGATTTCTTAAGGGTGCCTGTGTCTCTCCGATCTGGGAGATCCGGTCTGGAGAGGTGAGGCACAGTGAAAGGCAGAGAATAATACATCTGGATGGAGGTGGGCATGAGGCACAGAGAGAATAACCAAAACCAGCCCCTCTTCGCATTTGGCTGTTGAAATTCTCTTTAGATTACAAATAGATGAGCAATTCTCAGTAGATTGTCAGAGAATGCATGCCAATTTTATTCTTGTGACGAAATCAGTTTCTGCTTTTCCTGGAGATGAGAGTGTGTGTGTGTGTGTGTATATACTTTTTTTTTTCTTTTTAGCAACTTCTCTTTCTCCTGCTTCATCCTTCTCTTGTCCGTCCACAGAGCAGACAGCTGTCTTTAAGAGCCTTAACGCATACAGAGAACATACTAGAAATGTTAGCTCCTGAGCCAGAAACTCGGGTGGAGCCCGCCAATCAGCGTCCACAAGCCCCCTGGGGAGTCTGACACAGGCTCGGGTCTGAGAAGCTCGGGCGGGATGCTGTGCGAATGCTCCCCGATGGTCTTCTCACACCACACCTTCTTGTTCCAGGCATCGCTGTGGCAACCAGCAGTGCACAGGTGTAGCCTGACCACACCTCGCACCAGCTGCTCCACGGGTATCTTCCCTGCCTCGGGCTTCTCTTCCATCTCAGTGTGGGATGACTGGCGGAGCCTGCCCAGCTGTCCTTGGGCGTGTGTGAACCTGGAGTTGCTGGGGAGTTTGTGCGTAGTCCTGGGGCAGCCCTGGGCCAGGGGAGGTTGGGAGCCAGGGGAGCAACCCCTCTCCCACGATCTTGGGGTGGAGGTGAGTTTTGGCGGCTCCTCCATGGCTTCCAGCGGCACTGAGTGTCCCCCCGTCCGAAGCACTTGTCTGCTCAGTGATACACCGTTGGGCTGTTTCTCCCTCTTTCCATTCTCTTCATTTTTGTTTCCTAGGATCACTTTCCAAAACAAATACCCTGCACACAGACCCTTGTCTGAGGTTCTATGTCTTGGAGGAATCCAAGCAAAGATAATGTCCATCCCTCCTCCTTTGTCAATACTGTACTCACCTTCAAGGACCAGTTTGACCTTTAAGGACCAGTTTGCATGTCACCTTTAGCTCACCAGGGCTTCCCTGGTGGCTCAGATGGTAAAGAATCTGCCTGCAATGCAGGAGTTCAATCCCTGCGTCGGGAAGATCCCCTGGAGAAGGGTGTGGCAACCCACTCTAGTGTTCTTGCCTGGAGAATCCCATGGACAGAGGAGCCTGGTGGGCTACAGTCCATGGGGTTGCAAAGACGCGGACATGACTGACCGACTCATGCTTTCACCTTTTTCACTTTTAACTCGTAAACCTCGGTTTCTCAGTTAGAATCGATTGCCCTCTCACTTGTGCTTCCACGTACTTATTTTTCTTACATTCACAGCAGCAGTCATATGTATCTGGCAGTGTGGTTCTATAGCTCTCTGTCTCCCCACTGGACTAGTGTTCCTGAGGTCAGGGACTGTCTCTTCATGTAAGGAACACTCCCCCAACCCCTCCACCCCTGACCTGGAGGGTTCTGGGTTGTGCTGAGCACAGCAAATGTCTGTTGAATTGAATAGCACATTGGAGTCCTGACTGATGGTTTTTAAAGTCACATCGTAATGTCCTTAGCACACCTGACTTTAGAGTACTGTATTCTTTGAAGTTATGGTCTTGAAGCAACGAGGCTCTCTTTTACCTATTCTCAATGCAGTTGGTGCTTGAAATAAGGTGGAGTTGGTTGTGACCATTCAGCATGCCTAGGGCTGGCTTGATGGGCATGCAGCCTGAAGTGGCCCGGGCCCCTGTGTTCAGAAGGTTAAAGTTATTAGAACTTTAAAGGTTTAATGCTGGGCTGTTGCTATTCTGAAATTCTTAATAATTTTATCCGTGAAGCTGGGTTGGGGAGTGAAGTCAGAGAGGCAGTGGAACAGACACGTGAGCAGAAGGGGAGGGGGGCGGTATCCGGCCTTCCTGGCCACTCCACTCACGTGTAGCCTCATCACGCCCATGAGCAAGGATCCCAGTGGACCCACAACACGTGGGAGCCCCAGGGAGAGTCAAAGTGAGCCCAGGAAGGTGTGTTACATTCATGACTGAGCAGACAGGAGGAGGAGAGTGGGGAGAGGACCATGCTTCCCAGCAGAACCAGAACGGGCTTCCAATGCAGAAAGTGGTGTATTGCCTGTGAGTGCTCAGTCACTGTCAAGACTCTCTGCGACCTCATGGACTGTAGCCCACCAGGCTCCTCTGTCCTTGTAATTCTCCAGGCAAGAATACTGGATTGGGTAGCCATTCCCTTCTCCAGGGGATCTTCCTGACCCGGGGATCGAACCCAGGTCTCCTGCATTGCAGGCAGATTCTTTACTGTCTGAGCTGCCGGGGACGACCGCACCAGTGGAGTTTTAATAGACGCTGACTGCCAAGGAACCCTGTCACAGCCTTTTTCACTTGTGTTATTTCTCTGAATTAGCCAACCACTTATTCTGAAAATGACAACATAGAAGAAAAGGAGAAGACAGGGTAACCCACAATTCCTTTGTCTTGGGTTCTTCCTTACCTATCAGTAAGCTGAAGCTAGAAAACCATGATCAAATGTGCACAGGTCAAGAGGTGAAATAAACACTATTTGGTTAGTTTTATTTAGTGTTTCCACTGTTTAGATAAGAATAAAATATGTAGATCAGAACAAAATGTGTATGTGTCTATAAAATACCAATTGTATAATTTCATTGATTCTAAGTTGAATGCCCTTTATCTTTGCATTTGAAATAGTCTTGGCATTTAAAATGGTCTTTACCCTGTCTTCTCCTTTTCTTCTCTGCTGTCATTTGCAGCATAAATGGTCTTTGCACAATACTAAGGTGAATGGGGAGATTTAAATACATTCATCAGTAAAAAGAAATAACTCAAATAAGAATAAAAAATAAAGGAATGCATTAAGAAAATATTGTGCAACGGGCCAAAGGTGAGGTGTGTATGTGTGCAAGCATGTAGAATAAAACGCTGAAATAAATAAGGAAAAAATGTCTGTAAGGTGAGACGCTTCTCTTCCTGGTTAGAGGGCGCCAAGCTTCGGGAATACAAAGATAGAAGTCAAGTGTCCCCGCCTGAGGACTTCACACAGGAGCAGGGGCTCAGACGACAGCCCAGGAATGGGAGGAGAGGATGGGGGCAGCTGAGCCTTCAGCTGCATGGGAGTCCGGAGCCGAGGGGGCAACCGTGAGCCCGAGGGGGTCTCCTTTCACCCAGCCACCAGCCGCCCTCTAGACGGCGGGCCTCCAACACTGCAGGAATGACTCTGACTCAGGGTTGCAGTCTTAACCGAGTCCAGTACCTGGGTGGTGGAGGCTTCGATCGCCCAGTTCACCTCTAGGCTACCATGGCAAGGCTGTGATCCAGGTTGCCAGGAAAGAGAGACTCGGGTGAAACGGTATTTCCAGGAGAACCCCCCCTCTTACTATGGCAGAACATACACTGGTGGAAGAAAGAAGCATAAGGCAGGGCCGCGTCTGCCTTATGTGTGATCTTGTTCACAAGGACAGTGCTTCCGTTTGCATTCTAAATTTCACAGCTAAAAACCAGAAGTCCTTGTGCCTTTTTTATGTCGACATATCAGTAATATTTCTCCTCTTCTTACATTTCAGAAATTCATCCTTTTTTTCCTCTGTGGGCATCATGTGGCTTTGCTGTAAGAGATTTAACAGCCCTGAAAAGAAAGACTCGTTCAGGAAGTCCCTTCTCAGGGGGTTCTGAGACCCCTGGAGGATGACGCATGTCAGTAACTCGTGTCCAGAGAGACCCCTGTCAATAAGCTGGCTCACCTGCCCTGAGTTATGACTCGAGCCCAGCACTGTTTGCATGTCACTTACTTTTGGCCGTGGTGGCTTTTCATGGCTGTGCCCATATTTCCTCCAGCTGTGGCGAGCAGGGCCGCTCTGGTTTCGATGTGCGGGCCTCATCGCGGTGGCTTCCCTTGTCGTGGAGCGCGGGCTCTCGGCTCGAGGGCTTCGGTAGTTTTGGTGCACGGGCTTAGTTGCCTTGTGGCACGTGGGATTGTCACAGGTCCCCTGAATTGGCAGGCAGGTTCTTAACCACTGGACCACCAGGGAAGCCCCGTTCATGTATTCATTAGACTGAGAAATTCCCGAGAGTGGCTTCCTACCTGTCCCACCTCTGTGTACCCCCCTGCCCCAGACCCCAGGACCCAGCACAGCACCTGGGACCGAGCAGGAGCACAGTGAAGCGGGCTGGTTGAACGAACGAGCGAACGCCAGCTCATCGCTCCTAAGTGAGAAGTGAGAGGGAAAGTCGCTCATTCGTGTCCGACTCTGTGACTCTGTGGGCGTCCTCCAGGCCAGAATACTGGAGTGGGTCGTCTTTCCCTTCTCCAGGGGATCTTCCCGACCCAGGGGTCGAATGGGTGTCTCCAGCTCTTTGAACGACAATCTTCATTGCCTTATCACTTCGCTTCATTTATCACTCTTTCCTGACAGCTTTCAGTAGAGTTTAATATACACACGTGAACATGCGCCCCTTTTCACACACGCGCGCACACGCACACATACACGCTGACTTCGCATAGCACAGCAGAGGCCGAGGAAAAGGTTTAGCGGGGACGCTCGCACTTGTGGCGCCAGTTCACGGGCCTGCAGCAGATGATGGATGGCCTGGCTGCACGTCCCGGCAGGATGGATCTGGCGGTCGGGTCTGATTTCAGAGCACACCTGGAGGCCTGGTGACAGCCCGTGCTCCCGAGCGACTTTGGGAGAGAACTTATTTATTATAAAGCTAAAATTAAACGACGTGTTTTTACATGTTGCCCAGCGGCAGCAGCTGAGGCAAAACCTTTGTCAACGAGAGCTTTTCACACCTCGGATTTCAACCCAGCGAGCGGATTTCTGTGTCAGGCCGGTGTCGGCTTTCAGCACGGAGAATGGATGAGCCAGGCCTCCCTGGGGGTTCAGTGGTGAAGAATCCGCCTGCCTGGGCAGGAGACACGGGTTCGATCCCTGGTCCGGGAAGATCCCGCGTGCTGCAGAGCGATTAAGCCCGTGCGCACCACAACTGCTGAGGCTCTGCTCTAGAGCCGGGGAACCGCACCTGCCAAGCCCACGTGCTGCAGCATCCTTCGCACAACACGAGAAACCGCTGCAGGAAGAAGCTCCCCCCATCGCGCAACTAGAGAAAAGCCCATTGCAGCCACAAAGACCCAGCATGGCCCGGAATAAATAAAGTATTAAAAAAGGAAAGAAAAGAAAATGGAGGAGCTAATGTGGGAGAGCTAAAAGGCATACGCTTTGTCTTCCTCGGGGTTAAAATCTTCTCATTTTAACTGAGGTCGCTTTTCATCCCTGACCTGCTCCTGAGTGTCTCCGCTCCCAGCCAGGACACGGGGATCCAAGGGAGGGCGAACGGGCTGAGTGGCTTTCCTGGCGCGGTTGAAGGTGTTTTTGTCATCTGGGACCTGAAAGGCTGATCTCACTGCGCTCTTGGCCGTGGAGCTCAACGGCGCCCTGGCTGCCCGGCCGCCACACGGGGCTGTGCTGCCAACCTTCGCGTCCCGTTGTCTCCTCACCACGCTCGCTGCCCGTCTGGGCAAAACATCCTGTTCACGGTGAGAGGTCCGGATGAACTCACTGAAACTGCTGGCTGCACCAGGCCCCTCCCACAGCAGCGCTTCTGCAGAGATCAACCATCTGAGCCCAGGTTCTCCTACACTCACCCTTGGTGGCGCAGGAAAAAGAAGTCTCTCGACACAGACCGTTAAGAGGCTGCTCTAAGGCTCAAAAATAAGACAAGAACCAGACTCTAGGGCTAGATAAAGTGCTAATTGAGATGGAAAGATAAAGGCTAAGGAGACCCTCATATCCCCTGGAATTGAAGCTAGGAAACCTTCACACGATGGATAGAATGAGCTGGATGCAAGACAGCCGCCAGTTGCAACATGACCTGTAGGCTGTTATCATCATCTGAGGCTATTGTGATGATGACTTTACAGTTTTTTAGGTATTTGGCTCTTACGAAGTATTCAGGTACATGACTGTTGATTTTAAACCATAAGTAGGTATTGCCATCTTTTACAAATGGGGAAACTGACACTTGTAGGAGTTAAGTGATTTGGCATAAGATATACAGCTAGTAGTTGGCAGAGCTGAGACTGGGAAGCTAAACCTATAGGTGCCTCATGCACTTTTACTGCTGATGAAATGAAGGTACGTCCTTAGGCCTCATTAGAAAGCAGCCAATTTAAAAGGGTACTAACAACAAATACTCTGTAAACTCGTTACAATGCACAAACTTGGTAAAAACACAGGCGATATGCTGATGAGCCTCTCGGGGTCTAGAAAGGGAGGAATGCATTAATCATTGCTGAGTACTTCCAGCTCTGTCAAAGAAAAAGGCATTGCGTTGAGTGAGCGAGAACATTTTGGTCACTACACAGTGTGTTCTTTACGGAGGAGGAGGTATTTCCTCGGGCTCTGATGCGATGACCTAACACATCCCCTCAAGTGACACAAGGTCCAGGGCCATTTGGTCCCTTTCGCCGGGTTAGGTGGACTGGCTATTAAATCTGTTTCACTGGAACCTAGGCACTGGGGAGATGATCGTAGTTGTTGGGAAATTCGTCTTTTGCCTTGAGATGAAGGAGCTGGCCCCCTGGTTTGTGGATCAGGCTCTTGGTGACCGGAGCTAGAGTGAACCTGTTCTCCAGCACCAACTCACTTCTGGGTGAAGCAGACTCGACTGCGCTTCTGGGAGACAAAGCCCATGGCATTCACACCAAGTGCAGCTGGGTCCCGCCTAGGTCTGCCGGTTCACCCTCTCCATCACTTGAGATGGAGGTCTGCTTAGATGGTCCACTGAAACAACACTCTTCTCCAGCTCCTTCATCATCTGGTCCAATCTCCTCTCCATGTAGAGGTCCCATAAGTGGTCATCTGGGCCCACAGTGAGTTGAGTTCCTTGAATTTGCTCATTTTTGGATAGCTCTTGTGGTTGAAATTTGTTTTTCCCTTTCTAAATTAAGCTGGCATTCTTCTGTACCCTATGTTCATTTCTCTAGAGTTGCACAGAATAAATCTACTCCATCTACATGAAAACTTTTTGAATATTAGAATGGTGGCAATTATATATAGAATGCAAACATTTTTAATGACACAGGTCTCTCCTCTTCCACCATTTGAGGACTGTGTAATTTGAGAAAAGAACATGATTAAAAAAAAGAACATGATTGGGTGACTTTGGGATTGTAGGCAGACCACCTTGTCTGGAACACAATTATGAAGTGTTTTAATCGTTTGTTATGTGGTGATTGTCAAGAGCTGTGACAGTCTGTAGGTTTACCTCCTTGCAAAGTTAGTAAGTTAGCCTACGAAAGCTTCAGGGACGGCAACAACAGCTAGGAAATGCCTGGATTAGAGACAAAGGAGATTCCCAGATGGCTCAGTGGTAAAGAATCCGCCTGCAAATGAAGGAGACACAAGGGACGAGGGTTCGATCCCTTGTTTGGGAACATCTTCTGGAGTAGAAAATGGCAACCCACTCCAGTATTCTTGCCTGGAAAATCCCACGGACAGAGGAGCCTGGTGGGCTACAATCCCTGGGGCCGCAAAGATTTGGACATGACTGAGCAACAGAGCGCGAGCGCTCACGCGTGCCTGCACACACACACACACACACACAGATGTCTTAGCAATAGCAGTAGCCAAGTATCATCACTGTCCTGTAAGTCCCAGTCCCACAGAGTGGCCAAAGAAGGCCAGGTGACACCTTCAGCCACAGTAGGGCATGTCACAGGAGAGGAGCCAGGCTTAGGAAACCCCAAGCTCTTATAGTGGGCTGTACACAAACCTGCAACCTTTGCCTGGGGGAAGCCTTTATCTTTATTGTTCTGGACAGCAAACAAATGAGCCCTGAGCTCTGGAGGGAGACACGCCTGTCTTCCAAGGCTGTTCTCAGTGCAAACATCCTTGAGAAGATAAGCTGAAGCAAAGCCTGTCACTGCCTCTGCCTAAAGAAATGAGACAGACCCCGCGGAATCGCCTTCAAGCAGTGGCTTCCTCCGGCTTCAACTCTTGCACACAGATCTCCAAATTTTCCTAAACCTCTCACCAGACCAAAACTTCAGGCCGAAAGATACAAGGGGAAGACAGGAGGATGGATGGTGCAGAGTCCCTTTTTTCGGTGCTATTTCATTTACAACTTCCCCCCCCACCTTCCTTTTATTTACGTCCAGAAATTTGGACGGTTTCCCTCAGAAGAAGGCAGATTAGAAGAATCAAATGTCTAGCAATGGATGGATTCAGCAGAAATGGTATTATAGTTTATATGGCAATTAGAACTTATATACAACAAAAGATAAAGTTATGAAAAGTCTAGGGAGAGACTTGGATGAAACACTGCAACTTTTTTTGATTGAACTATAGGTGATTTACAATGTTGCATTAGTTTTAGATGTATAGGTGAAAAAATATATATATATACTATTCTTTTTCAGATGCCCTTCCAAGTTATTATAAAATACTGAGTATAGTCCCCTCTGCTATATAGTAGGTCCTTACTGCTTATCTATTTTATATATGGCGGTGTGTATTTGTTAATCCCAAATTCCTGAATTATCCCTCCCCTCCCTTTTCCCTTTGGTGACCATAAGTTTGTTTTCTGTTTCTGTGAGTCTGTTTGGTAAATAAGTTCATTTGTACTTTTAATTTTTTTAGATTCCACATATAAGTGATATATGGTTTCATCATTCTCTGTCTTCACCTATTATGATAATCTCTAGGTAAATCCATGTTGCTGCAGATGGCATTATTTCATTCTTTTTTATGGCTGAGTAATATTCCACTGCATATGCACACACACACATGCACACACACATATATATATATGCCACATCTTCTTTATCCATTTATCTGTTAATGGACACTCAGTTCTTAGTTTGTTTACACGTTTTGGCTCTTGTAAATAGTACTGCAGTGAACACTGGGGTGCATGTAACTTTTCAAATTATAGGTTTATCTGGATAAATGCCTAGGGGTGGGATTGCAGGGTCATATGGTAACTCTACTTTTAGCTTTTTAAGGAACCTCCATACCGTTCCCCAGAATGTTTGCAGCATTTTACCTTCCCAGCAACAGTGTGGGAGAGCTCCCTTCCCCCCACACCCTCTTCAGTGCATTATTATCTGACGGTGGCCATTCTGACCAGCGTGAGGGGATGTCTCAGCGCAGTTTTGATTTGCATTTCTCTAATAATTAGTGACAGTGAACATTTTTTCACTTCCCTGTTCCCTTTCTGTATGTCTTTTGTGGAGAAATGCCTATTTAGATCTTCTGCCCATTTTTTGATTTTTTTTTCCCTCGAATATTGAGTTGTATGAGCTTTGTATATTTTGTAAACTAATCTCTTGTCAGTTGCATTGCTTGCAAATATTTTCTCCTATTCTGTAGGTTGTCTTTTCATTTTGTTTATGGTTTCCTCTGAAGTGACCATTTCATCATTTTCAGTAGAACAAAGACCAATATACAGACTACTGCTCCTACTCATCCCCCAGCTTCCCCTAAAAAAAACCAAACAAAAAACCTCCAAATCCAATAGAAAAGGGAGAGAAAATATGAATAAATAACCTGCAGAAAAAGAAATAAAATGGCCAATAATTTTATGTTAAGATGTTTAATCTCAAATAGTACTCAGGTAAATGCAAATTTAGATAATGAGATATTCCCAGTATATTGGTAAAAATATAAAATACTGATCATAGCCAATATTGATGAGAAGGTTTGAAATAAATACTTTCCAAGTGGCTTAGGTGATGTGAAACTGAAGTCACCTTTTTGGAGGCCACTTCTCGATGAGAATGTGAACCCAGTATTATTGGAAATAGCAAAACTTTGGAAATAGACATAATTGATCGTCAACAGAATGGTTAAATAAATGAGGATATATTTATTTTATGGAACATAGTCATGCAGATTTAAAAAAAATGAGCTACAGTCTATTTATTGATTTGTAAGGATCTTTAAAGAATCTGCCTGCAATGCAGGAGACGTTGGGAAGACCCCCTGGAGAAGAGCATGCATCCCACTGCAGTGTTCTTCTCTGGAGGATTCCATGGACAGAGGAGCCTGCCGGGCTACAGCTCACGGGGTGGCGAAGAGTCAGACACAACTGAGCGACTGAGCACAGCACTAAGAATTCCTAATAAAGTTGTAGAACTATATTTTTGGCATGATTATGCACATACATATCTGTATGTATGTGTGCACATGTAAAGGCCTAGAACACACACACAACTGCCAACTTTCATTAGATCCGGGAGGACAGTGGAAGAGCAGGTGTGGATGATGGAGACATAAAAGCTGACTTTAGCTTTTAATTTATTATTCTTTAGTCTTGATTGCTCTATTTGTGCATATTACTATACTGCTCTTGTGGTTAAAAAATGAACAAGAGTTAGAAACAGTGTTTTGGTTCAAATTAGATTGTTTAAAAATTAAACTATAAGTTTTCAATGTGAAAAAAGAATTGACAGAAATTATAGTAAATTAACATGGTCTCTCGTGGCACTTGTGTCATAACAAGCTCCTTCTAAACCAGCAGTGTAACTCCAGTCAAAAAATGTGCAGTTTTAGACCAACTGTAAGGCGGAAAGAGTAGGCTTTTCATGAAACCCTCCCACTTTTGCACAGCACGGCTCTCTGGTTTTATGTGTCTAGTGTGGAGCTTCTTAAAAGAAACGTGAGATCCAAAATGATTAAAGAGTTAGGAATTAAAGCGTATTAAGGGAAGAATGCAGTAATGTCAGAGATTTCAGGGGCCAGAGCGCATAAAGAGATGTCATGGGCCCGCAGTGACCTGGGAAGTCAGGAATCACAGAACAGCTGCCCTACAAATTGCCAACGGTTCTCAAAGTGTGGTCCTCGGACCAGCAGCATTGTCGTCACTAGGGAGCCTGGTAGAGATGAAATTCATCTCACCCCACCCCGGATTATCTAACTGCACCCCAGACCTAGTGAATCAGAAATTCTGGAGGTGAGGGGTGGGGATGGGGAGCAAAATTTAAGGGAGATTTCCAGAGACTTCTGATGTGCACTGAAGTTTGACAGCTACTGTTTTTAGACCCCTCCGACTCGACATTTAAAATCCATGTGCATCCCCTGGGGAGAGTGTTAATCAGGATCTCATTCTGCTTCCCCAGGAGTGGAGTAGGGCCCGAGATTCTGCTTTTCTCCTAAGCTCCCAGGTGCGGCAGATGCTATTGTCCCTCAGACCCCACTGGGCAACTTTCAAAGGAAGACTGAGCGGGTACCGGCAGTGGGAGGGCTTCATAGGGGGATAATCAGAGCGAGGAGCATTTGATCGCCAGCATTTGGTTTCTGCTGGTCTCAAAGGCTGTGAGCTCTCCGGCAGTGTGCATCCGTACACCTACAGCCAGCTTCCCTCACGCTCCAAGCATCTGCTGCTACTTCTGATCCCTCATCAACAATTCCTCTTTTCAGACCGGGAAGCTAAGGCTGGCCCGGGGCGCTGTTTGCAGCCCAAGGTCATAGAGACCGGGACCGACTGGGCTGGTAGAGGCCCCCAGGTCTGGCGGGGCCCTTTCCACGGGCCCTCCAGCCTCTCTCTCGGTAGCCGGTGACGGAGTTCGGGCGCTGTACCCCGCAGCTGCTCCGTCGTGAGACCCGGACCAGTTCACTCCCCAGGCGCCCTGCTGAATAACAGGGATCTTTATCATCCTTTCCGTCAGAAAGCATTTATTTAAAACCCCTTGGCTAACTCAGAGGGTGAGCTGGCCTGTCACACACCATCACATGGCATGGAAACTGGCAATTAAATTTAGCAACCCACCTCGGCAACGCCAGGCCAGTCTGAGCGGAGCCAGGACTTTTCAGTCCTGAATCAAGAGGTTTCCAGGGAAAGGAAACTAAGGCCGGGTGGGTCACGTTGAATTAAGAGCACCTGTCCCCATCAATAACTCGGTGTCCCCAAAATGCCGGCGTGGGACGCGCACGGGGCTGGCTGTTTTGCACACGGCCTGGGGGAGCTGCGCTTAGAAACAGGGAGACCCCGCAGGGGAGGCCCCTGCTCCAAGGACAGCTTGTTTGTGTACTGCCTCTGGGGCAGAGAGACAACCTGAACCCAAGAATACACGTCATTTTCTTACACACCCAGAACATAGTGCCGCTGTTGCTGCGTTGAGAGCCTGAGCAGATTTCTGTGACGGCAGACAGGGCGGTGGGCAGACGCGGGAGCGAGTTCTACTGGTTTACAGGGTGCAAGGCTTCCCAGGTGGTGCTAGTGGTGAAGAACCTGCCTGTCAGTGCAGGAGACATAAGAGACGGGGGTTCGATCCCTCGGTCAGGAAGATACCCTGGAGGAGGAAATTGCAACCACCCCAATGTTCTTGCTTTGAGAATCCCATAGACAGAGGAGCCTGGCGGGTTGCAGTCCATAGGGTCGCAAAGAGTGGTTCATGACAGAAGCAACTTAGGATGGACAGAGGGCCATCAGAATGATGGCCTGGATTCGCTGGCACAGCTCTGCCTGAAATCCAGGAAGCTTTTCTATTTATAAAGCTCTACTTTCTGGAAAACTCCTGGGGTTGAAAATTAGCAAAAGTGGAATTTGTGTTTCTAGATGTGGTGAATGTGTCTGGATGTTCAGACTAGAGGGGACGATCGTTCTCCTTTTAGCGAAAGACTGAAGGCTGGGCTCTGGTGTGGCTGGGGGCGTGACTGTCCAGGGTCAGAGACAGAGGCCTCAGTCTCATCCTCCCGCCCTGGACGAGCCTGGTGAGCGATGCCTGCGCAGCCTCCGTGGGGGCTCGACTTCTCGACAGAAGCCTGGCCATGGGGCTGTGGGTGGGAAGGAGAGGACCCTCGCCACCGGGAAGGAAGGTGACAGGCCCCTCTGTCCACCCAGGTGAGGGCGGTCCGCTGTTCAGGTGCATTTAGCTGTGTTGGAGCTACAGCGTAGTCCAGCTGCGTCTCTGTGACTCCCACCTTACACGACCACTGCGTATCTGCGACGTCTGCGTACCAGCGACGTCTGCGTATCTGCGACGTCTGCGTGTCAGATACATAGTGACTGCATATCTGTGCTCCCACCTTACACGACGTGACCTCACAGCGAGGAACAGGACTCCTAGTGTGGGAAACTGGGTCCCCGGGGGAGGCAGAAGGTCCCCCGATGGTGGGGCTGCCCCAGACTAAACGCGAGGCAGTGCCTCTTTATTCTCTGGGATGAGTAAACCGGGGGAGAGGCCGCCCTGGGGGTTGGCTTCCCTGGTGGCTCAGGCGGTAAAGAATCCGCCTGCAATACAAGAGATTCAGGTTCGATCCCTGGGTCAGGAAGATCCCCTGGCAAAGGGAATCGCAATGCACTCCAGTATCTTTGCCTGGGAAATCCCATCGACGGAGGAGCCTGGCGGACTGCAATGCATGGGGTTGAGAAGAGTTGGACGTGGCCGCGTGATTAACACACCACCCGGCTGAGCTTCCGGTACTGTCGTGGGCAGGTTGGAGGCGTTGGGCCCTGCAGAGTGGACTCTGTTGTGCGGGGGGTGAGGGGCGGGAGCAGGACCCCCTCGTCCGTTTGTCCGTCTCCCTTGTGCCCCGTGGTCCTCTCTTCCCCTCTGCATTCTCTCCCCTTCCCATTTCTTTTCTCCCTCGCCTTCTCCCCACGCGTGCCTTCTCCCCCGTCCAGGCCGAATGTAAGGAATGCCCCCTACAGTCCTTCCTTAGCTGCACCGCGGGCCTGGGCCAGGGGTCACTGGTCCTCCTTGATCCCACAGAACCAGATGAGGCTGCTGCTCCCTGGCCTTGAGTCCAACCCAACCCGCTGTGCTGGAGTCTGTGTTTCTGCAGCGCCGGGGGGTTCTCTCTCTATCAGGTGGGCCGAAAGTGCCGCCCCTTCCTTCCAAGGCTGGGCTCAAGGCCGAATGAAACGGTTCATGACCAGCGCACGCCCGCGAGGAGCGGGGCAGGCTGTGGATGCTGGCCAAGGCTCGCCTGGTGCCCTTGCCTCCCAGAACCCCTAGCTGACCTTCCCAGACCTGACTCCCTGGTCTTGTAAAGCAGGTTGTGTCCCAAGAACGGGGTTTGGCTCACGGTCACACGGAGTTGGGTGCCTTTGCTGAATCTAAACAAAGAGCCATTGAGCTCCTAATCTGTGCTCAGCCCGTCCGACCACAGTGCCCTCTGCTCCCTGCTCCTGGAAGCCCGGCCCTGCAGGCGGCAGCGGCCCCAGCTTCTCCCGGTGCCTCGGAAGACGGTTACAAGTCCTCCTCCCCCGCCCCACTGCCAGCTCGAGCCTGGCCCTGTCTGTGCCTGGCCCTTGTCTCACACCTGCCTGGCACCGCCGGCTGCTTGCTGACAGAGGTGCTGGGCTGGGGGGCGCTCAGTTGGGGAAGGGGACACCTAGAGGACGCGCACCCATTCTGGGGATTCAAAGGTGGTGAACTGGCCTGCCAAGTGTGAGCTTCACGGTCTACTTAAAATGTATCCAGGGACTTCCCTGGGGATCCAGTGGTTAAGACTCCGTGTGTCCACTGCAGCAGGCACGGGTTCATTCCTTGGTTGGGGAACTAAGATCCTATATGCTGTGTGCTGGGAAATGTATCCATTCTGTCCGGCTTTACTTCAATTCCTTTGCACAGTTCAGTTCAGTTCAGTTGCTCAGTCGTGTCCGACTCTTTGCGACCCCATGAACTGCAGCACGCCAGGCCTCCCTGTCCATCACCAACTCCTGGAGTTTACCCAAACTCATGTCCATTGAGTCGGAGATGCCATCCAACCATCTCATCCTCTGTCATCCCCTTCTCCTCCTGCCCTCAATCTTTCCCAGCATCAGGGTCTTTCCAATGAGTCAGTTCTTCACATCAGGTGGCCAGAGTATTGGAGTTTCAGCTTCAACATCAGTCCTTCCAGTGAACATGGGGCATCTAAAACAGGGCTTCCCTGATGGCTCAGACTGTAAAGGAATCTGCCTTCAATGCAGGAGATCCTGTTTCGATCCCTGGGTCAAGAAGATCTCCTGATATTGGCAAGCCACTCCAGTATCCATGGGGTTGCAAAAGGGTGGGTATGACTGAGCGACTAATGCCTTCATGTAAAGCAGAAAAGTCCTGACAAAACAGCAACTTAAAGAAAAAAACAAACAAAAAACAGAAATATCCCCCTGGAGGTTGGGATGACTGCAACAGCCATGGCTGAACTTGCTGGTCGTTTGTCCAATTTCCCTTCCTGCCCTGGACGGCTGTGGTCTGTCTCCTGCAAAGCACATCTCCCAGACTCCCTTGCCACGTGCCATCCAGCTGGGTTCAGCCTGGAGGAGCCAAGGAAGGCTGGAAGGAGCCAAGGAAGCCCAGTCAGAGGGCTGGAAGGAGGGAAAGGCCAGGGTGTCCTGTCTGTCTGGCTCTGAGTCGGGACCTGACAGCAGTCCTCCTGCTGGACGGCCCCTCCCTGGTCCCACCTCATCCAGACTGCCCAGGGTTCGGGTTCTGACAGTGTTCCCTTTCCAAACCCGGTGTGTGGGGATGCCAGCTGTGACTTCTGTCCAGGATTCACATTTCAGCTCTTCCAACATCTCTGTAACCAGTTTGCCCCAAGCAACTCCCAGGACACTGTTTTCCTAACTGGTAAATAGTCAGAGAGCTATGACAAACCTCGGCAGCATATTAAAAAGCAGAGACACCGCTTTGCCAGCAAAGGTCCATACAGCCAAAGCTGTGGTCTTTCTAGTCGTCATGTACCGATGTGAGAGCTGGACCATAAGGAAAGCTGAGTGCTGAAGAATTGATGCTTTTGAACTGTGGTGTTGGAACAGACTCTTGAGAGTCCCTTGGACTGCAAGGCGATCCAGCCAGTCCATCCTAAAGGAGATCAGTCCTGAATGGTCATTGGAAGGACTGATGCTGAAGCTGAAACTCCAGTACTTTGGACACATGCTGTGAAGAGCTGACTCACTAGGAAAGACCCTGATGCGGGGGAATTCTGAGGGCAAAAGGAGAAGAGGGCAGCAGAGGATGAGGTGGTTGGATGGCATCACTGACTCAGTGGGCGTGAGTGTGAGCAAACTCTGGGTGAAGGACAGGGAAGCCTTGCGTGCTGCAGGCCATGGGATTGCAAAGAGTTGGACACGACTGAGTGACTGAAGGACAAGTGGACAGAGCCTCCGAGACACCTGAGACCCAGGGACGCCACGGGGCCGCCTGTGGGTGAGACCCGCAGGGCGCCCGGGGTCTGCGCCTCACATGGGGCATTGCTTTGCTGGTAAGAAGAAACCCAGAAATGCCACTGAAATTGCCAGTTGGTGCATAGATATGGTCCAAACACCCTAGTCAGCCAGAAAGGCCCTTCTTTTAACTTAGAAAAGAAAAGAAAAAAAGACGGAAAAGATGAAGAGAGAAATGTTGGTGTCCAGTATTAAAGAAAGAGGTGAATATTCTTATTTCTTCTATTTGCCTCCTTAGACTTTTGAGGAGGTGCCTGGGCAGGGGAACTGCCTTCCCTCTGAGGGAAGCCGGAGCCCTCATATCTTCTTTGGCAGGACTGGATGTGGCAGGGGTAGGGGGGGGCACCCACGGCTTCCTCCAGGCATCGTGCCATGACTCCCCGGCATGTGTCCCAGCAGGCCCCGGCTCTGGGCAGCCTGCACTGACTCTGCGATGGCCCCCGCCTGGTCCATGGCGGCCTGGAGCTCAGCACCTGCTCTGCCTCGGCCCACACCAGCCCTCCCAAAGGGCACTGGGCGGTCAGCGGGGCCGAGGAGTCCCGTGGGGAGGGAGGAGCCCCATGGGGAGGGCCCTTCCTGACCACGGCCCTCTGACTCACGCCTTATTCAGCCATTATTCAGGCCCGCCGCCTGCCCAGCTAATGGGAAGTCCTGCTCCAGCGATTCAGCATCCAAAGGCATATGATGAGAGAAATGTTTCTTTTAACTTTAGCTACAGTGAAATACACACAACATAAAGCTTACCGTCTTAACCATTTTTAAGTGGACAGTTCACTGGCATGAAGTACCTTAATGCTGTGATCAGCCAACACCACCATCCAGCTCCAGACTTTCTCACCATCCCAAACTGAACCTCTGTCTCCCTTAAATACTCCCCAACCCTCCCCTCCAGCCCCCAGCAACACCCATTCTGTTCTCTGTTCCTCCATCTGTATGGATTTGACACTCTAGGGACCTCACATAAGTGGAACCATGCAGTATTTGTCCTTCATGACTGGCTTGTTTCACTGAACATAACGTCTTGAAGGTTCATTCTTGTGTCGGAATCTCCTTACTGGTAGAGGCTGAATAACATTCCATCGTCCATCCAGGCCACCTTTAGTTCATCCATCCATCCACTGACGGACACTCCGGTTGTTTACCCGTCCATCTGCTGACGGACACTCGGGTTGCTTCTACCTCTGAACAATGCTGCTGTGAGCTTGGGGCTACAAGAATCTGCTTGAGATGCTGCTTTCAGTTCCTTCGGGTAGGTGCCCAGGAGTGAGAGGGCTGAATGCTATGTTCTGAGTTTAATTTTTTGAGGAACTGCCGCACGGCTTCCCACAGCCACATCATTTTACATTCTCACCAGCAGCGCAGGAGAGTTCCCTGCCAACAGTGGCTGTTTCTATTTATTTATTTGACTTATTTGGCTGGGCCGGGCTTTCGTTGTGGCAGGCAGGAACTTTAGCTCCAGCACGCAAACTCTTGGTTTCAGCATGTGGGATCTGGTCCCCTGGCCAGGGATTGAACCCAGGCCCCCTGCACTGGGAGCTCTGAGTCTTAGCCACCAGCCCACCAGGGAAGTCCCTGTTTTCTCTTTCTTTTCTTAATTAGAATCCTTCATTAGAGTCATCCTAATAAAAGTGCTTTTAATGCCTTATTTTAATGTCTTAAAATGTATTCTGTATGTGGAATAAAAATGCTAACATATGTGAGGGTGCACAACATAGCACGAGTCTTCCTCTACCTGGATCCTGGCTTTCCTGTTTCCAGGGGCAACCATGGTCTCCATCCTCAAGGATGCTTCTCAGGGTGGACTCTGCTTAGATAAGCTTATGGGTGCAGACATCATTTTAAAACAAAGAGGAGCATAGAATACACATTATTTTGTTTTACATGTTGCTTTTTTAATGCTAAGCATGACATTTTTCACTTAACACCCCATAACTCTATCTATAGGTGGTAAGATATTTAAATCTGTATGAGACACTGAAGCTGTGATCAGAGTCCTCATCCTTCCAGCCTCATACAGAAGGCTTCCGCTGAGGAAGGATCAGACACGCCCAGCAGGCCCTGGAGCAGCCCTCTCTCCTCAGGGACAAGGCCATCTCTTCGGAGAAATGGGAATAAATTACACTAGATGAGATCAAGCTTCTGAAGAGCCAGGCATTGGTCACAGTCCGGTTTTGCTGCGGAATGAGTTTAGAAATCTTTCAGTTTTCAGAGCTTTTTGGGTCTCAGAATTGCAGATAATGGAGATAGACTGCAGGGCTTTAATGCTTAGGGATAACAGATCCCAAACTGGAGCTATTCTCATCCCATTTCTGATACAATAACCTCATGAGATAGAAATTTTACAGGTAGGGAAAGCGAGGCTCAGAGACTGCCCATCATCTGCCCGGGTGAGAGCCTGAGCTAGGGTGAGACCCAGGCTTGCCTGATTCCCGAGCCGGGGCTTTTCCCGTGAGGCCCTGGGGGACCATGTGCTGCTTGTCGAGGGTAATGATCAGCAGCCCTTCATTCTCAAAAGAGCTGGCTTTCAGAATTTGTCTTATAGAGTCACACCAGCCACAGCATGCCATGCCTTGGTGATAAAGCCTTCTCAGCAGTTGACGCCCTCGCGTCCCGTAGATGTCATCGGAGGGTCAGACAGTCCTCACATTCAGCCAGCCCCTCACAGCTTGTTGAGGACGAGTACCTGGGATGGGGCTGGGGTGCGGATGGTCAAGTGAGTGCTGCCTCTTCGTTGAAGACTTTCATGATTTCTGCCACCTCGGAGGGTCTCATGGTCCAAGCTGCCCTACTCACCTCTTAATTTTGTGGGGGAATTTGTTCTATTTTTTAAAAATTGTGGCAAAGTACACATAGCATGCTGTGTACTGTTTTAACCATTTTTTTAAGTGTATAGGTCAGCACTCTTCATTCATATTGCTGTGCCACCTCTGTCCATCTCCCAAAGTTTTCCATCGTCCCAAACTGAACCTCTGTCCCCATTAAACGCAAACTCCCTGTTTCCCTCGCAGCCCCAGACACTCACCATCCTACTCGCTGCCTCAATGGATGTGACCCTCCGTGGCCCTCCTATCCGGGGAGTCCTGCATCACCCGTCCTCGTGGGACCAGCTGGTCTCACTCGGTGTGGTGTCCTCAAGGTTCCTCCGGGGAGTGGCCCGTGTCAGGATGTCCTTCCTTCCTCAGCCGGTCCCTCTGGTTGAGTTTCGTGTTGATGCTTGGAAGCGGAGGGCACTCCTGTGGTCTTCTGAGTCTCACATGAGGTGACCACGTACCCGACTGCTCGGTCAGAAGTCACAGGCAGGTTAGACGCTGTTGTGGCCCGTAGATGCCCCGGGAGTGAAGCAAGAGGCAGGGGAGTGGACAGGCCTGGGCGTCTGTGGCCTGGTCCCTCATGGCGTTGCTGTTCTCAGCCAGGGTCGCCAACCTTTTTGGCACCCCGGATCGGTTTTGTGGAAGAAAATTTTTCCATTGACTGAGGAAGAGGGGGTGATTTTGGAATGATTCAAGCACATGACTCCTATTGTGCACTTCATTTTTACTACATCAGCTCCATCTCAGTGTGTGAAAGTCGCTCAGTCATGTCCAACTCTGTGACCCCATGGACTATACAGTCCATGGAATTCTCCAGGCTAGGATACTGGAGTGGGTAGCCTTTCCCTTCTCCAGGAGATCTTCCCAACCCAGGGCTTAAACCCAGGTCTCCCACATTGCAGGTGGAGTCACAAGAGAAGCCCACGAACACTGGAGTGGGTAGCCTCTCCCTTCTCCAGCAGATCTTCCTGACCCAGGAGTCAAACTGGCGTCTCCTGCATTGCAGGCGGATTCTTTACCAGCTGAGCTATCAGGGAAGCTCCATCTCAGATCATCAGGTATCAGGTCCCAGGGGATGGGGACGTAAGCCACACAAGCACTTTAGGTTTTGGTGTTGATGAAAGATTGACTCATCATTATGATGAATAATTAATAATTTAGTTAAAACGCAGATGTCATGCACTGCATCTTATTGGTTCAGCAGCTGTGTCACCCTTCAATCAGAGGTGTGTGTGAGTGTGTGTGTGTGTGCGTGTGTGTGTGGGTGTGAGGAGGGTGGGGACCACTTTGAGTGACAGACTAGCCTGGCGATTGCCCTTTTCCCCAGTTTCCTGCTCAGGAAAATGACGGACTGACTGAACTCCAGGTTTGCAACCCGAACTGGGCATCTAAATGGAAAGAAGAAAAGAACCTGAGGTTCTCACTCCCTCTTTGCATGCGAAGACGTGTTCTTGTCAAAGAACAATGCAAAGATGGGGGAAGGCTCCCTTGGGTCTGGGAGACCTTTGCTGCCTTAGGGTCGGGAGAGTCCTCGTACCTCGAGGGGTGCCGACCAGGCCTCTGTGGGGCCGGCCCTGCCCGCCGAGCTCACAGCCTGCGTCAAGGGTAGGGTGTTCATCACCCCGCTTTAGTGCTGTGGAGGTCAGGGCACAGAGAGGTTGCCGCGGTGCATGTGGCCACACAGCAGATTCAAGCAGGGACGGGCTGGCCTTGTGGGCGGGGTTTGCTCAGGATGGAGTCTGGGGCTGAGAAGCGGCTGGAGGCCTGGGGGCATCGCAGGGGTTTTGGCTTGCCCTGCGTCTGTCAGCAGCCCTGAAGCTCCTGCTCCAGGGAGCCCAGGACGGACTCACCTCTGCATCTTCAGATGGCTGCCAGGTTCTGTCCCCCTCCCGCCCGGCCTGCTTTCCTCCCCGACCCCACTGGGCTCGCCCAGCCGGGGGCACCGTCCCCCACCTGCAGAAGCCCTCAGGAGGAGGCGCTGGCATTCGGTCTGTGGTCGGCCCAGGGTCCTAGCTGCGCCTGGTAGTTCCGAACCCGCCCCCCCTCCCCGCCCAACCCCGGACCACATGGCCGGCTCTGGTCCTGACAGCCTCCTACACGGCTGCAGCTTCCCAGAGGCCTTCAGCTTCGGTTGACAGCCAAGGACACTGCCATGGTCCGTGTGCGGGCTGGAGAAGAATTTCCAGACATGAGACAGAATGAGAGGGAGATAAGGTTTGTGAGAGCAGGAGACTCAGAACAGCGGGCCAGCTCAAGGCTGAGCCGACGTTGAACAGGGATCCTTGGTCCACTTTTAAAACCAGGCTACAAGGAGTGGAATGGGGTCTTGGGGGTCATTTGCTGATTGAATGAGGCACGCATGCTGGGTGGGGCAAGAGTAGGGCAAATACCTTCTCCCTGTGGGGTACAAGGGGAGACGGCTCATACTGCCCAGGAGGACCTGAAATCCGTCACCAGTTACAAGGGGAGGGAAGCATGATAAGGGTCTGACTGTTTCCGTTCCTGCATTCCAAGACTTTCCTGGGTTTTCCTTCTGTTCTCTCGCCCTTGGGACACCACAGACACTGCCTGTTCCATAAGCTTCCCCTGAGTGAATGGGAAATGCCTCGGGGGGCTGGGGAGGGGAAGGTGTGGCCGCCACCCAGGGTCTCCATCCAGGCTCAGTTCTCTGCTTGCTGCCTGAGCCCCGCGAGCTCCTGACGAACACTGGGAAACAGGAAGGGACCGGATGAGCCCACCAAGCGGAGCCCCGGGCCAGCGCACGGCCAATGCAAGACCACGACCTGAAGCGTGCCAGGGGTCCCTGGACTCGGGCTAAACTAGAGCTCTGGTGGACACGCTCTTGACCGCCAGCAGTCACCCCAAACCAGCCAGGTGGTGGTGTATGTTAGAACGTCCGTGTGTGTGCGTGTGCGTGTGCGCGCGCGTGTGTGTGCCCGCGTGCTGGGGGCAGTGCTGTGTAGCCAGCCTTTCCGAAGGCGTCTGGAAGCAGCCTCCCTGGGAGCCCGCAGGCCGGATGGCCAGTGCAGGAGGCCGCTGGCGGGCAGGCCCAGAGCCCACATGCTCACAGGCAGCCTGAGCTGCTTGGGGGGTGGCGTGAGGGAGAGGAGGGTAGGCCAGGCCACAGGGGCTGGTGGGAGGGGGGCTGCCCTGGGGGGCACAGGGCCGGCGGGTGGAATGGGCTTGCAGTCAGTCCTAAGCCGTCTCCGCCAGGCTGGGGCTCGGGCAGGGCCTCTCCGCTGAGAAGCCGGGTTCCTGCTGACCTCTGGACGGCACTGAGCGGGTCCGAGACAAGCAGAGTGAGGTTTCACTCCTCCCGCTGGTGGATTGAAAAGTCTCAGGGTTCATTTGCACCCGAGCCGCACGCAGGCTCGTGTGTGTGCGTGTGGGGTGGGCGGAGTGGGAGGTCAGCGGAGGCCAGGCTGTTTCCTGCAATCCCCCTGGGGGCCGTCTTGGGTTGGACAGGTCCCCTGGCTGCGGCCCCCCACCGCAGGCCTGGCTCTGGCCAGGCTCGGGGCTGAGGCCCGGTGTGGAGCAGTGACCTGAAACCTGTGGGTCCGCAATGCCCCTTGCACAATGCCACCCGTGCGTGTTTTCATCACAGACTTAGCAGCTGTCATGTCAGCGTGTGACCTTTGAAACTGTTAAACAGGAGTCGCGTGTGGGCTGTGGGCTGGGGAGGAGCACCCCCCATCCCTGCTGCCCCCCGGCAGGAGGGGTTGAAGAGGAGCCCGTTTGGATCCGTCACTTGGCATCTTGTCTTGCTGTCTCCTATTCTGGTTATTTTTCCTGCCACTGTCTTATGTTCAACTGTTGAGATGCTGGTGTTCATCCATATCTGAAGACCCAACATCCTCACCCCGTTTCTCCTCCTCACACTCACTCACCCCAGGGAGCTGCCCCACCACTCACAGGCACCCCCGCATTTTCTGATTCGCAGTGGGGCTCAGTGAGCTTCATCCGCCTGCAGAGGATTCGAGTGGAAGGGAAAGCACAGGCATTGTGGAGGGGAACCTGGCAGAGGAGGCTGAGGGGTGTGGCGGGGCCCCAAAGGGGGCCATCCCTGCAGAGGACAGGTCAGGGTGCCTGGCAGTCTAATCCTGGCGGGAGGGACCCCCAAGTTCAGCCCCCAGACCCTCCTAGGAGACCCTATCTCCCTCGATCCAGTTTTGGCTGCTCCGCCCTGCACCATCAGACAGTTTCTCTCTTGTTTCTTGGAATATTTCACACTGGGGTTGGATGGACACAGAGATTCTCCAGTGACATCCTCGACTAAGGCTTGTGGGCACCGATGGTTTCAGCTCCCCATGGCCCAGTGCCCAGCGGGAGGCCTGCCTGCCCTCCGGCAAGAACCAACCCACCACCCGCTCTGCTGGCTCCTGTCCCTCTACATCCATTAGGATGTCCACTGCTCTGCAGGTCTGGAGAGTGGATTACAGCCCCCGGGCTGGATCTGGACCACCGATCTTGCAAATGAAGGTTTAGGGGAGAGCAGCCACACGTCATCACGTGCACGCTCTCTTTCTTCCTACAGCGGCCCCGCGTTTCCCATCTGGCCCTTCCCAGGGCTCGCTGGTCCCTGCCCTCCTTCACCACCAGCCCCTTCCAGTGGGACGAGTGAACCATATTCCCACTGCTGCCACCTCCCTTGCTTGCCTCCCCTCCTGTCCATTGTCCACACTCCCCTTTCTACCCTTGGTTTAGCCAGATGCCCAAGGGGTCGTGCACGCCGGCCCGCCTAAGCTAGAGACTGGATGATGCCGCTTTGCTGCGGCTCCTGGTGCTCGCTGTGTGGGTTCTCAGCACCGTCTCCAGGTTTGTGGCTCCTCCATGGGGCTCCTGCTGTTCTCCTCCGAGGGTGCCACATCCAAGGATGCACAACTGCCAAGTGCACCCGTTCCCAGCATGCTGGGTCCCGTCCACCGGAGCTGTTCCTGCACTGTTTCCTCTTCCTGGAAACCCTTTCCTCTCTGCTGCCTACCTGGCCCTTGCTGACTCATCCTACTGTTCTCAGAAAAGCCTCTTGATCTCCCAGCACTGGGTTAGGACCTTTTCCCAAGTCCTTCTAGGTTCAGTTCAGTTAAGTAGCTCAGTCCTGTCTGACTCTGCGACTACATGGACTGCAGCACACCAGGCCTCACTGTCCATCACCAACTCCCGGAATTTACACAAACTCATGTCCATCGAGTTGGTGATGCCATCCAACCATCTCATCCTCTGTCATCCCCTTCTCCTCCTGCCCTCAATCTTTCCCAGCATCAAGGTCTTTTCCAATGAGTCAGTTCTTCCCATCAGGTGGCCAAAGGATTGGAGTTTCAGCTTTAGCAGCAGTCCTTCCAATGAGCACCCAGAACTGATCTCCTTTAGGATGGACTGGTTGGATCTCCTTGCAGTCCAAGGGACTCTCAAGAATCTTCTCCAACACCACAGTTCAAAAGCATTGATTCTTTGGCACTCAGCTTTCTTTATAGTTCAACTCTCACATCCATCCACGACTACTGGAAAAACAATAGCTTTGACTAGACGGACCTTTGTTGGCAAAGTAATGTCTCTGCTTTCTAATATGCTGTCTAGGTTGGTCATAGCTTTTCTTCCAAGAAGTAAGCATCTTTTATTTTCATGGTTGCAATCACCATCTGCAGTGATTTTGGAGCCCCCCCAAAATAAAGTCTCTCACTGTTTCCATTACTTCCCCATCTATTTGCCATGAAGTGATAGGACCGGATGCCATGATCTTAGTTTTTTGAATGTTGGATTTTAAGCCAACATTTTCACTCTCCTCTTTTCACTTCATCAAGAGGCTTTTTAGTTCTTATTCACTTTCTGCCATAAGGGTGGCAGCATATCTGAAGTTACTGATATTTCTCCCGGCAATCTTGATTCCAGCTTGTGCTTCTTCCAGTCCAGCGTTTCTCATGATGTACTCTGCACATAAGTTAAATAAGCAGGGTGACAATATACAGCCTTGACGTACTTCTTTCCCAATTTGGAGCCAGTCTGTTATTCCATGTCCGGTTCTAACTATTTCATCTTGACCTGCATACAGATTTCTCAGGAGGCAGGTCAGGTGGTCTGGCATTTCCATCTCCTGAAGAATTTTCCACAGTTTGTGGTGACCCACACAGTCAAAGGCTTTGGCATAGTCAATGAAGCAGAAGTAGATGTTTTTCTGGAACTCTCTTGCTTTTTCTATGATCCAACAGATGCTGTCAATTTGATCTCTGGTTCCTCTGCCTTTTCTAAATCCAGCTTGAACATCTAGAAGTTCTCGGTTCATGTACTGTTGCAGCCTCCCTTGGACAATTTTGAGAATTACTTTGCTACCGTGTGAGATGAGTGCAATTGTGCGGTAGTTTGAACATTCTTTGGCATTGCCTTTCTTTGGGATTGGAATGAAAACTGACCTTTTCCGGTCCTGTGGCTACTGTTGAGTTTTCCAAATTTGCTGGCATATTGAGTGCAATATTTTCACAACATCATCTTTTAGGACTTGAAATAGCTCAACTGGAATTCCATCACCTCCACTAACTTTGTAGTGATGCTTCCTAAGGCCCAGCTGACTTTGGACTCCAGTATGTCTGGCTCTAGGTGAGTGATCACACTATCATGATTATCTGGGTCATGAAGATCTTTTTTGTACAGTTCTTCTGTGTATTCTTTCCACCTCTTCGTAATATATTTTTCTTTTGTTAGGTCCATACCATTTCTGTCATTTATTGAGCCCACCTTTGTGAGAAATGTTCCCTTGGTATCTCTAATTTTCTTGAGGAGATCTCTAGTCCTCATTCTATTGTTTTTCTCTATTTCTTTGCATTGATCACTGAGGAAGTCTTTCTGATCTCTCCTTGCTATTCTTTGAAACTCTGCATTCAGATGGGTATATCTTTCCTTTTCTCCTTTGCCTTTTGCTTCTCTTCTTTTCTCAGCTATTTGTAAGGCCTCATCAGACAACCATTTTGCCTTTTTTCTTTTTCTTCTGTTTCTAAGGTGCCCCAGAATTTTTCCTTTCCTTATATTGAAATTGCATGTTCATTCATTCTATTTAACAGTTAGTCATCTAAGAGCTCTGAATCCAAAAGGAAAAATCCATAGCTCCCTGGTGCTTTCAGGCTTAATTCCTAGTGGGGGAAATCAAAATGAAATGGGATTAAGACTTAGGATAGCGAATGTTGGAGAAGAGGATATGGAGAAAAAAATAAATCGGCAAGGAGGAGTGAAATACGCTGGGAGAGCTGACCCTGGGGCAGGGTGGCCAGAGGGAGCTCCTGGAAGGTGATTCTGAGCAAAGGTTTGAAGGAGGGGAAGCGAGAGTCACGATGCTCTCTGGGGAAGAGCGTTCTAGACAAAGGAGAGAGAAATAGGAAGATCGGAGGACACGAGCTCACGCATCTGCATCTGGCTGTTCGGAAAGAAGGCCCGTGTGGCTGGAGGGATAGGGGCGCGGGGGAGTCGGGGCGGGCAGGGTCCCGGGGCCGTGGGAAGGGCCGGGGAGCCGCTGAGCCGAGGATCGCGGGACGCGGCCGGAGTTCAGAGGCCGCCCAGCTGCTCCCCACGCGGCAAGGATCTTGCGACCTTTACGCTCAGGACATAGCCTTCTGCCCAGTAGAAGACCTCCGTGCAGGCTTCAAAAACGAACAAGGAATGAATGAATGCTGAACGAATGCTGCCTCCCAACAACCGGTTTCTGGCTCCCAGGGCTCTGGAATCTCCACGCTGCTGAAGGAGAGTTTTGGGAGCAGGTGCCGCCAGAAGCATCTCCCCGGGGCTCCGAGCCGCCCGCTTGGGCGTCGCCATGGCAGCAACACAGGTCCAAACTGGTTCTCCCCGTTGCCACAGAAAGGGCTGCTCCATGGACCCGTGGCACCTGGAGGGGGGATTTCCCGGTGTGTCACGCGCCATCGGCCTCTGCCCCACCCTGCGCAACGCTCTGCTGGGTGACGCCGATGGGGCACCGATTCCTGCAACTGCAGGCGTGGGCGGGAGGGGCGGACGGCTGTCGATCTGCAGACTCGCGAATTAAGCTGTCTGTTACTTGAAGCCAAGAGGCCTGATCCAGAAGAGAAGGTAAAACAGGGAGCCACGGAAGGTCCATATCAAAGCCTAAACAATCAGTTGCAACAAATGGAGTTGCTGATAGACACCTTTAGGAGGTGGTATCTGAATTAAGTGAGTGAGTGAGTGAGTGAAAGTCACTCAGTCATCTTAGAGTCTATGCAACCCTATGGGCTGTAGCCCGCCAGGCTCCTCTGCCCACGGGGATGCTCCAGGCAAGAATGTTGGAGTGAGTTGTCATTCCCTTCACCAGGGGATCTTCCCAACCCAGCATGGAGCCCAGGTCTCCCGCATTGCAGGCGGGAGCAATGCAATGGCTCTTTACCGTCTGAGCCACCAGGGAAGCTTTAATCTGAGTTAATGTGTAAAGTAATTGTTAAAAATCCTAAAGCAATCTGGGAAGCTGCTGGAGACATGTACTAATAGATGCCTATTTTCTGAGCGTGGTCATCTTCTTCCGACTGGGTAAGGCCGCTCCTAGGACTTCAAGTCCCGTCCTGGGTAACACACTGGGAGGTGATGCAGAACACACTGGGTGCCTGGAGGATAGGAATCTGGCTGTGGGCACCTGGTGGCTTTAAATATCTTAATTATTAGGGAAAAAGAGCTCAGGTTTGGTTATTCTGAATGACCTTACAGTGCTGAAACAAGGCCCCGTGGACATCAGTGCCACAGACGGAAACATCAGGTGTGCTGACCAGAAACACCAGGTGTCCAAACATCGGGTGTGCTGGCCCAGGCCTCTTTTTATGAGGTGCGTGGGGACGGGGGGTGGGGGACAACCAGCGGGCAGGAAAGCTTACCCAGCAGATAAGCACTTTTACTTGATCCCTAAGAACCCACACGCTTATGCTTCTCTTCTCCTGTGTGTGGTAGAATCTGCCAGTTATTCCGCAATATCCATTTTCATGACTCCCTTAATAATAAACCCCAGGATTTCCAGCATGCCCTTCCAGAACAAAGGCCACTTTCACCAACCTTTCTTGGAACTAGGTATGGCCAGGGAGCGAAATTGTGGATTGTGGCCAATAGATTTTTAAAAGAGGAAGTATCACATTCAAATTCTGGGAAGTCTTACAGTAGCAAAGGGAGGAGATATACTCTTTTTCCCCATCCTCCTTTGTGTAAACTGGAATGTGGGTGTGGGGGCTGGAGCTCAGTGGCGATTTGGGGCCATGAGGTAGAAGCTCTGTTTTGATAAGAAACTTGCATTCCATCACTGCCTCCCCAAATTGTCACCTTTAGTCTTTATTTATGTAAAGAACAAACATGAAGGACATGGACTCTTCAGTTGGATTACTTTGCTTTAAATTCCAGCTGCCTTGTACAAATTTCTTAACTTTTCTGTGCCTCAGTTTCTAGATGTATAAACTAAGAATACTAAAAGTAACAACTGTGAAGTTTTTACTTTTGAAGACCATTAACTGATTGAATACACTTACAATCATGGTAAATATTTGATACATGCTGCCTATTATTATCAATAGACATAGTCTGCACATTTTTTGCTCATACTTTGCTTTTCTATATGCTGAGACAACTATTGAATTGTACTAGGTATGTTTTTCCTTATTTGCTTGCTCATTTGATAACTTCCATTAATGTTCCTGAAAGACAAAAAGAAACAATTTAAGAACAGTCAAAATGCAGATTATGCATACATATTCAAGATTTTTTTCTTAAGACAATCTGTGTTAAGGCATGAGATTGAAAATTGTTTCTAGAAGAGTGGATCTTTGGGGTTTGCTGTGTGTTCTGAGTCCCTTCCCTCTTCTGGTTGCTAATGTTTGGGCTGTACAGATACAGATTTTGTAGTGGTGAGTAGGAATTGGTACCTAGAGAAAGAATACACTTCTCTTCTAGGAGTTGTCTTCCTGAGTTTCCTAAGAAACATGTGTCTGAACATCATCTATTGATGTATCTACTCATGGGAATTTAGAGGCAAATAAGGAGGGAGGGGTGAATGCCCAAAGTGGCGACTCCCAGCTTTGTGGCGAAGGCAGGCACGCTCCCTGCAGCTCTCTGGACATGCCTCTTCTTATGTCTGGCTCCCTGGGTCGTGGGTGTTAGAAGGTGAGTAAGAGTTTGCCAGGAAGAAAAGGTGGGGCAGCACTTCTGGGAATTTCTCGCCCAGAGGCGTCTGCACCTGTGTGGAAGGATGTGGGAACATGGTTATTCACGGCAGCATCGTTTGTAATAGCGGAAGTCTGGAATCCATGTCTATGGAAGGCTTGGTGGTCCACAGACATCCCCGTGGTAGGGTACTATACTGCTGTAAAAAGAAGGGGCTGCCATCCACCAGCACTCTGACAGAACAAGCTTTCCAGAAGATACTGTTAAGCAAAGAAAAAAGCAAGGAACAGTGAGCATATATAGTGGTCTACATCTTGTGCAAGGAAGGTTGGGGGATGGCCTGTTTGTCCTTATTTCCTTGTGTTTGCGGAAAGCCTGGCAACATAAGTGAGGAACTGATAGAAATGAACCCCCCCAGTAGGCGGCGGGGGGTGGGGGGGTGCAGGCGGGAAGGCAGAGGACCAGGCGAGCACGCGACCCAGTCTTCCCAATCATTCTTTATCATGTTATTTTTCGAACCATGTACATGTGTTATCTCCTCCAGGAGCAGAAAAGAAATGTAATAAGAAAAGCGAATGACATGCTGGGCTGAGAGAACAGTGTGCGCAGGGGCCCAGCATGTGAGGCAGGAACAGTCAGAGAACAGAGCCCCCGTAACCTCCTTCTGGAGCCCCTCTGACCATTCTAGAACTGCTGGTCTGTCGCTGTGATTTCTAGACACCTTCCCTGGTGGCTCAGATGGTAAAGAATCTGCCTGCAGTGCATGAGATGCAAGTTCGATCCCTGGGTCGGAAAGATCCCCTGGAGGAGAAAATGGCAACCCACTCCAGTATTCTTGCCTGGGACATCCCATGGACGGAGGAGCCTGGCGGGCTACAGTCCACGGGGTCACAAAGAGGCAGACACGACTGAGCGACTGACACGCACAGATTGGAATCCTAGCTCCTGAGCAGTGGGGACGTTGTCAGTCTTGCTCACCACCACAGCCACACGCAGACTGACGTTTGCTGCGTGGTGTTACGGATGGATCCTCTGAGATGTCTCCCTCTCAGGTGTCCTAGCGTTTTCTGAAGGAAAACCCCCTTCTCTTTCCATAACCTTCTCTGCCTCTCATCAGGGGGCCCATGCTCTTCAATTTCCCAGACCAGGAGTCGTTCCATCTCCCTTCAAGGAAAACAGAAAACGGCGGCTGACTGGCCACAGAGAATTTATACATTTATATAGCAAGCCCCTGCTCTGAGTAAAGTTGCCCATGACTGTAAATCGGTTTGCATGCACACCCAAGGGTGTATATAAGCTTAGTCGTACACGTATGTACAGAGAGCTGCATGAAACACACAGTGGACACAGCACGTTTCACCTGTTAAGTAGGAGCTACTTGAGTGAGTTTTCTCTTGCCCCAAGAACACTGCCCCACAAACCATCCCAGCCCCCCGTATGTATCCTACTAGCGCAGGAATCTGCGTGTTGACCGAGTGGCTCGTTTTTCCCTTGGCTGTGCTGAGTCGAGGACACAGCTTTGTAGCCACGTGTGGGCTTTCTCTAGCTGCGGGGAGCTGTGGCTGCTTTTCACTGTGGTGGCTTCTCGCAGAGCACGGGCTCTAGGTGCACGGGCTTGGTTACTCCACGTCACATGGAACCTTCCTGAACCAGGGACCAAACCCGTGTCCCCGGCCGCATGGGCAGGCAGGTTCTTCTCCACTGGCCACCAGGGAGGTCCAGCCGAGTGGTTCTTTGGGTCCAGAAGGGCCGGCCGGGCTGGTGCAGACGTCTGCGGGCAGCGCCTGTCAGCAGAGAGGCCTGGTGTCTCGCTCTGCACGGGACTCGCCCGGGCTTCTTCCTGGGGCCACTGGGCAGAGTCCCAAGAGAGTGGGTGTGACCAAAAACAGCCTCTCGTGCCCAGCTTCAAAACCGACTCCTTATCACTTCTGTCACATTCCATTGGCCAAAGAAAGCTATAAGGCCAGTCCGGGCTCAGGGGTGGGGAAACAGATTCACAAAGTCACGTCACAAGGGCGGGATTTTGTTGGGTTTATACTAAGTATTTCATTTTGGGGTACTAATAAAGATGGTGTTCTTTAAAAGCCTTTATTGACTCTGTTACAACATTGCTTCCATTTGGCCTTTTGGCCCTTTGGCCACGAGGCACGTGGGATCCTAGTTCCTCGACCAGGGATTGAACTTGCAACCCCTGCCTTGGAGGGTGAAATCTTAACCACTGGGCCACCATGGAAGTCCCTGACATTGTGTTTTTAATTTCAAATGTCACTTGTTTATTGCTAATATATAGGACAGCAATTAAAAATTTGAGAAATTGTTTAAGTTTCTAAAATCTAATATCTAAATGTAATTCCAGTTACAGTTAAAATGACCAGGTTATGACTAAAATTATAAAACTCCAAGAGCTACATGGCTTTAGCTATTTGAATGTGATTTTCTTTTCAGCTAATGACACTTCCTAGGGATGAATTTTAGGAACAGTGGCAAAGAATTCCTTATATTTAAAAAGATAAGCAAGAAAATATGTTTTAGCATCAAACATTCTTAGAGGTACTACGTGACTTGCTCCTGTAGGACCACCCTAAGAGACGGCTTTTCTCTGTCTCCCCAGCCCTCTTCTTCCTGCTCTCTTTCTTTGACAAAGGTGAGAAAGCGGAGGAGGTGACTGTTGATGAAAAGTTGCTCTGACTCCAATTCCCCGCTGATATCAGACATCCTACCACAGGGCGGGATGGTGGTACCATTCCTTGGCGGCTCAGTGTTAAAGAATCCGCCTCCCAGTGCAGGAGATGCAGGCGTGATCTCTGGGTCTGGAGGATCCCCTGGAGAAGGGAATGGCTACCCATCCCGGTATTCGTGCCCGGAACACCCCATGGCCAGAGCAGCCTGGTGGGCTATGCCGTCCATGGGGTCTCAAGAGCTGCACACAACCACCACCACACAGGTCAAATTCCCAGCTTGAATAACGCGGTTTCCCTTAACAGACAAGCAAGTGTACAAACCAGGGAAATCTCAAAAGTGCTGAGAGTCTGCAGGGCCTTTACCATTCATCAAAGGAGGCCCCCCCCTGCCCCCCGCCTCTGGTTCGCTGCCCTGGCCCATCACAGGATAGGGAGCCTGGAGAAGATGGACAAGAGCTGAGGGGTACACCTGTTTTTAAAAAATATAAAGCCTGGGAAAAGCTTTCGCAAACTCCGGCACCTCCTCACTCCAACTACTTTAGGAAAGTGCACACGTGGAAGGTGAGAATCTGGTCCTTGGTTCTCTGAAGAGCATATAAGCGGTACCTCCTGGAAGGCCCCCACGTCCCCCGAGGCTGGGGTGCCGAGTACGTCAGGGGTTCTACCAGCTTTTAGAGTGAGCAAGGCCTGTGCAGAAGGCAGACATTTCTTGTAAGGAGAGGCCCTCCCATCACGTACGGGAGAACTGGGGACAGCTCCGGCACCTGAGGACCTTCTTCGGGGTTTGGTGCTGAGAGACCACAGAAATCACTTGTCTTTTTTTTTTTTTTTAATGTATTTATTTGACTGCACTAGGTCTTAGTTAAGGCACGTGGGGTCTTTAGTTGGGGCATGTGGGATCCAGTTCCCCAGCCAGTGATGGAAGCCAGGCCCCTGCTTGGGAGGGCAGAGTCTTAGCCACTGGACCACCAGGGAAGTCCCAGAAATTGCTCTTCTAAGTTGGTCATAAGTATTCTGAGGGCAGATGTGTCTCTCTCTCTTTTTTTTAAACTATTTCCCCACCAAGGGCCCAGGACAGTGAGGGGCAGATGGTCAACCTACACAAACAGCACACAGACTCCTCTGTGTCATGGGAGCTTAGGACTCAAGGACACCCTTAGAATTCTTCAGCTCACTCATGCATCTTGTGAAATGAAATTCAGTCCCAAAGACATCTGAGAATCCATCCAAGCTTTAAAACACCAGAGAAAGATTCCAGTAACATCACATGTTGACCTGTTTCCGGGTCTAAGGGCCTGGAGCACAGGGGATGTTTCTTACGTGTAACATGCATGCCCGTTCGAGTTCCTTCGTGGACCTGGAATAGCTGCTGCCATCGGTAGCAACCTTAACCTTCACAGGGCGGTTTGGGCTCCTCCACCTTCCAATCCTCAGGCTGTAGAGTCTCAAGACCTATTTTTTTTTTTAATTACTAAGACTTCGATTTTGGCCATGCTGGGTTTTTGTTGCAGCGTGTGGGTTTCTCTAGTTGTGGGGCGGGCTTAGCTACCCCTTTTCATGTGGGATCTTAGTTCTCCCATCAGGGATCGACCCACGTCCCCTGCATTAGAAGGTGGCTCTTATCCATGGGACCACCAGGCGAGCCCCTAAAGACCCTCTATGTCTTGGAGATCTGGTGTATTTTGGCAGGTGTTCCCATTTCCCTTTTCTTCTGAGCTGGGGACAATTTAAGTTTAAAAGGAAAATAAATGTGAGTTCCCTTTCTAACTTTTGAACACCTGTGAGAGTCACGGGATGTGCCGTGCATTTGGTTTCCTAATCTTTCCTTGGCCTCAGAGCGCTGGCTGTTTACCCCGATATCAGCTCTTTCTTAGTCACCCATCCCCCTGCTGATAGCTGGGCCCCCAGCTGCCCACAGAAAGACCACACCCCCTGACCTCCCTTGCTTCCCAGGCGGCGCTAGTGGTGGAGAACACACCTGCCAACGCAGGAGACGTGAGAGACGCAGGTTCGATCCCTGGGTCAGGAAGATCCCCTGGAGAAGGGAATGGCTACCCACTCTAGTATTCTTGCCTGGAGAATCCCATGGACAGAGGAGCCTGGTGGGCTAAATCCATAGGTCACAAAGAGTCGGACATGACTAAAATGAGTTAGTTCGTGCGACCTCCCTTGCAGCTGATGGTGGCCAAAAAGACATAAACAGCAGGGCTGCCTGGAATCTTATGGAAAGTTCCACCAAAGATGGCACTGCACATGCTTTTTACTTCTGCTTCTCCTGCTTACTATTATCCCTTGTTATGGACCAATCCACTCTGAGTTAGTGGCTAAAACCACTACAGTTTATTATTGTTTGTGAGTCTCTGGGTTGGCAATCTGATAGCTTTCTTATGCTGGTCTGGCCTGATGTCCCAGCTGGGCTGTAGGATTCGAGATGGCCTGTGGTCATGTCTGGTTGCTGAGGCTCCTCGGTTCTTCTCCTTAAGGTGTCTTGCTCTCCCTCAGGCTAGGTGGACTTTATCACAAAATGGATATCAGGGTTTCAAGAAGGAGACAGAGGAAGTGTCAAGACTGTTTAAGGCCTGGTCTCTGGAGTGCACACGTCACTTCCTCCAAATTGAATTGGTCAATCTGGATTCAAGGGTGGAGAAACAGACCCCACGTCTTGATGGAAGGAGAGGCAGTGTCCTTGATATTGTGCAGACAAGGAGGGTGGCTCACTGGGGACCATTACTAAGAACCATCTTCCCTGGTGGTCCAGTGGTTAGGAATCCACCCGCCCATTTTGGAGACACAGGTTTGATCCCTGGTCCAGGAACTAAGATCCCACCTGCCGTGGGGCCACCAAGTCCATGAATCACAACTCCTGAAACCCACCTGCCTAGAGCCCATACTCCACAACAGGAGAAGCCTGCACACCTCAATGAGTAGCCCTTGCTCCCTGCAACTCAAGAACGCCTGAGTGCAGCAACGAACAGCCCGTGCACCGCAGCAAAGACCCAGCAGAGCCATTCAGTTCAGTTCAGTTCAGTCGCTCAGTCGTGTCCGACTCTTTGCGACCCCATGGACTGCAGCACGCCAGGCCTCCCTGTCCATCTCCAACCCCCGGAGCTTACCCAAACTCACATCCATTGAGTCTGTGATGCCATCCAACCATCTCATCCTCTATAAATAAATTTTTTTTTTTCAAAAGAGGCATTGGAAAAAAAAACAAAACACCACCACCTATCATACTTGTTGCCTAGAAAGCGGATGTGACGTCTAGAATCCAAGCAGCTATCCTGGACAAGTTTGGAGACCACATGCTGGGGATGGGGAAGCTTGCCACTGGATGGAAAGATCTGGAGCTCCTGGCAGCTATGTCAAGGCTCTCTGTGACTGGCAGGCTGTCTCGTCATCAGGGTTTAATGGGAGAGATCTGTATGCTCTCATTTGTTGGAGCCACTGCCTTTTTGAACTTTCTGTTCCTTGCAGCCAAATCTTTACATTCTCTCCATGCTCAACCTCTTTGAAATGCCCAGCCCTACTTAGTTTAAATTACACAACTCAGGGTTTTCTGCAGATCCAGGGTCACAGAGGAAGAGGAAAACGGAACACTTTGAAGATGCCACCATGATGTTTTGATGTAATTTCGTGTTCCACCTGGCCAGCCTGGGGAAAACACGATGAGGCAGAAAGGGGTTAGAAGTTGTCATGCGCCTGAAGAATTGCCTGGTTCCAAGTTGATCAGCATAATCTCAACGCCTAGCCCGGGGAGAGCCCAGAAACCACAGCGACAGGTCCAGGAACGTTCCAGGCAAATCGTAAAAGCCACACTTGCCCAGGCACAGATTTGTGGATCCATGGTTCGTTTGGATGTGGTTGGAGCGGGCCTGCTCCTTGATGCAATGATAAGCTATGCATCTCAGATGCCATCTGGAAACCATTCTTCCATCTCCGAGATGAGAGATGATTTGGAGTTGGGTCTCTCGCTTTTGCATGTGCACCAGGGTGGGTTTTAGAGATGAACAACAGTTTTCTCCCCCACCCCGTTTTCCCATCAAGTACTGGGGTTTGGTTTGGGCTGTATTTATACCACGTCGCGAGCAGAAATAGAGCAGGGCGCTCCCCAGAGGACAAGCGGCATCGTATCCTCTTACGTATTCCCACTCATAATTACCTGAGGCGGTTTTGAGTTTGCATTTCTTTTCTGTAATGACACAGTAGACCCCAAGTGGTAACTGGAAACAGAAATGTTCCCCCTCACCTCTGCCCCACCCTTAAACCATCGCCCCGCACCCCTTCTGAGTTGCCCTGCTCCACCCTCTGTACCCAGCAGGGTGTACACCAGTCCTGGGCTCATTAACCGACCAGTGAAACCAGATTGATCCAGAGGCTTCAGCTACTATTAGAGGCCGAGGGACTTGGAACCCTTATCTCATCCCTCTCTCTCCTGCAAACAGCGTGCTTAGTCGCTCAGTCATGTCTGATTCTTTGCGGCCCCATGGACTGTAGCCTGCCAGGCTCCTCTGTCCCTGGGATTCTCCAGGCAAGGATACTGGAGTGGGTTGTGGTGCCTTTCTCCAGGGGATCTTCCAGACCCAGAGATCAAACTCATGTCCCTTGTGTCTCCCCCACTGCAGGCGGATGCTTTAGCCACCAGGGAAGCCCAAACAGAACAGCACACAAACACGCCTGGACAGAGAGAAGCCCTCTATCTGCCTCCAGGGAAGGACCGTGCACAGGGCTGCTTCTGCGACCTTGCTTTCTCTTCATCTCCGACTTTAGAGGCTTCCCCACCGGGGCTGTTCAGCATTTCTAGACCTCAGTGTGGGGTCTTCCGGTCACTCAGACCCCTCGTCACTGCCTTCAGATGCTGCGTCTTGCAGGTACCCTCACTGTCTTTAGCTGTCTCTAAAGGACGAGCTGACGAGGTCACGTATGGGAAACCTGGACATACGGCAGAATCGCAGCCTGGTTAAAACAGAAAATACTTGTGTGTACACATACACGTATACTTGTGTCCAGAGGTCTCAGCCTAGAAGACAAATCTGCATATCCTGGGAGCGTACATTTGCATATATGTGGCACAAATTTGCATATTATATTCATAAGCCCCTGCTTCCAAATAAATCTACATTTGAGCACCTTATTCTACTCTAATTTATATTCCCCCCTTAGACCCATGTTTTATCACATCAGCTGTATTACTGATGTACTGAACTCCCCTGGTTTGTCCTCCATATCCCAGAATCTGTTCTAGTCTTTAAGAAATGCTTGTTAATTGTATCACTGTTGCTTTCTGTGAAACCAGCCCGTGGACATCGGTCGGTCTTCATGAAAGGAGAGTCAGCTTTTAGGTGTTGTCTCTAACGGGTAGAGACCAGGGCTGCTGCCCAGAGCCTTCAAGGCACAGCGGAGCCCCAGAGCAGAGAACCACCCAAACCCTGCTGTGGGGCTAGTGTCATTTCTGCTGGGGGTGGGGTGGGGAAGGGGTATTGTCATTTCTGCCTGTCTCCCCGCCTCCCTCCCCAGGTGTTTCCTGGTGGTTTCAAAACTCCTCTAACAAGACACAATTTTTTTTCGTACCATAAATAGAGCTACGAGGCTATTCATGATCCCCACAGTGTGAGGGTCCGTGTGCACACGTTATGGTCAAAGGGAGCTAGAAAGATGGGAGGAACACCATTAAGGATGCCGTGGAATAAGGTATTAAGGAGACGCTTAATGAGAGTTACTGTTTCTCGAGTCCTTCCTGAGTGCCAGACCCTGGGCTGAACGCTTCACGTTTTACACTTGTCCCTAACGTCAGCTGCCTGGTGACCCAAGTTCACTGCCCCCACAGGTCACACTCGGACGTCCCAGTTGCTTTGCTCGGCTCCTCTGCCAGCGGGAGCCCCGTGTGTCCCTGGGTGACAAGTCCGCCTTTTGCTGAGGATGCTGAGGATGGGGCTGGGCAGACTCATTAAGACACAATTCTCAAAGCACACGTTTTCGTCATTTCAAAGCGTGCAGTTCCATGGTTTTTACTGCACTCACCAGTTGTGAAACCGTCACCACCATTAACTTTAGAACATTTGCATCCCCCTGAAAAGAAACCCTGCTCCCCTTACCAGTCACGCCCAACCCCTCTTCCCCCAGCAGCCACTATTAACTCTCTCTTTCTATAGATCTGCCTGTTCTGGCCATTTCCTACAAATGGAATCATACCACATGTGACCGGTTTCTCTCATTTAACTGTACTTCCAAGGTTCATCCATGTTGTACTGAGTATAGTACTTCCTTCCTTTTTCTTTTTTCTGTTTCACCAACTACTCTGTTATATGGATATAGCACATTTTATCTATCCATTCACCAGTGAACCCACTTGATTGTTTCCATTTTTTGGCCATTATGCGTAAAGTTCTGTGAATATTTGCAGATACTTTTTGTGTGGATATGTGTTATCATTTGTTTTGGGTATACGCAGTAGCAGGATTGTTGTATCTTTGAGGAGCAGACACCTGCACCATTTTACTTTCCCATCAGCAATGCACGAAGGCTGCTGTTTTCCCACATCCTCACCAACACGCGTTATAATGGCCTTCTGGTAATAGCCATTCTAGCACTCCTGGTTACGCCTTGCTCCATTAAAAAAAAAAAAGTCTGCCACGTTCGTAATCTCACATCTAACCTCCTGTGTCTGTTTTCTTCTTTACGTCGAGCCCACAGTTTGTGTCCGGGACATCACTCCGGAATGAATGAGTGAATGACCTCAAACGTCCCCACGCTCCCTGCTTTCAGACCTGGAGGGCGGAGGTTGGCGACAGTATTCCCCCCAACTTGGCATCTATCTTGCTGCCTCTTTCAGGGCTTGTGACCTTCCCACGATCCTTTCTGCAGTGGAAGCTCCGTGAGGGCTTCGGAATGAGCGACCAAGCTTCTGGGCTTCTGAGTTCACCCTATGTCGTGTTTGGATGGCTGGCGGGACCGTGAAAGCCTGCACTCCTAAGGGCTGGTTTGAGCAAGGTGGCCGGGCTGTCCTGACGAGAGGGGCTTCGGATCGCTTCTAGTGGCTCAGGCAGCAGATAACCCAGCCTGAGTTCAACGTATGAGGTCGGGAGTGTGAGTCAGAACCGAGGGAGGAAAGGGTCAGGTGGGGCCACACCCAGCTCAGCCTTTAGGATGGATCCAGATGCCGTCACCTGAAAGGGAGGGAGGGAAGGGAGGAGGGGAGGGAGGAGGAATCCGGAGCCCTCCCCAGCACAGCACAGCCCAGAGAAGCAACGCTGCAGCCCAGAACGTAAACAGCAGGGCCTGGAGCTGGGAAAACATCCCAGGACGGGCCCTTCTGCTCGGCTCAGGCAGGCGCCCCAAAGCAGCGCGCAAGGGCTGGGAGGAGTCTCCCCGGCCGCTCCCAGCCCCTCGGGAGGAGCCGGCGGGTTTAGTGCCTGGTGCCCTAGGGCCTCGGCGCGGGGGGTTTGCCTCTGCCACCCAGGACACATCCACATCTCACAGTCAGGGTCGGAGTTTATAGTGTTGGCTTTTGGGGAGCTCCCCTGGCACCGAGGTTATCCGGGAATTTCTGCCAAATTAAACCCGTATGCCTTCCTCAGCACGTTAAAAAAAAAAGGCACTTATTTTTGGATTTCAAAAAAATTACATGTTACCCTTGGCAGGCTTTACTGTTTAAATGATATTTTTAGAAGGGGTGATTTAAGGGCCATGAAAGTAAATTAGAAATTTATTGACTCATTGTATTGAGTGCCTATTAGGTCAGGTATCCAGAGAGCTATAAAACCAGTGGCCTGTCTTCAAGGAAGATAAAGCTGAAAGAAACAGCCAGATAGCTGGCAACTCAAAGATCCTTCCAGACTTGGTGAGACCTGCTCTGTCCAATTTGGCAGTCACTAGCCGCAGGTGGTTCCGGGGACCTGACCACGTCCAAGGTGAGACGGCCTTGTAACAGACACATCGGGGCCTGGAGTCCCGCTCGGGCAAAGCCTGCGGACTGCCTCATCAATCATTTTAGGTATTGAGTATATACTCAAAGGGAAATGTTTTGGTCCCATTGGGCTGAATATATTACTAAAATGGATTTCACCTGTTTCCTTTTCTTTCAACTGGAGAAGGAAATGTCAACCCACTCCACTATTCTCGCCTGACAAATCCCATGGAGAGAGGAGCCTGGCAGGCTACGGGGTCACAAAGAGCACAACTGAGCGACTATCACTCACTTTTCCTTTAATGTGGTCTCTAGAAATATTCAAACCACGTACCTGATCTGTATTCTATTTTAGGCCTGGGTCAGCCCCTCAGAGCTCTTTTCTACATGCAACTTTATGGGGAAGATTGAGGATATACACATTTGTATAGTTGGTATAGATACAATATTCTATGTACAAGGGAGACTTGAGTTTGTCAATCTGAGACTCTTCATTGGAAAGGTGGGATTTTTTTGCCCCCAGAGGTAAAACTTAAGTTTCCAGCAGGTGTTTATGGAAGGAGCTGAGGTGGAGGGCGCTGTCACCGTGGGGCCGATTCCAGAGTGAACACAGGACCGTGAGTGTGTGCAGTGAGGGCCTCCACTGAAAGCAGAGACTGTGTTTTGTGTCCTCTGCCACTTAGAGGAACTCCAGAGAACAAGCCCAGTGGGGGCAAGTGCTGTCTGAGCAGATGGGAGTCCTGGGGGCTGCATGGCCCCTGAGCCCCGGGACAGGAGGGTGGAGGAGAAAATTTGTTTTTTAAAGAAATGTATTTTTTAAAAATTTATTTGTTTATTTGTGTGGCTGAACCAGGTCTTAGTTGCAGCATGAAAACACTTGGCTGGGGCACGCAGGATCTAGTTCCCTGACCAGGGATCGAACCCGGGTCCTCTGAAGGGCAGAGTCTTAGCCACTGGACCCCCAGTGAAGTCCCAGAGAAGAGCATTTTTATTCAGACTTCATAAGAAAATAGAATCCCCCAAACATCACGTCCCTGAGCTCCTTTGTGCAGGACAGTCACTGGTTTAGGAAACGTGTTAAGAAAGGAAAACAGACACACACAGGGAATGTGCTTTCATGGCAGCCGGAGCCCTCTGGCCTCCTGCGGGGACCGAACTGAGATGCCTGTCGGTTCCCAGCCATCTCTCCCATCCAGAGTGTGTGAGTAAACTTCCCCCCTCAGGGTCCTCGTGCAAGGTGTGATGAGCAGAAGCACACAGGATCATGTTTATGGGTGTCTGTGGGGTTCCTAAGCTGAGTTAGGGCAACCGAGGGGGAAAAAATAAGTTCTCTCCCAGCTCATTACTGAACGGCACGAGGTAGTCTTTTGGGTCTGATGTGAAATCTACAGAAATGGGCGAGAAAGCACCGGGAATGGGAATGTCTAAGCTTTACCCCTGGGCCATGTGTAAGGGGCTCTCCCTCTGGAAGAGAAAGAGTTGGGGGTCAGTATCTCCTGCATTGCTGACTTTCGCGAAGGATTTAAGCCAGATTGTTGCTCTTCCTTGAGTGGCACTGGTTATAAATACTTACAGTATTTTCCTTTTCGTTTCATTCCATAATTTCATTTTTCAATGTGCACAATACCCAGGTTTCCTGCCACACATTGAAACGCTGTTCACACCGGATCTTTCCACAGCTTCCCAATCTCATCTCAGCATCTCTTGCTTGGCGTGTGTAAGGTAAAGTCGCTCAGTCGTGTCCGACTTTTTGCAACCCCATGAACTGTAGCCTACCAGACTCCTCTGTCCATGGGATTTTCCAGGCAAGAGTACTGGAGTGGGTTGCCATTTCCTTCTCCAGGGGATTGTCCCGACCCAGGGATCGAACCCAGGTCTCCATCATTGCAGATACACACTTTACCATCTGAGCCTGCATAGTCATGCAGTAATCCAAGTGAACTCATCTTAGCTGCCTGTCCATTATACTCCATAAGTAAAAAAGACAAAGGGTTTAGACAAATTTGTTGTCGTCTAGCCCTAAGTCAGGTCTGACTTTTGTGACCCATGGACTGTATGGAGCCCACCAGGCTCCTCTGTCCACGGGATTTCCCAGGCTAGAATACTGGAGGGGGTTGCCATTTCCTCCTCCAGGGGATCCTTCTCAATCCAGGGATCAAACCTGTGTCTCCTGCATTGGTAGACGGATTCGTTACCACTCAGCCACCAGGGAAGCCCTTAGGCAAATTAGTGTATATTTTGAGAACAGCACAGAGTCTAGGGGTGTGATGGGGTGGGAATATGCCAGAAATAAAAGAGAAACTTTTTTATTTTCTGGGGGAATTGTAATCTTAAATATAAAAATTTTCTGGGGCTCTGTAATCAATGCAGAGCTGAGGGGGAATGCGTGCTGACTTCTTTTCTTTCTGTTTTTAATCCTGATTGGTTCAGAAGTTGTGGCTTTGTTGGAGACTGTTCTGCGGGGGCCAATTACAGCTGCATGCACACCCTCCCTTCTGTGGTGGAGCACTGGGACACGCGGGTGTCTTTTGTGTTCTTGACCTTTTCTCTAGCTGTCGGCCTAGCAGCCTTTATTCCCTTGAGATTTCTCTTCCTAGTTTGGGCACTGGAGTGAGGCAGGTCCCACTCCTAAGCCATGAGGCCTTGGGCGAGTTACCCACTGTTTCCCAACCTCAGCTGTTAAACAGGCAGAATAATGGTGCCAGCTCAGAGGGCTGGGTGAGGATTAAAAGAGATTATTCACATAATGCCCTGAGCCCGGAGCCTGGCACTCGGTAAGCCCTGGCTATATTTATTATCTCTCCCCTGCCAGCCTCGTCCTGGGTTCCTATAGAGCAGTGCGCCTCAAAGGGGCACCCGGGGAAGCTTCCCAGGTGCCCGGAAGCCCGTGACAGAGGCCAACATCGAACCCCACCCTGGACCTTGGCCATCGGGCCGGCTGGGCCTGGGCCCCGCGATGTGCGCGGACAGGCGCCCCGGGAGAAGCCCGCGTGTGATCCCGCCTCCCGGGCTCACCTGTGGGAGGAAGGCGCGCGGGTGCTGGAGAGGACTGCTGACTCAGCGCCCCCGCCAGGCCGGCCGGGGCGGGGGCTGCGGGCACACCCCTGCCCCCGGCGCGGCTGGCACGGAGGGGCCCCTGGGGGCTTTCTGGGGGCACCCCGCCCGAGGCCCGGGAGGGGTTAGCAGACCCTGCAGGGGAGGGCGCCGGATCGAGCAGTGAACCGGAGGAGCGGGGCGGGGGCGGGACCAGCTCTCAGGATGCAAACTTGGCATCGCGCGCTCCCGCCCCGCCCTCCCCCGGCAGCCCTGGGCGGAGCTCTCTGCCCGCTCCCGCCGCCCTGCCCGCTGCCCTCTGGGGCTCCACCCGCCGCCCCCCAACTCTCCAGCAAACGCTCGCCTTGGCGCCCCCATCCTGTTCCCTAGCCAACGTATTCACACGTCGGCCTTACTGGGGGGCGGCAAACTCCGCTCTAGGCCAGGCTTTAATTCACCCCCTGGACCGCTGTTGAACCAAGTGCCTGCGTGACCGCCCTTCCTGGGGGCTGGGGACGCAGCGGAGAACGAGGACCGCCGCCAGCCCCGCCAGCCCCGGCGCCATCACCCAGAGGCTCCCCGTTGGTTTCCTTGCTTCCGCTCTTAGCCTTTACCCGTCCGGTCCTCGCAGCATCCCCGCCCCACCCCGAGAGCGTTTAAGAACACGCGCGCCTTTACTTCTCTGCTCAAATCCATCCAGAGGCTTCTGGTCATGTTTAGAATAGAACCACACTCCTTTCCGGGTCTCTAAGGGTCTGTATTCGCACTCAGGGAACCTTTGCTCTTCCCCTTCCTCCTCCTGGAAAGCTCTCCCCAGACACCGCGCTGGCTCCTTCCTTCTCATCCCCTGGACCCTCCTTGCATCTAACCCCGCTGGACTCTTGTCATCCTCGTCTCCCACTCTTGCTGTAGTTTTCTTAGTGGCATTTATTATTTTTTTATGTGTTTAAAATGAAATATAGTTGATTTACAATGTGTTAGTTTGGGGCATACAGCAAAGTAATTCAAATCTGTAGCTATATCTAGGGTTGGCCAAAAAATTCTTTCAGTTAGTGACTTTGATGGTCAATAAAGTCCTTGAACATAAAAATGTCTTTTATTTTTTATTTAAAGCCAAACAAACTTTTTGGCCAAACCAACATATATACTCTTTTTTTTTTTCCTTCAGATTCTTTCGCATATAGGTTATTATAAAGTGTTCAGTATAGTTCCCTGTGCTATACAGTAGGTTCATGTTGTTTATCTATCTTAGTAGCACTTATCATTGCCTAAAATGATATGCTGGGGCTTCCCAGGTGACTCAGTGGTAAAGAATTTGCTTGCCCATGCAGGAGATGCAGGTTTGATCCTTGGGTCAAGAAAATCCCCTAGAGGAGGAAATGGCAACCCACTCCAGTATTCTTGCCTGGAGAATCCCATGAACAGAGGAGCCTAGTGGGCTACAGTCCATGGGGTTGCAAAGAGTTGGACATGACTGAGTGACTGAGCTTGCATGCACACAAAATGATGTGCTATTCTTATTATATTGCATACGTATTTGTCACTTGTTTCTATCAGTCTCCTCTAGGATTTGGAAGTTCCTTGGAGGCAGACACCTAACGGACTGTTCACTGCTTTATCTCCAGTGCCTAGACCGCAGCTGGTGTGCAGGAGGAACTGGGTCTCTGCTGAATGAATGAGTCTATGCACAAATGATTGGGTTTGGAGTTTGTAGAATCTCTCATTAGATTCTGATCTTGGTGTCAATTCTTTTCTCCCCTGGTCCCTTGGAAGAGGTAGCGGCTTTTGAAACATTCAATAGGCTGAAAAGATGATCCTAAGTCTCCAAGGTTTGTTAGGGTGTCATTGATTGAACCCCAGATGCTTCCTAGCCTTCAAAGAGGTCCTTCGTGATGTCAACAAATATTAATGCCTCATTACAAATAACTTTAAGGGAAATTCACTATTGAACAGTAGCCTGGGTAATTTTCTTAGAGTACAGACACTACTTTAAAGAATTTAAAAATATTCTTTAGAGTCCAGACAGTCATACAACATAGGTTTGTCTTAGGTCATTGATCAGCAAGCATCAAGTTGGGGTGGGTGACTTTTTTAGGATAATAAAACATCAACCTTCTCAACCCTAAAATTAAAAAACACAATAGGAAAGTAATTTTAATAGAAGATTTTTCCACAGAATAGAATGTTTATCTGCACCTACATGTCAGGTGAACTTTCCTTGAGGGTGGTCTACAGAGAGAGGAAGGGGGCTTTCTGAAAGTAGAACACAGAAAATGATTCCCCAGGCTCTTAACATCTGAGTCCTCCTCTCTCTCTCATTTTTTTCTCTTTCTTCCTTCGTCTTGTCCTCACATATGACATGGAAATTTAAAAAGGTTTTTCTAGGCTTGCTGCTTCTCAAGGTCTCAAGGGGAAAAAATCAACACATTTCTATTCTGTTAGCAGATTCTTTGTCTGACAGATGTTCATGCAAGCAGTCAGACTCACTGACAGGCCCACGGGACCTTCCTGTATGAGGGACCACCGAGAAACTGACTCTGCAGCTCCCAGCCCAGCACAATCGTCCCCTGATTTGTGCAAAACTCTTTATGCTCAGATAACACAAAGATTTTTACAACTGTGTCATTTAACACCGTCAAGTCACCACGCACACAAGCAGGCAGTGAGATGGAATCATTACACCATCAGCAGAGCGGTTCTTCGGCCTCACACAGAAAGCATTTTCTTTGCTGTGTCTAGAAGCTTCTGTAAGAATTTTCCTAAGGAACTCAAGTTGCCAGTGGTCTGCGTCTGTCTCAGGAGGACATCTTCCTTAGAAGACCGCTAAGGAAAGATGCTCACTTTCCCTGAACTTGAAGGACTTCGTACTTCCTCTCCGAGATCATTCTTTCAGTTACAAGAAAGGATCTACACAGACGTAAGCAAAACTGGGAATCTGCGGGCTGGTGTAACCAAGCGGTCCAGAGTACATGGGGCGCGGCCTCAGACGAGGCTTTATGCAAGCCTCGGATGATAGAACCTGAGCCCCGTCACCGTCCCTTCTTTCCAAGTCACCCCCTCAGGGGCCTGGAGGGGCTGCTAGGTTCAGATAAGGGAGGGGGGGTGAGCGGGGCGGGGGAGGACATCCAGACTTGCGATTCCCAAGCAACCTCTGGCTGCATCTCACGGCCTCTGATTGGGCCGAGAGACTGTCCCTGAACCAATCATATGGCCGGGGGTGTATACAATGCTGATTGGATTAGACCCAGGTCACAAGATCCACTCCAGAGCCAGTTCAGTTCAGTCGCTCAGTCGTATCCGACTCTTTGCGACCCCATGGACTGCTGCCCGCCAGGCTTCCCTGTCCATCACCAGCTCCTGGAGCTTGCCCAGGCTCATGTCCATTGTATCAGTGATGCCATCCAACCATCTCATCCTCTGTCGTCCCCTTCTCCTCCCCGCTTCAGTCTTTCCCAGCATCAGGGTCTTTTCCAGTGAGTGGATTCTTCAGGTGGCCAGAGATTGCAAGTATAACCAGTTGCGTTCCGTTCAGTCGGTCACCTCTACCCAAAGCCCTGGGCTGAGAGTGGGCCACTGGGGATCTGTCTATAGGGGGCCTGGGGATGGAGACCAGGGGAAAGAGACACGGGGCAGCCCAAGTTGCAGGTCTCTGCTACTCACCGGCTCCGTTTTCATAGACAAGACGAAGTGGTGGAAGATAATCTACAAGGAATCCTACAAATGTGATCGTACTTTCTTTGGGGGCAGTTTTAGGCGGAAGTAGACATTTTCCACTGGTGTATCACTAAAATCCCTGCGGGATTTAGATCCTATACATTTGGTGTGGGACCCACTGCCTGTGACAAATCTGGTCATTTTTCAAGATGACCCCAGGAGATTTGGAAGATTGAATGGCACTGGGTACCCCTTAGGCACCCCTGTTCTTGGCCGGGCCAGCTCCCACAGGCAGGTGAAGTGGGCCAGTCTCTGGGCGTCTGCTCCTGTGCCCACAGCCTGCGGGGTGGAGCCCAGACCTCTTAGCCTCCTGAGGCTGAGACTCAGGGGCCGTTCCAGGTCACCTCTTCCTGTCCCTCTCTGGGTGTTTTCTGTCTTTCAGACAGGCTTAGCCTCTTACCTAAAAATGCTCTACTCCTTTCCTCTTTTCCTTTGCTTATGCCGTTTTCTTCTGAGAGTCCTCATCGTCTACAGGTACAGTTCAAACCATTATTAAAAAGTCATCTTAAATTTCCTCTTTGAAGTCTTCTCTGGTTGCCCAGGAGACGTGACCTCCTTCCTTCTCTACCCTGTGTCCAGACCATGGATAGGCTGTCTTGTCCTGGAGTGTTTCTGTGTGGGTTTCCTGCCTCTTTCACAGTGATAAACCCCTAGGGACAGAGGTCATGCAGTCCCTTGAGTCTCGAGTCTTTCTAGGCTTCCCACTGTGTCTTATGGACAGGAAGCCCTCAATCTGTCTCTGCTGTTTGGATCAAAGTATGAGTGAATGAATGAAAGAAACAGTTGTGAATGAAATTATGAGTGAATGAAGCAATCACCACCCCCCACCCCACTTCTCCTCTCTGTTTCTGGCTTTTAATCTCCCCTAAGAAGTCTGTCCCTGAGAAAGTCTGGTGAATTCTAGCCTGACTTGCTGAAAAGGACTTGAGGTGTTACTTCTGCAGGGTTGCTAACCTTTTAAGATGAGGTTCTTGGGAGACAAGCAATTTTAAATGGTAATGTTGAAGAGAAGCAGAAGAAAAGACCTCAGGCCCAGAATTCAGGGACCGTCTCCTTTCTCAGAACTCCTTGTTTTCTGCATTGGTTTCACTAGAAGTGAAGACGGGAGGGCATGGCATTAAATATATTACAAATTTAGGAGGACAGGTAAGGGTTTTTTACAAGTAAGATAGGAAACCTAGATAGCGTTAAAAAAGAAAAAAAAAAAAAAAAGATGTGTATATATTCAACTAAAACAAAAGAGAGATACCTGCATGGGAAAATATGCCTTAATCAAAATTGATAGATGACAGGAGAAAAATTTGATCATGCCTGCAATCACAGGAGTTTACTATTTGACAAATGTTTGAAACATCCCAATATAAAAATGGGCAACGGATATAAATAGGCAACTCACAGAAGAGGAACCACAAGTGGTTAGCATATCTGAAAAGAAGCTGAGTCCCACCATGGTCAGGGAAACAGAAATGAAGTAAACCAGATGTCAGCTTTTCCCAGCCAATTGCAAAATTTGAAACAATCCATAAAATCCAGAGCTGGGAGTGCTGGTGAAATTGGCATCTTATCCATTGCCAGTGCAAATATGAATTGGTATAAATATTTACCAAAGTCGTTCAGAAACATTTATAAAATAAATGATGTTTACAGGCTTTGATTGAATCACTAATCATATTTCTAGGAATCCAAGCTGTAGTTTACAAAGTGAGAGCAACTGGATGTACTACTACAGGCATAAAGATTATTTCAGCTTCGTTTGAGGTGGGGGGAGCAAAAGGAAACACTGACTGTCCCACCATAAAGGAATACACATTGGTTCTATGGCATCTCATGAAGCTAATAAAAAGAATGAGCTAGTTCTGTAAGTGCAGGGAGGCAAGACCCTGATGTAGAGTAGGTATTGGAATGCCACTTTTATTAAAAAGCTATAGAGAAGGGGGAAGAAAACCTCTTCCACGTGCGTTTATATTCTATGTGTTTATGATCCCGTGGAGAAAGGTGTGAGGGCTACACCCAAACTGTTAACAATGGTACCCAGGGGGTGGGTCCACAGCAGGGGAGGCAGACCTGCTCTTCCCGTTGAGAGGAGGTGGCCTCAGGAGGGACAGAGGGATGCTTGGCCTTGTCTGTTCACTGCTCTTCGCCCCAGCCCGCGGTGCCCCGACGAGACCTGCCCACTCCCCACAGATGCCCCTGAGGTGAGTGCACTGCCCTGGGCCCGTGTGCCAGGGAGGGTGAGCTCCGGAGGAGCCCAGTGCTGGCTCAGACAGAGGGCTCGGGCCGCTTGGGTGGGCGATTCTAGCATCCTTGGTACCTGGAGTACCAGCTGGGAGGAGAGTCCCAGACTGCGGGTAGACACGTTCTGTTGGCCCTGGAGACTGCTTGGCACACGGGTAAGGCTCAGCCTTCAAAGCAGAGGGCTCGGGGCAGGAGCTTCAGTGTTCCAGGCCTAAGGGGGGCAGGCATAGGGGGGTGGGGAAGACAGTTAATACTCTTCCTCAACATGTCTCTAAATGACCTAACTCATTATACTAAATATAGAGGAATTAAAAAACCTGTTCATTGGGCTTCCTTGGTGGCCCACTGGTGAAGAGTCCAGCTGGCAATGTGGGGGACACTAGCTTGCCCCCTGGTCTGGGAGGATCCCTCAGGCCACGAAGCAAGGACGCCCGCAAGAGGGAACTGCTGAAGCCCCAGCGCCCCAGAGGCCCCAGCTCCACAATAAGAAGCCGTTCATCGAGAAGCCCACACGCCACAACTCAGAGGAGCCCCTGCTCGTCACAACTGAAGACCACAGGCAGCGATGAAGACCCAGCACAGCCGTAAATAAAGAAACAAATAAAATCAAACAAAACACGTTACTTGCAATAACCTTAATGGAAAAAAATCTGAAAAAGGATACATATATGTACACACACACACAATCACTTTGTATACCTGAAACTAACTGAACATTGTAAATCAACTACAATAAAAAGGAAGAAAAACAAGAAAAAAAAAAAACAAGAAAAAACAAATTAAAAGTATCCCTCTTAAGCATTTGAAACTGAAAATGAAAACTCCAACAGGGGGAAAGACAGCAGCTAAATTAATCTCTAGCAGAGATGGCAGATGAGATTGTAGTTGGCGAGAGCGCTGAGGGGGTACACTTCCTCACAGCGCCTGACTCCGTCTTGCCAGCCTAATTTATTGATTTGCCGTGAAGCCAAGGGGCATACAGGCGTGGGGTCAGGCACACACATACGTACATACACATTTCTGGGGAGAGGATGTCCTTTTGGTTTATCCGTCTGTCAAATAGTGGCTGAGGGCTCCTGTGTGCTAGTTACTGTTTCTGGTGCTGAGAAAAGACCAAAGAATTAAATAGGAAAAAAAAAAACCTGCCTTCATAGAGACACACACTAAACAGATGAATATACCGAAGTCAAGGTGTTTGGATAAAATAAAGCCAGGAAAGAGTGAAGGTAGGGGGCTGCATTTTTATGTGGCGTGGCCATGAAGGTCTGACCTGGATGGGCCATGAATCCGGATATGTAGGAGGTGAGCGAGCCGGGCTCAGGTTGGGAGCAAAAGTAGCTGAAGTGACAGATTCATGCTCGCTTTTCTTCCCTGGAGTTGAGTGAACCACACAGCAGATGTGAAAAGACAGGAGAACTACACGCACCTATTGCTAAGTTCAAGAAGCCGTTTGGAACAGATGACATACTGTTCAATCCGTTATATGACGTCTGTAAAAAGCAAAATTATAGAGACAGTAAACACGTCAGTGGTTGAAGCAGGGAGTGAGGAGGGATGACTGGGTGGAACACATATTCATATTCACTATTTCTAGATATTAATATTTATATATATGAGGGTTCTGTACCCACACATTTCTTCTTTCTGTCAGTTAAAGAAAGTGAAGGTGTTAATCGCTCAGTCGTGTCTGACTCTTTGCGACCCCATGGACTGTAGCCCGCCAGGCTCCTCTGTCCATGGGATTCTCTAGGCAAGAATACTGGAGTGGGTTGCCATGCCCTCCTCCAAGGCGTCGTCTCAACCTAGGGATCGAACCCAGGTCTCTTGCATTGCAGGTGGATTCTTTACCATCTGAACCACCAGGGAAGCCCCTCTGTTAGTTAACAGGGCCTTAAAAAAAAAAAAAAAAGGAGAAAGAAAATGGTACCCGGCTACCAAAAAGCACACCTCGTGCTGGATCTTGAGCTCTCACCACGGTCCTCCATCCTCCAGTAAAAGGAGGTAGAGCTCCTTGGAGAACCCAGGCCAGGGCAGGAAATGAGCCAGGAGCATCTCGCGGTGCCAGAGAGTAAGGTGTGCTCACCTGGGCCGTGTCAGGGGGCCCAGGGGACAGCTCAGAGAGACTCCAGTGGCCGACGTGGGAACAATTTGAGCAACAAACCTGAGTTCATTTTCTAACCCAAAGTGGAAAACGAGTATCCTTCAGTCCTCACTGATGAAAATAGTGATGGAATAAATAAGTCCCTTGGACTGCAAGGAGATCAAACCCATCAATCCTAAAGGAAATCAATCCTGAATATTCATTGGAAGGACTGATGCTGAAGCTCCAAAACTTTGGCCACCTGATGCCAAGGAGCCGACTCATTGGAAAAGACCCTGATGCTGGGAAAGATTGAAGGCAGGAGGAGAAGGGGGCAACAGAGGATGAGATAGTTGGATGGCATCAACGACTCAATAGACATGGGTTTGAGCAAGCTCCGGGAGTTGGTGAAGGACAGGGAAGCCTGGCTTGCTGCAATCCAGGTGATGGCAAAGACTGAGCGACTGAACAACAAAAATGAATAAGTGGGAGAATATAGACATGTCTCCATGTGGGAGAAAGCTTCACCCTCGAGGAGTTGGAGTAGAACTCCCCATGTAGGACCAGCTTTCTTCCAAAGACTAGGAGCACCTAGGAATCTTTCTGTCCTGTGTTGGCATGGAGTCCCACCAACCTCGGGCCTGTCAGTTCTTGATGCACGTGTGCCCAGGATGTGGCAGGGCCGGCGTGAGCTGCCTACCAGTGTGATATGAGGCCCTGGGCGGGTGAGAGTGACCCGGACCGTGGTTTTCATGCACAGAGAAGCTGGGAGGCTTGGAGGGAGCCAAGCTCCTTGGTAACTCAGACGGTAAAGAATCCGCCTGCGATGCAGTAGACCTGGGTTCGATACCTGGGTCAGGAAGATCCTCTGGGGAAGGGAATGGCATCCCACTCCAGTATTCTTGCCTAGAGAATTCCATGGGCAGAGGAGATTAGTGGGTTATAGTCCATGGGGTCCTAAAGAGTCAGACACAATGGAGAGAGAGCATGCATGCACACATGTGTATATCTATATCTATATCTATGTAAGTATGTGTGTGTGTATATATATATATTTATACTTGTAGTTTTGTCCAAGGCAGATGCGGTATGAGAAAGATGCTGTCAGTGTTTGTAAGCAGATGCCTGGGGCCTTTGCAAACCCTCAAGCTTCTGGGTCCTTCTGAGGCTTTGGGTGGTCTTGGAACAAGATGGGGCTCCCAAGGCATCAATGACCTCAGACCAGCCCTGGGAACCTCACCTTAGACCCACAACTTTCCCTAACAAAGATTCTTCTTCCAAGAAACAGAATATCCTGCCAATGGAAGACTCACCCATGCCTTCTGGAAGTGGGTATTTACTAGCTGGGTTCAGGCTGCCCTGTGTTTGGGTATAGACAGCTAGCAGGGAATATGTGAAGTTCTGGGCTTCCCTGGTGGCTTAGATGGTAAAGAAGACATCTGCAATGCAGGAGACCTGGGTTTGATCCCAGAGTCAGGAAGATTCCCTGAAGAAGGGAATGGCAGCCCATGCCAGTATCCTTGCCTGGAGAATTCCATGGACAGAGGAGCCTGCGGGCTACAGTCTGTGGGGTCACAAAGAGTCGGACACAGCTGAGCGGCTGAGCAGAGCACATGTGAAGTTCCACTCCAGGTTCATGATTTTAGAGCTGGTCTTGGAACAAAAGAATTCCATTGGTTTTGAGTAATTCTACTTTCAGTCTTCCTGGGGAAACTGTCAATAATTTACACTGTGCTTCTTGAGGTTATCTAGTAACTCTGGATTTTCTGCTCTAAAGGAAGAGGAGCAGCAAAGCGTGTTTTGTTTCTTGAAGGAGAAAAGAATTCACTGCTTCCCTTGGTTGGAGGTACAGGCATTCGGTGCCGGGCTGGTTCTGCTGAGAGTTAGGTGGAGGGACGAGGTGCAGGAGAGCTGGCCTGGCGGCAGAGGGGCTGGAATTTGCCCTCTTCCAAGGGAGTCATTCCTTGCAGAGACGGCGAGATGAAGGGAAGGTGGACTCCTCTGACGCCCGAGGGGCAGACGCTCCAGCCTTTCCCGGTGACAGGGGGTGGTACTTGTTTCTCTCTCAAAAGGAACTGAGAATGCTCTGTTCTGAGTGACTCATACCAGTCTGGTGTTATTTGTAAACATCTTTCCTCGGAGAGATTTAAACAGAAAGTGTGGAAGTTCCATTTCCCCAGCAGCCTGTTGCCACAGTGGTTGAGTTCTGCTTCAGGGCAAAGCAAAAGGTGCTCTGCTCGCCAGTCTCATGCGAGGCACCACCGGACATCATGGTGGCGATGGAGAAGGCGTCAGGATGAAACTCCCAGGGGCGCCTGCTTAGCCGAGGTGAATGACAAAGGAAGCGTTCTCTCCTGGGCGTGGAGTGGGGGTGCCCAAGGCCACCTCCTGGTGCAACCCCCGATCCCATCCCATAATGCTTGGGTCATTTTTAAAGCTCAGGGTGCTTCGGAGACCCTTTAACTCCCAAAATGAAACATGAGCAAACGAAACCATCACCACAAATGCCCAAAACAGAGTCAGGCAGCCTTGTTTTACCTTCTCACTTCCTGTTCCAGGCTGGCCTTGCTGATCCACCTTGCATATACCGTCTGTGGGGTGTCCATATTGTGCTTTCCTCTCTCTTCCTGATTCTTTAACAAATTTTCTCTAAGTCCTGTCGGTGGCAGGTAAGTCAGACCGACCATTGTGTGGACGGGACCTGGACCGTCTCCCCGTTTCTGCTTCCTCCCTCCTCCCATCTGCTCCTCTCCCTCCCCATCCTCTCCTCTCCTCTCTTCTCCTGTCTCCCCTTGCTTTCTTTTCATTTGAAAGAATTGGACGCTGGCCCATCCAGACAAAGCCGGCTTAGAGGGGAAGAGCTCGGCGAGGAAGTTAACTCAGGAGTGGAAACAGCAAGACCAGACACACGGACTTCCTGCCCTTCAGTCGGGGGAGGAAGAAGCCGTTTTCCTGCTCCTGCCCGGGTCTGGGAGGAAGAAGGCAGTGCTCCTCACCCCCGACATCCCCCCGCCACCCACCCCCCACCCCCCTATTCCCCCGCTCGCTCCCGGGCACCCCACTCGGAGACCCGAAGGCTCCAAGCACTGCGGCTGGCAGAGCCTGCGCCCCGCGTCCGCAGGAGCACAGCCCCGCACTGTCAGGGATTAGGCGGAACAGATGCACCTAAGATGCTTAGGGCTTTTTCCAGACCCAAGACCACTCTGCAGCCGGAGGAGCAGCTTGGAGGAAATGGGGTAATTAGACGGTCTCCTGCTGGGAGGGCTGCAAGCCTCAGGCTTGAGTGTTTGAGCCCCGGCCCTTCCTCCACTGCCTTCCTGCTTCTCATCCTTTCCTTCTTTCCTTCTCCTACTTTTAAATTTTCTTCTCCATCTCCTTCCTGTTCATCTTTTCCCTTCTCTATTTGTCCCAACTTCTTTCCCTTGTTTCTTTCCCCCTTGTGCGTTCCTTTCATCCCTTCTTGGACTGCCCTGGTGGCTCAGACCGTAAAGAAATCCGCCGGCAATGCAGGAGACTTGGGTTCGACCCCAGGGTTGGTAAGATCCTCTGAAGAAGGCAATGGCTGCTTGCTTGGAGAATCCCATGGACGGAGGAGCCTGGTGGGCTACAGTCCATGGGCTCACAGAGTCGGACACGACTGAGCGACTGAGCACTTTGGCTCTGGGCCTTCTGGAGCCGTCCCTTCTTTCCTCTTCGCTTTCTTCACTGTGCTCCTTGTGTTTCTTCAGGTTTATCATGACTTTGAGTTTTGACTCCCTTGTCAACAGAGGTGGACTACAATTCCCAGGGAGAGGAAGTGCAAGCTGAGTAATTGGAAATCCGTGCCTGCCTTCCTGTGGCCACATGAAGCACACAAAGGTAACGGTGGCTCAGGCGCTGTGAGTTTCTGTAACAGCCCAGCGGAGCAGCTGAGCGGTTCCTGGTTTACAGATGGGGAGACCCGGGCTGACACCAGTCTTGGACGGGGTCACTCTAACTGCTGGGGAGCGGAGTTGGACCCTCCACTGTGCTGAAGTCCCCCACGCTGGGTGCAGCCTTGAGGATGGTGGGTGAAGGGGCCGTGGGTACTGCGTGTGCGGAGGGCTTCCAGTTCGGGTCAAACATCTAAAGCGATGTCCCCTGCCTCTTAGCTGTGCCAGCGTCACCTGCTGGGCCCCCACCCCAACTTTTCAATTCAGATCAGGGGCGGAGGCTGAGGTCACGACTAACAAGTTCCCCGTGGTACTAATGCTGTTGGCCTGGCAACCGTACTTGGAGAACCCGTGGTCCAAAAGGTCCACTTCCCTGGTGGTTTAGTGGTTAGGAATCTGCCTACCGATGCAGGGGACATGGGTTTGATTCCGGGTCCGGGAAGATTCCACATGCTGTGGAGCAACTAGGCCCGTATGCCGCAACTACTGAGCCTTCACGCCGCAGCCACTGAGGCGCGTTTGCGTTAATGCTGGTGCTCCGCAACGAGAGAAGCCGCCGCAACTGGAAACTTGTGCACCGCAACGAGAGGTGTCCCCTGATCGCCGCACCTAGAGAAAGCGGGGAACAGCGATGAAGACCCAGTATAGCCAAAATAAGTGAATGCAAATAACAGACACAACGTTTTTTTTAAAAAGCATCAACTTTAGACTTGGGCGGCTGGTCCAAACTCAACCCTCGGTGGCAGGAAGAGCTTTCCAGACTCTGACTCAAGGGCAGAGTGGGTGTAAACGGAAGTACTCAAAGGGTCCAACCAGCCTCACTTCACAAAGGACTGGAGGTTTCTTTATAAAATAGAAGAACATAAATGTGATAAACAGTTGAGAGAGTCAAATGAAGGGAAAAAGTAGAGTTTCATTAAAATAGCTGACATCCAATAAAGATAATTTCCCCTTTTTGTTGCCAGAGTGACCTGTATGCCCCTTTCTTTTCCTGGTTGACCACATCCTGTTTTCATTTTGGGAAAAGGACCCTTGAATTTTATCCCTTGAATCCAATTCTCCTTTCTCCAAACTGTCTTGCAGAGAATGTCTTCTTACCTAGACAATTTGGAAGGTATGAGCAGACTGATCTTTATGTGTCGTTCGGCATGTAGGGTTCTAGTTCCCTGACCAGGGTTAGAACCCATGGCCCCTAAACAGTGAGAGCGCAGAGTCTTAAGCACTGGACTGCCAGGGAAGTCCCTATCTTTTTCACAACCTGTGAACTTTGGCAAAATGGCAATTGAGTAATGTATTAATTGTGGCAATGCACAGTGTATTGTCAACCGTATTTGCTGAGTATCTCTTGCTTGTAATAGAAAACAAATCTTAAGAACTATACGAGGGAGGTTACAAGAAAGTTCTGATAGAATTCCTGACTTCAAGGCACTTACAGCCTGGTTTGGAGAAAAAGATGTACATGTAAGCAGCGGGAGAATAATCATATCCTTTAGCAGTTTCCCATGACTCTCAACATAGCAATTCACAGAAAGGAAAGCACAGAGTAGGTTGATACAGGCATAAAAGAATGGCATTTAATTTGATTGATAAAAAGGAGGAAAAATTGAGAAAATTTAAAAGAATTTGAGGTGTTAAAGTTAGTATAGCTTTGCATAAACAAACACTTCCAACAGCTTTATACAACACACACGCAGCTGTGGGGTGGTGAGAAAGATAACTGAGTCTGTCATCTGGAGGCTTGCTGTGGGGACTTCCTGGGTGGTCGAGTGGTTAGGAGCCTGTGCTCCCAGTGCAGGGGACCCGGGTTCGATCCCCGGTTGGGGAGGATCCCACATGCCGCACAGTATGGCCAAAAGAAAAAAGCAAGCCTGCTGAGGACTTGCCCCTTAGGACTCTGTGATCTGAACCAGTCCTTTGAGCTTCTTAGGTGCTGGTTTCTGCAAACGGAAGGGGGATTTCCAGTATCTGTCTCTATCAGCTGAACTTCAGTCAGGAAACGGCAGCTGGTATTTGAAGCAAAAGGGCATTTAAACTGGGAATGAGTTGCTTTAAAGACCAGAGGAAAGATGAGGAGAACCAAAGTTGGGGGGCCTTGTGCTGAAGCCCCGTGTGACCACCGCCACTGCTGGGGAAGCCCCGCACCGTCGCCCTCCGCCATCCAAGTCTCGCTCAAGGGCATGACCTTGGCCAAAAGTAGACAGCAATCGTCTTGGCCAGGTACTATAGGAAGAGCAGTTTCTAGGTTTCCATCCCTGAGAATTCAGGAAATAGGGTAGAAAAAGGCGTGGAGAGGCGTGCAGGTGCCAAAGAAGACAGTCAACTCTGACTAGAAGCAACCATTAGTGGGTCATGAAATTAGTTTAGAAGACTGTGGATGTGTGCGTGCTGAATCACTTTAGCCGTGTCCAACTCTGACCCCCATAGGCTGTAGCCCACCAGGCGCCTCTGTCCATGGGATTTCCCAGGCAAGAACACTGGAGTGGGTTGCCATGCCGTCCTCCAGGGGATCTTCCCGACCCAGGGACTGAACTCACCTCTCTTATGTCTCCTTCACTGGCAGGGGGGTTCTTTACCACGAAGACCTGGGAAGCCCTTGGAAGGTTGTGCCAGCATTAAAAAAAAATCAAATGGATAAAATAGAAAATAACAGTGTTTTGCGTAGAGTGATGTTTGAGTGTGTATGTGTGTGCGTGCAGATGTATATGTGTGTGCTTTGCGTACGTGTGTGTATGCATGTATGTGTGCATGGGTGTGGGTGTGGGTGTGTGTGATACATATGCTGGGTCATGATGTATAAAGGTCCAAAAGATTTAAAAACCACAGAAGAAAGAATAAGATGAAATGATTTATGTGCTCCGTAACTTCTAAAGTGCAAAGCAAACATTGTGCATTCATAACCCCTCGGCCTGAGCCCCACGTTCGTTCTTCCTCAGCCTCAGCACTCACCGCCGGGTTAGTAAGGCCCCAGCTGTCTGCCCAGGCGGGTGCCTTCGGATTCTCCCCTCACGGAAGCTCACACTCAAAAACCAGTGGGGACAGAAAACAGAAATTAGTGTGTTAAAGAAGAAAAGAGGAAAAGCGGCCTTTGGTGTTTGATTTTTTTTAAGGCCCAACCTGGTTTTTGGATTGAATATGTGCTTCACCAGCCGTCACGGCTGCTGGTACTCAGCTGGGGAGAAAAGACGCCGAGTGATCCGTGAGACAGTTTTTAATAGATGCAGGGAGCGCCCCTTTCCCCCCGCCCCCTGCCCATCATAACTGTCTGTTTCCGCACTGAGGGGCGTCCTCACTTGGACAGCACGTTCCTGGGGATCCTGGTTACCAACTTCTGGAAACTGAAATAATACTCCAGAGTCAGTTTCATCCTTCAGCAAAAGCAGCCTTTGACATTTTATTAACTGAAAATCCATTGTCACCTCCTTCCTTGTAGACCACGTTTATTTCACCGGACTCACGTATCTTTGGGAATGGGTTGAATTTCGTTGTGCTCAAGAGTATGTGAAATTTTAAACTGGGTATGAACTTAATCATTTATTTTTTTCTCGTTTAGAAATTCCTTCTTATCGCTCCTTCCCTGTACTGCCTCCTTTTTAAATTGCTTGTAAGAGGGCAGCTCACGATAGCATAACTGGTTTTTCTTGGACGAGCGAATACATAATAAAAAGAGCACCATTCACTCCTAACAATTTACTGGTTGTTCTCCGAGGCCCCGGGGAGGTGGGTGGATGTTGTGACTTTTCTCTTTAGAGCAAAGGCTGTATGACAAGGTGATAGGATCCAGGTCATTGCCAAGTAGGAATTCAAAACCGAGACGTGTTTGCTGCGTCCAGAGCGGCGTTTTCTGCTTGCCCCGAATGCAGGTGAGCGGGGAGTTTCTGTCAGACTGTGCTTATCACTCCGTCCTCTGTGCTTTGCCAGGCTTGTGTTTGTCCCCAGGTGGCAGCAAGGTCAGGAAATGAGAGCCTGTTCTTGCCACCCAGGAGAGGATTAAGGGAGGTGTGGCCCGGGGAGCGGTGTGGTGGGACGGGGTTATTTGGGGAGGGTAGAGATGAGAAAGAATAACTGGCGGTGTTGGCAAACATGAGCTCAGCATGCAGGCAGAGTCAAGAGAAAACATCTCTTGAATGTGTGGGGGGGGTTGGGATATGGGCCAAGAAAAGGGGATTCTGATCAAACGAGAGTATCCCATGTCTTGCAGCATTTTAGGGGGTCTCTAAGAATGGATTTAAGGCATTTGGGGACTAGAGGAACAATGATGTTAATCCCAGAGGACCCCAGAGAGCTGCTTTTTGAAACGAGAGTAAAAGGAGTCAGAAGAGGCAAGCTCCCGATTCTGACCACACTGCAGAGACCTCGATGGGTGCTCCGAAGGCGCTCCCCTCCTCTCTCCGCTCTGCCTCCACCCATCCCTCCCTCCTCCCTTCTTCCCTCCTTTGCTTCCTCCCTCCCTCCCTTCCTGTCTTAAAAAACTCTCTAGTTTCTTCTCCCCACACATTTATGACCATTCCCACTTTAAAGATGAATTTTTACCCATTTATTTATATTATTTGGAGGCTAATTACTTTACAATATTGTAGTGGTTCTTGCCATACATTGACATGAATCAGCCATGGATTTACATGTGTTCCCCATCCCGATCCCCCCTCCCACCTCCCTCCCCACCCCATCCCTCTGGGTCATCCTAGTTCACCAGCCCTGAGCACTTGTCTCCTGCATCAAACCTGGACTGGTGATCTGTTTCACAGTTGGTAATATACATGTTTCAATGCTGTTCTCTCAGATCATCCCACCCTCACCTTCTCCCACAGAGTCCAAAAGTCTGTTCTATACATCTGTGTCTCTTTTCCTGTCTTTCATATATGGTTATTGTTACTATCTTTCTAAATTCCATATATATGTGTTAGTATACTGTATTGGTGTTTTTATTTCTGGCTTACTTCACTCTGTATAATGGGCTCCAGTTTCATCCACCTCATTAAAACTGATTGAAATGTATTCTTTTTAATAGCTGAGTATATTACATTGTGTATATGTACCACAGCTTTCTTATCCATTCATCTGCTGATGGACATCTAGGTTGCTTCCATATCCTGGCTATTATAAACAGTGCTGCGATGAACATTGGCGTACACGTGTCTCTTTCAGTTAAAAATGAAATTTTAACATGTCAAAAAATCAAGTAACATGCACTCAATGAAAAAGGAAGATGCAAATTGAGTTTCTCCAGACTCCCAGACTCACATTCTTTCCAAAACATCCCACCAGCTCTCCTCCAGAAGATGGAACGGAAAATGTCCGCAGAAACCCAATGACCATTCCAAGCCATGCTGCAGAGGGAGACTGCGCTGAAATGATCTTTGTGCATGCCATCTGTGCCCCCAAATTTCCATCAGGTTTGCTCTCTGCAGGACTGGTGATGTGTTCCCAGCTGAGGACTTGGTAGAGTTGCAGGAGAAGTGAAAAGGAAAGGCCGTGATCTGAAGGGCGCGTCCTTGGAATAGAAATTCCTTGGCCACTGAAAGTCGTCCTTGTGAATGCCGGGCCGTCCTGCAGTTCAACGGTGAGATTTCAGCTTCTTTGCATTTCCTGTAGGTGAGTCCTGTGTGATTGAAGCTGGGGCTGGCCAGGACCCCCCACACAAGGAAAATGCAGGGCCCCTTGTTGAAACGTCATAAAGGAATTTTAAGACAGTGAAGGCCGGGTGTTACCAAGTGCAGAGACCTCGGAGTGTACGGGGCTGTGTGACTGCACGGAATAGCCGCCCAAGAAGCTGACCCTGGAGGGGGCCGATTCACAGTGATTTGGTCCAGCAAAGATAGGCACCGAAGGCCTGCAGCTCACTGTGTTTTTTTTTTCCGCCGTGTGTTTTGTCAAGGTCAACAGCATCTGGCAGGCGGAAATGAGGTTCTGTAAATGAGCAAGTTGACCATAGCAGCTGTTGTAATCTCACTCACTCGTCTTTCATTCATGAGGTCCGCAGTTCACAAGGCACTTATCAACCTGACCGTGGGCAGGGGCCCTGCTGGGAGTGGACGATGTGAAATCCCAGGAAACGTGGCAGCATCCTTGGTATATTCTATGTTCCTGTCTCTCCCGCAGAGTGGCCCTTGCTGGAGACTTGGATGCCGGACACGGTGGTGAGTGGCCCAGATTCTCCAGCCCAGAAGTCTGCTTCCGGGCAGGCTCTCCACCTTCCCTCAGGGACCCACTCTCTTAGGACATACTGGGTTCTTTGGCAGCAAGCAACAGAAGCTGATTCTGCTGCCCTGATGGAGAAAAACAGGTTATTATTGGAAAGATATGGGGACCTCACAAAATTGGCAGCAGTGGGGGATAGCCACGCCTCACAAGGGACAGAAACCCAGCAGGGTTAGGCAGTGTGGGTGGAAGGGAGTGATATCTCATCCACATGCCTCTGCAGGAGTGAATCGACTTGACTTTAAAAATATTTTTTGGTTCTTTTTTGTAAACTCAGATAGATGCAGAGATAAGTCTCAAACCTACTCTGTCTGTGACCCCTGACCCCAAAGGTCTGGGCAAGACCTCTGTCTTGCTTTATTTCCTACATTCTCCTCATTTGATCCATGACTCCCACTCTCCCCTCCATAGACAACTACCCTAAATGTGCTTGGTTTACGTTCTGGATGTGTAGATATGCACATGCATGTAAGGACTTCCCCAGTGCCTCAGCAGTAAAGAATCTGCCCGTAGGAGACGAAGGAGACGCAGGTTGGATCCCTGGGTTGGGAAGATCCCCTGGAGGGGGAGATAGCAACCCACTCCAGTATCCTTGCCTGGAGAATCTCATGGACAGAGGAGCCTGGCAGGTTACAGTCCATGGGGTTGCAAAGAGTTGGACACACTTATCGACTGAGCACACACACAGTGCACGCGTGTACAAAACACACAGTCGCTGGTATAATCGTGTGTGGGTGTTTAAAACTGATGCAATTGTCTTTATGTGGCAGATAGTGTTCTGATGCTTACTCTTTTGACCAATGTGTCTCCAGGCCTCTCCGGGCCGTACACTTAGTTCACGGTTCTAAGCTGCATACTGTGTTTCACAGGATCGTCCCCCAAGTTTCTCAGTCCGTTTCCCTAGAGACGGTCTCCCTACTTTGCCTCCAGCCCCCGAGTAAGGGGTTGACCGTGATGAGTCATCCTGTGTGTCCCCTGTTGACCTGGGTGAGGCTTCTTCTGGGATCCAAGCCTCCTGGCTGGAAAGCAGCAAAAGCCACGGTTGCTGAGGGGGTGGGGTGGGCTCCCTTGACGTCCCCTCCTGCACAACCGCCGGGGAAGCAGAGGTTCCCAGGGCCCAGCCTCGCCCTTTAGCCTCAGAGGTGTCACTGTGCTCCGAAGTTTTCTCCCTGGTTCCAGGGATCCCAGCAAGACGCCGTCCTCAGCTTCACCTCCCTCTCTACAGCCCCTCGCTCCCCGCCCTTCCTCGTTCCAACGTCGGGCTCCTGGTGCCATGTTTGCCCCACACAAACCTGCCCAGTCCTCCCGGCCACCCGGTGGACCAGGGACAGAGACCAGTGGGGCCCGTCAGAGTCCCTTCCGAAAGGGTGCTGCAGACTGGTTGGGATGGGCGGGTTGAGGGAGCGCAGTGGTGAAGAGAGGTCTTCCTGACACACCTACTCCGGAGCTCTGATGCCTTCTGCCTCGCACCCTGGGGAGAAGACACAGCTCAGCCAGTGTGCAGAGAGCCACGCAAGTGTGCAACACTCAGGTGAGAGACACACAAAACCCTGCTGTGGTTCTGGCCACCTTCCATCTTTTCGGAGGCCTGGCTCCCTTTCTGCTTTGTCAAGATACCTATTTTCTTAAGGAAAACGCCTACTTTGTGTTTAAGCTAGAAGGAGGTGCTTTCCGTCTCTCACAGCCAGAACATCAACACATGCACACTCTACCCCGTAAGCAATTCTTATTTTGTTGTTTAATTGCTCAGTCGTGTCCGGTTCTGCAATGCCATGGACTATAGCCTGCCAGGCTCCTCTGTCCATGGGATTCTCCAGGCTAGAATACTGGAATGGGTTGCCAATTCCTTCCCCAGGGGATCTTCCTGACCCAGGGATTGAACCCAGGTCTCCTGCATTGCAGGCAGATTCTTTACCATCTGAGCCACTAGGGAAAGCCTAAGTATTCTCATGAGAAATTAATCGTGTCTTTGAGGCTGCGGCCATCTCACCTCGGGAATGGGGATATTTCATTCTGCACCGCCTTAGCCCCTTCTTCGGGAGACGTGCTGGCAAAATAAAGTGCTCCTTTCCTCTCCAGGAGTCCTCTTTTGTGGAGGCATGTTCTCGGCTCTCTTCAGACCTGAGGGACATCCCCTCTCACATCCTGAGATCATGCAGGGCAGGAGGGGGGATTCCCTGGAGGGTGGGGCTGGGCGACCCTGCGGGTCCGTGGGCTGGGAGGCTGGAGACACCCCAGGGGAGAGGGTGCCAGGGTTCCCAGGTCCAGGGCCAGGGTGTGCCACTCGTTCATGGCACGTGGGAGCAGCTGGGGTGGACGGGACAGTGGGCTTGGCCACCAGGCCTGGTGGCTTTGGGAGCACTGGTGAAGGAGAAGTGAGCTGGGTGGCGGGGGTTGGCATCTTTGCCACCTGCCCGGGGAGGCAGGGCATGGCAGACGGGAGCGCCCGCGCCTGGCTGTGGCCCTGGGTGCACAGACGGAGTTGTCACCATTCAGGACTCGGGGACACCCTTCTCTCTCCCTTCTCTGAAGCAGGTGACCCTGGGGTTACCGTGTGTTACAGGCTGGTGGGGCGTGACTAGTGTCCATCACTGGCCTTTCTACGCAACCTGGGCCCGTGGGCTGTCTGATCTGGACTGCTGTAACACTCACACCGCAGATGGGGCTTAAACATCACACGGCCACTTCTCACAGGCCTGGAGGCTGGAAGTTCAAGATCAAGGTAGCAGCTGGCCCACGGCTGGGGACCGACCCTCTTCCGGGTGTGGGCACAGCCGCTCTCTTGCTGTTTCCTCACATGGAGAGGGAGAGGGAGGGAGGAGGGAGACAGAGAGAGGGCTGGAGGGGCGGCGGGCGGGGACGCGCCCTGGAGCCCGCCTCCACGTGCCTCCCTGCTCTGCTGCCCTGCGTGGGTGGCCTCCGAGGGACGGGCACAGGCCCCCGAGGGGGTCAGGGGTGAACTGCTTTAGGACGTCCATCTGGATGATGGAATGCGTTGGCGCTGATGGATACCAATCACATGGATGAGCGCCAGCAGCCTCCCTGGGCCTGTGAGCTGCCACCACCGCGGAGGGACCCCACGCAGCTGGGAGAGGAGAGGGAACCCGAGAGGCTGACAGTGACGCCTGTCCTCGGGTTTGCTGCCAAACATCGACACAGAGAAATGCTCACAAGACTGGCTTCTAGAAAGCAGCCTCTTTAAGACGCTTCTGAAGAAATGAGAGTAGATGTCTGATATTTGTTCCAAAGAGGTTTGGTCAAGGCAGAGAGCTGGCTGTCGATGCTAAAGATCCAGTTCCAAGCTTGCTGCCCTTTTGTGTCTCCTAAGTGGCTCTTAGTTATATAAGCTGTGAGAAAAGAGTCTTGAGAAATTAAGAACATGTGAATAGGAGAACTTCAAAGTAAAAGGGACACTTTGTTGCTGTTTAGTTGCTAAGTCATGTCTGACTCTTTGCGACCCCATAGACTGTAGCCTGCCAGGCTCCTCTGTCCATGGGATTCTCCAGGCAAGAACACTGGAGTGGGTTGCCATGCCCTCCTCCAGGAGATCTTCCCAACCCAAGGGTTGAAGCCGTGTCTCCTGCATTGCAGGCAGAGTCTTTACCACTGAGGCATCTGAGAAGTGCAGAGGGGACACTTCAACAATGAGTAAAAGAACAGCTGACTTACAAACGCTGTGGACAGAGCACATTAAACTCAGATCGTCATGACCGTCTCCACGCTTGTGATTTTCTCTTCCTCCTCCCTCCCTGTCTCTCGCTCTCTCTCCTTTTTTTTCTTTCAGCTGGAAGTGGCATGTGTTAAATATATAGCCTCATACCTGCATTCTTTAAAAAATATTAAAAGATTTTAATATTTTTAATTTAAAAAGTGATTTTTAAATTCTGCCCATTTTTTCCCCAGATGAGAAATCTCAACGGGTTTTGAAGTCATTTGTTAAAAGTATAAAGTGCAATAACTTCTGATTAATTTCTAATAACAGTCAATTAACTATTAAGGAAAAATGATACTATGCTTAACCTGCCAAATTTTAACACAGTCTTTGCTTAGGAAGTACATAGATTTAAAAAATGACCCTGGGCAGCAAAGAAGGAATAGTGACCATTCAGGATTAAGGAAAAGGTCAAAATTCAAACATCAGAGTACTGTTTCTATTGAATTCATATTACTTATGCATCATCACCAAATTGAAAAATTAAGTTGAACCGCCGTAGGTTGGGGACTGTCTGTATTGCCTCGTTTCCAACTGGTCTAATATTTTCCCTTCCATTTTTCAGTCTTGTCCCACTTTCTTCTAGATCTTTTTTTGTTAAAATTGAGATTTATCTGGCTCTGTGAATTCCACCGCTCCCCACACACGTCCCGCTGGGCTTCTGCGCTGTGGTCTCCCCTCTGGCTCACCTCCGCACCCCACTTTCCTGTCCTGTCTCTGCAGACTCCTTGTCTCCCTCCTCCCTCCGTCATCCCCACGCTCCTCCGCGATGCAGTCAGTTCTCTCAGGAGCGTCGGCGGTGATGAGGGCATCAGAGAGGAGTGGGAGCCCCTGGCTTCCGTGTCCATGGCTGGAGCAGAAGTAGACCCCGAGGAGAAGTGGACGGAGCGTCCAGGCTCCCAGGACCACTCACAGGGCAGGACCGCTGGGGGGAAGGGAGTGGGGCGGCTCCACCCCCCGCGGCGTCTGAGTCTCGCCTTCCTGAACTCAGGGCTTGGTCTCACCCTCCGCTGAGAGCTTGTGGATACCTACAGATGAGTTGGTTTGTTGGTTGGTTAGCTCTGTCGGTTAGAGAGTGCTGCCAATAACATCGAGTTCTTGGGTTCGATCCCTGTTTGGGCCAACCTGTGGTGGTGGTGGTTTAGTTGCTAAGTCATGTCCAATTCTCGAGATCAGGTGGTGGCTTAGTCACTAAGTCATGTCTGATTCTTGCGATCCGGTGGACTGTAGCCTGTAGGGATGTAGCTTTTTTCACCTTCCCAGGTGGCTCAGTGGTAAAGAATCTGCCTGCCGATGCAGGAGACACAAGAGATGCGGGTTTGATTGGTGGGTCAGAAGATTCCCTGGAGAAGGAAATGGCCACCCACTCCAGCATCCTTGCCTGGAACGCCCCATGGAGAGGAGCCTGGTGGGCTACAGTTCACGGGATCGCAAAGAGTTGGACACAGCCAAGTGCACACACGTATGTACAGGTGATACCAGTGAAAACTGAAACCATTCATTGTGTGGGCGGGTTCACAGCTGTCGTGGGGCAGGCTGAAATGCTGGGCATTCAGGTCTCCCGATGGAGCGCCTGAACTTTGCACGTCTCAGGGGAGTTGCCGTCGAGTGGATTAGAAGAAATGTGAAGTCAGCCACTCACCATGCTGCCTGATTAGGGCAGAAGTCAGCGTGAGGCAGGCTGGCCTGGCTCTCAGCCTCAATCGCCAAATCATTTCCCTTGGCAGGGTGCCCGTGGCCCCAACCCCCCAGCAGAGAGCTTCGAAGAGCAAGGCTGCAAGGTCACTGCCTCCGTGGCCGCGTTGGCCGGTGCAGACCGTGGTCCTGTTGGGGCCTTCCTGAGCCCAGTGGCTGATCGCCCTGAACTACGCTGGGCTACGTCCCCCATTCGCAGCCCCTTGAATACCACTGCGTCAGCACGCATGCAGTGCTGGGCTGATGGGGGGCTGGAGGCCGTCCGGGGGCAGCTGGCTGCTCGTGTGGTACCAGGGCCACAGCCATACAGGGAGGGCTTGGACCCTTGGGGACCCTGGGAGAAGGCCCAGTGCATGGGGGCCTCGTTCGGCGGCATGTCCTTTGGGGGTTTCTACCCTGCAGCCTCCGGGGCACGCCCCGTTGGACCGCTGCGCCCGCTGCGCCCCGCGTGGGTGACCCGAGTCTCTGCAGGGCTTGCGGCTGCAGCCACTGAGCCAGGAAGGCTCTGTTTTTTCTCAACGGTTAGCCTGTCCCAGCGCCTCTTCAATGTCAAATGATTTTCCCATGAACGCCAGGGCAGCATCTTCCCACCTGCCCTATCAGCCCTCACAAGCAGAAGCCTCGTTTCCAGGAAAGCAGTCACTCGATCCGACCTGCTGAAACCCGGCCCGGCTCCCGGCAGGGCACGCCGCCCCAGGACTCCGCAGCATGAGGCTGTGCTAGCTGCGGCCTCATCTCGTCCCTTCCAGCTGGCCAGGCTTCCTCCTCCTCCTCCTCCTCCTCCTCCTCCCCCATGCAGCCTCATCCCCTGGGTCCCTCTCCTCCGCGACATCCAGGCTGGTCATTTGTGGAGTGCTGGGAGGGCTTTGGGTTTAGGGCCAGGGGCTGATTCTCTTTGTTTCTGAAAATATCCCAGGCCCTGGCTGCTCTAATCTCTTCTCTGGGCAGAGACTCCGGGAATGCCACCTGCTCACTGCCTGGCGGGGTGGGGTGGTCCGGGGAAGACCCTCCGTTGCCGCGCCTCCCTCCCTGGGGCCACGAGCAACGCCGTGTCTCTGCACCCCACATCCTCGGGAAAGATGACTGGGATGCTGACATGTGATGCCTAGGTACCTCCTGAACCAGCAACCATCTCGAGTTAGCTCAGGGGTGCCTGGGCGGGCCACGGAAAAGCGGGGCTGTGTCTTGTGATGCGAAGAGGTTCTTTTCCTAACCATATATGTCCCCCCGAGTGAACCCATAAATAATGTGGCCACCCTGGCCGGCCGTCTTTCCATCGCAGCCCTGGGAGCCCTCTGGCCCAGCTCGCTCTTCTCCTGTTTCAGTTTCCATGTCCTCTCAGCTCTGTAACCCAAGGAGCAACTCGGGGCTTAGCAACAGCTGACAAGCCAGCAGGCGGCTCCCAGCCGTGGCTCCTGGGGAAGGGGCAATGGGCGCTGAGCCGCAGCTGTGCCCCGGGGCGCCCTGTCCCCGGGAACGAGGATGTGTACTGGTAGGGGTCGGGGGGAGACGGATTCTTGGGTACCAAACCCGGAGGCTCTGGCAAGGCCATGCGGGCGAGGGATGAGCTGGGAGACAATGATGAGCGCTTCTCCCAGGAGGATCACACAGACACCCTCGCCTCACACCTTCACCCTCCACCTCGGTTCCCCACCAGAAAGGGGGACCACTGCTCCTTCGAGGGGTGTGTGTGTCTAGATGCTGCCCCCATGGCTGAATCAGGGAGCTTGAGGGACCTTTGCAAATCCAGCCCAGCCCAGCCCTGAATTTTACAGGTGAAGACACTTAAGTCCAGGGGAGAAATGACTTGTTCCAAGGCGGGGTAGAGTGGGACTTGAACCTAAAGCCATTAGTCCGCATAGCAGGAAGTGCAGGGGCTGCCCGCTCCTCACACCGTGTGTTTCCCTTGCAGGGGGTGGGGGGGGGGTGGAATGCACCCCGTGGAGCTGGAAGATTCAAGGCAGCGGACACCACGGACTTCATCCCCCGAGTCTGGTCCCTGCACCCCTGGCTCTGCCACCGGCCCCTCCTCCTGCACCCCGGGAGCCCTTCCAAAAGCCATGGCTTTTCCTTCTGCCTCAAAGTAAAGCCCGCACCGCCATCGCCTGGGGGAGGGACAGGTGGAGTGCCAGGTTGGGGCGCCTGGGCAGAACACCCAGAGCCGGTCCCTGCCTCCAGCTATTCTTTTATTGTCTCACGCAGGCGGTGAAGGGAGCCAAGGGGGGAGGGCCGCCCAGCACGTCCCCGGGGGAGGGCCCGCAGCAGCAGCTGGGGGCTGACCACGGAGGCCTCTGGGAGCCCTCGGCTCTGCTGGTCCTGTCGCTCACGCTGGGGTGGGAGTCTCTGAGCACGCCCCTGAAGGCGACAGTGTGGACAAGGCCGCTCCAGGCCAGGGGTAGTGGGGGCGGAGGGGGTTGGAGGGGCGCCTGCCCTCAGGGCTCTGGAATGCCACGCATGTGTTTATCTGCTGAGCCGGGCCCGCCTGCTTGGTCCACCTCGGTGTTCTCCATGGGCTCACATGCCATCGGTCTCCGATAAACGTGAAAAAATAGCAACATCTGAGCCACCGACCTTCACATAGAGGCCGTGGAGACCACAGCCAGGGCAGATGCTCCTTCGTGGGGTCAGACAGCCAAGAGAAGCACATCCTCAGATCAGGGGCGGGGATGCTGGGGTCCAGGGTGCTGCAGAGTCTGCCCTGGACACAGCCGGGCTCAGAGGCCACAGCAAGTGGGATGGGACCGGATGCTGTCCCGGAGATGCCGGGCGGCGTGCCCTCTGCACGCTGAGGGTGGAGCCTGGCCCACCCGCCCCAGTCCCACAGACATCGCTGGGCACCTAGCCTGTCAGACGCCACGCTGAGGCCAGGCCCCCACTGGCAACCCTTTCCTTTGCCTGCCCCCACCCCACAAAGTCCCTGCCCCACTGTTCCGCCAAGACTTCCTGGTCTGTGGTGAAGGATGGGAGGACCTGGGGTTTTCCAGACAGTCTGAGTTGTGGGTTCTGATCTCTTCCTTAAAAAAAAAAAAAAGTCAACATTGCAGGCTTGCCTGCAAGGTCTGGTTGGGGCAGTGCAAGCCAAGTCTTCTTCTGGAGCCAACTCTCTGCTTTCTCTTTCCTTTTCCCTAAGACTTCCCAGGTGGCGCTAGTGGTAAAGAACCCGCCTGCCAATGCAGGAGACTCAAGAGACACAGGTTTGATCCCTGAGTCAGGAAGATCCCCTGGAAGAGGGCGTGGCAGCCCACTCCAATATTCATGCCTGGAGAATCTCTTGGACAGAGGAGCCTGGGGGTCTACAGTCCAAGGGGCTGCAGAGTCCGACACGACTGAAGTGACTCAGCACGCAAACACACGCAAGACGGGGGGCAGGTGAAAGTGGCAGAGGGGAGGTGACCTGTGTCTCCTGAGGGCTTGGTCTTGAAAGGCAAGGGTGGGTCACTTATTTATCTCCCCACCCATCCGACGTGTGAGGCAGCTGGGGTTGGGGGAGTTGGGGTGGCCAGGATGAGCCGTCGGCGGTAGATGGGGCCACATCCCTGGCTGGCAAGCGGAGACCGGAGTCTCTCCGGGGTTTGCTGTTGACACACCAATGTCCTCCCAGTGACGGTCTTGTGAGGTCTTTCCCCATTTTACAGATGAGGAAACCGAGGCTCAGAAGAGTTAAGTTCCTTCCCAAAATGGTGACTTCAAAGCTGTGGAGCTACAGTTACAGCGGCATCAGGGGTATTCTGGATGATTGGACCGCTGGAGTGACCAGCCGGCCCCATTCGCCAGGGATTCTCGCAGGCTTAGCCACGCAAGTGCCCTGGGAAAGCCGTTAATCTTGGACAAATCCAGGGATGTTGGTCACCCCATTAAACGTGGGTCTGTCTCTCCTTTTCTTATTGCTTTTGATTTTCACAGCAACACACTGTTAACTTTAGCTGTTTTGGGGGGCAAAGACAGAGAACCGACCCAGAATGGAGCGCAGGTCGCGGTTCTGGGGGCTATTTCAGGACGATGGGGAGGAGCGTGCTTGGCACAGAGCTGGGAAGGCAACAAATGCCCACTCAATGCCCACTCAGCAACGCTTGTTGTCCCCCATCCCGACGTGGGGGGCATGGGAAGGGGAAGCGACACAGGAGTGAGAGCAAAACGGGGGACCCCGGTGGGGGGGAGGGAGCACCGGAGTGCCGAGTTCCTGCCGGAGTGGCCTGGCCACCCCAGCCACGTCCTGGAGGCTGGACGGCTCCGTGGGGCTCGCCTGGGCACGAGGCAGGAAGTCAGGTGAGGAAGCTCTGGCCAAGCAGGGATGTGGGGCAGGGGGGTTTCAGCCCAGCCCTGTCGCGAGGCGGGGTCCCCTTAGGAGATGCGAGGACCCTCTGACAGTGGGGGGCGGGCAGGGAGAGGCAGGGGACCTCCGGGGGCGGGGCGTGGAAGGTAGAAGAGGTTTCCGGCCAGTCTGTAAGCTGTAAGCTGAGTACCCGGTCCTCCACGTGGCAGGCGTCTCTCGGGGCTTTACCACATTCAGCCCCTTCAAGCCTCCGAATCCCAGGAGGTTGGTGTCCTCCTGGTCCTCAGGATCTCCATCTTACAAACGAGAGTAAAGGCATGGAAGAGTAAAGAAACCTGTCTAAGGCCACACAGGGGAGAAGTGATGGAGCTGGGGTTCAAATGTGTCTGACCTTCGAGGAGGAGAGGCTTTCCCCCTTCCTTCCTCCCCTCCTTCCCACTTGCCTTCCTTTCTTTCTCTCCCTCCCCTCTCCTCCCCTTCCTCCTCCTCCTTTTAAAATGATGCAGCCTTTTCTTGACCCACCAGGCTAGGTGGGTTGTGTCTAGGCAAAATCTTCTTCTCCAGCCAGCCCCTGCCCGCTTCCTTCTTCACTTTCTTCCCCAAAGGCTGGGAGAGGGGACTATCTCAGCGCCCCGACCCTTTCCTGACTCAGACCCCGTCGTGGAGAGACTTGGTGACTGGTGTTCTGGGCGAGCGTGAGTGTGAGATAGGTGAGCGCGGAGGAAAGCCGCCCCAGGAGAACATCTGGATCCTAGAGCCTGCCGACCGCCCGCCCGCCCCGCGAGTTCACGTCTGAAGCCCGGATCCCCTCTCCAGGGCTCGTCTCCATCAGGAGCCGGGCGGGGGAGGGCAGAAACCCCGAGGTCAGCCGCGGGCTCCGTCCCCACGCGCTGCCCGGGAGGCAGCCTCCGGGCATCCTCTGCACCTGCGTCCGGTGGGAAATCGGGGGCGGCAGCCAGGAGGGAACCTGTGCTGGGCGTGGGTTCCCTGCCCTGGGCAAGCTCCGCCCCCGCCCCGGCCCTCTTGACAAAGCGGGGCGTGAGTCAGCGCCCAGGCCCCGCGCCGCCCCAGCCGCCACCTCCTCACCCGCATCCACGACTCACCTGTCTCCCGCTGGTTCCCCCATCGCCGGGTCTCCGCGGGGCTCCTCCGGGGACCGGCCCGCCTGGGAACCGCAGGACCGCACCACGTGGCTGGCCGGCCTGCACATCAGTGCGCCGAAATGAATGAACAAGACAGGCCCAGGACCAGCCACGCAGAGTCCGGCTTGTAAAGAACACAGCGTCCGCGTCTGAGCAGTGAGGACTCTTGGTTCACGTGGCCTTCGCACTGGAAGCTCTCTTTTTGCCAACACGTTAGGGAGTTGGACATAACGGCTACAGGGAAGCCGTTTCTAGGTAGAAAGCACTTTGGGGGTGCCTGAAACTGCAGCGCTGTGGCGGGTGTCTGTGTGAATTGCAGACCACCACAGCAGGAGTAACCGAGGCTGAAATCAGTCTTTCTGAGAGAGTGAGTGAAAGTCGCTCAGTCGCGTCCAACTCTTTGTGACCTCATGGACTATACAGTCCATGGAATTCTCCAGGCTAGGATACTGGAGTGGGTAGCCTTTCCCTTCTCCAGGGGATCTTCCCAACCCAGGGATCTAACTCAGGTCTCCCGCAATGCAGGCGGATTCTTTACCAGCTGAGTCACAAGGAAAGCCCAGTCGTTCTAGCTCTGTAGAAAATTTATCGAATAAATGAATACAAATTCTGTTTTTAGGTCTGATGCTTGAGCAAGTGTTGACTGAGAATTCTCCGTAATCTGAACATCACTACTGATGCAAAAATGTGATTATTCCAATCTAATCTGGCTTGAAAGGGAGCAGTTTGAAATCAGGACTAGATCATGAGACCAAGATGAAAGAATCAGTGACTACAGTGCAACTCTTTGCAATACTTGGCTAAAGGCAGGTTGCACAGGTTTTATACTGCGCAACTTCCAGAAGGCACTCTTCCTAGCAACCACAACATGCAGAGTGTTTTGCAAAGCAATGGCCCTGGGTAACACTTTCCCAATCCTTTCGTGAGGGGTATATGGGGAATTACCTGGTGGTCCAGTGGTTAAGATTCAGTGCTTCCAGTGCAAGGGATGCAGACTCGATCCCTGGGCGGGGAACAAAGATCCCACAGGAAGTGCCATGTAGCCAAGAAAATAAATAAAAAAATAAAAAGCTGCTACCAGAACAAAACAGTGCATCTTGTTTGGAGTGCATCTTTGTGTCTATTTAGGCTTTCCTTAACTGTTTAGCAAATTCCATATATAATTCATTCATACGGATTCAGTCAATTTAATTACAGATTTATAGGAAGTTGAAAAGCAGTATACAAGAAGGTCCCAGTGTACACTTTATACACTTTATCGAGTTTTGCTCAATGATAAAACTAGACATAATATCTAATATGAAAACCAGAAAATTGCCATTAATACAATCCACTGAGCTTATTCAGATTTCAGCAGCTTTACATGCAGTTGTGTGTGTGGGTGGGAGGGCACTTCAATACAGTTTCATCATAATAAACTAGTGGTCCATTCTGGAAACCACCTCCACAATGAACATACAGAAAACTATTCCACATCCGAGGATACCTCCCACCTATTACAGCCTCCTCCATCCCTAACCTCGTGGTCCTCTGGCTCTATAATTTCATTTCAAGATTGTTATATAAATGGGGATTTAATCTTTTAAAAAATTGCCAATCGTTTTTTTTTTTTTTTTTTTGCCAATCATTTTTTTTAACTAATTCTTTTGCTAGAAAGTTCTGACTTAAAGATTTCTATGTAAGTATTCCTCGGGAGAAGTGTTTGAACTAGGGAGACGCAGCTATTAGGGATCAAGAATATGGTGCCTAAAGGGACCAGTGAAACCAGGAGAGCACTTATTAAGCACTTGCTGTGTGCCAGGCCCTGTGTTCAGGCTTCATGTGCGCTGCCGCTAGAATGGGGCCTCGAGAGGCCGACTCCTCCTCGGGGGTCGTCCCCACTGTCCCCCAACACACACTTTTCACAGCTTCTGCACACGAGCTTCTCACTGGGTCACCATCATTCCAACAGCAGGGTATCTCTCGCGGCTCAGGGAGCAGGCTCTCGGGCTGGCTTGTGGCTCTTGGATTGCTCTCGCTGCTGAGACCAAACGCCCTCTGGGAGCTGGGCACAGGTGGCCTTCATCTCCGGCATCGTTTCCTGGAGCCGTTTGGCTGCATCAGGGTCTCGCCTCTGAAGATCTGCAGAGAAACCCTCGCAGCCGCTGTTACCCTTGGCACTTCCAGGAACTGAAGGTTAATGGAGAGGAGCTCGTTTTCCCAAATCCCCAGCTGTGTACGTGTTTAGGAAATTCCCTTCTTTAGCTTATTAAGGCTCAGGGGCCTGGTGAGCCCAGGTCTCCAGGGACGTAACGTAGTTGGCCCAGGATCTGGGAGCTTTGGGCTGAACTGGCACAAACCGGTGAACGGGATGTGAATTACAGGCGCCTCTGGATTCTCAGGTCCAGAGGGCTCTCAACAGCGGAGGGGACGAGACGGGTCTGACCAATTAGGCGCCGTGTTACCTGAAGTAAAGGCGTCTGCTGAATAGCGCTTTGGAGCCCATGTTGCACTCTGGTTTTGTGAAATCTCTACCTATTTGTCAGTGGAGCTATGCCTGACGGAGAGCAGATACAATCTTGGTGTATTCTTCAGCCTTGTCTGAACACCAGCGAATATACTCCAGTCAGTCTCCAGGCAGAGTCTTCTGGGATGGTATTCCAATGGTATAGAGATTGAATATTTACAGCCGTTTTGAAGTTGGGACACTTGTTGTTGTTTGGTTAGCATGGTGGCCAAGAAGGTCATGTTGCCTAACATTTATACTTTATTTATTTAGGCGACTAATAATTGATGGTGTTGGTGGGATTTTGTTGGACTAAAAAAACTGGAGGCCCCTTGAACATTGCAACAGGAGATAGCTTGCATTTAACCATTGTTTCTAAGCTAGAATCTGAGGCCATAGAGCCAGAAGTCAAAAAGACTGATATTTGGTTCTCACCTAAGGAGAGAAACAGTCACGGTGTCATTGTCAGCAGGTACGCTGACATCCATGCAATTACATTCACCCCAAGTGGTAGACAGCTTTGATGACGTTAGAAATTTTGCAGATGGTGACTGCAGCCATGACATTAAAAGAAAACTTTCTCCTTGGAAGGAAATCTATGACAAACCTAGACAGCACATTAAAAAGCAGAGACATCACTTTGCCAACAAAGGTCTGTCTAGTCAAAGCTATGGTTTTTCCAGTGGTCATGTATGGATGTGAGGGTTGGACCCTAAAGAAGGCTGATGCTTTTGAACTGTGGTGCTGGAGAAGACTCTTGAGAATCCCTTGGACTGCAAGGAGATCAAATCAGTCCATCCTAAAGGAGATCAGTTCTGAATATCATTGAAAGGACTGATGCTGAAGCTGAAGCTCCAATACTTTGGCCACCTGAGGTGAAGAGCTGACTCATTGGAAAAGACTCTGATGCTGGGAGGGATTGAGGGCAGGAGGAGAAGGGGACGACAGAGGATGAGATGGTTAAGCAGTATCACTGACTCAGTGGACATGAATTTGAGCAAAATCCAGGAGATGGTGGAGAACAGAGGAGACTGGTGTACTCTAGTCCATGGAGTCAGAAAGAGTTGGACACGACTTAGTGACTGAACGGCAACAACATTAAACTTCTGTTCTTCAACCCTTGGCCTTGGAAACCCCCTCATTCTCAGTCCCCTTTCTCATTATGGTTAAAATAGTGTAGTAGTCACTTGTGAGTCCCTCAAGGACAAAAACATTCCCTTTTAGCAGATTACAAGTCAAAACAAACAACACTAAAGCAAAGTCCAAAGTAAGTTGATCCTAAAAGGAACACAGAAAAATTTTTGTTTACAAGTAAGAACACCATGATGCACTGGAGATAGAATTTCTCCATAAAGAGAAGTCCTTAGATTTATTACATGGACTCACCGTCCACCCTTGCTCCTTCGTAGTGGGCATCCTTCTGTGAGAAGCACATGAAACCCCCCTTTCTGTCATCTACAATCCTAACATCCAGAAGGTGGTGAAAACCCACAAAGTTTTGTATATCTGAGGCCATTGGCAGCAATATCTGACCTGAGCTGACTTAAAACTATTTACAGGACTTACTTATCTCATTTACTGTGAGCTTTCACATTTCATCACGAAAATATTGACATTTGGGCACAGACATGAACTTGGGCAAACTCTGGGAGGTGGTGGGGGACAGGGAGGCCTGGCGTGCTGCAGTCCATGGGGTCACAAAGAGTCACACGACTTGGCTACTGGACAACCACCACGGGGCAGTACCCGGGTTTCCTGCAAGTGGTGTTACATAAGCTACGGCAGATGTGCTGCCTTGTCTTTTAAAAAATCTGAAAACCTCTGAATTCTTAACCCAGCCACTGCCACAGTTCTGGATAAGAGACTGTGAACCTAAAACACAGAGTTGTTATTTCTGATAGACGAGGGGACCCAACCAGATGGCTCAGCTCGTCAAGCCTTTAGTCCCGTCCCTGACAAAGTCTAAGGCGACATAATCCCACGTTAAACCCCGGACTCCAATGCTTCCTCTGTCCTGCCCTGTGTCCAAGCAGTGAGGCCTTCAGGCTGGCTGGGCAGAGAGATGACCACGGCACTGACCCTCCTGCAGCTTCTCCATGTAGATAAGGCAAGGAGGGTGGTCAGCACCAGATCCATCACTGCCCAGGCATCCATCGGGTGTGTGAGACCTTATGGTAAATCCAGTGAGTCATCCCCTCGTTAATTCGTCAACCTTTCATTCACTCACTTACCACTTACCACGTACCTTTTGTGACCTCATGATGTCTCACGGAGAGCCACGCACAAAATGAGAGGACAGGGTGGAGCTTGGACTCAATCAGGATTTCCCAGACAATGATCTATAGAATCCAAGAGATGTTGATTTAAGAGGAAACAGATTTCCATGATTAAGTCTTGAAAATGATGCATGAAACAGGGTTAAAACAGGTTTCTTCACTGCCACTCTTTTCTGAGTCTTTGACAATGTAATACGCATGGCTGACATCCAAAAGGGGGCATTAGTGTTGCCCAAGGAAGGCTTGCCCAAGGCCTCTGGGTCTCTCCCAGCTCAGAGTGGTTTCGTATTCTATGGAGGCTGTAGGAATGAATTACACAGAAGTTGGCATAGTGAGATGACTTTATAACGCAATGGGAGACATTGTCCCTGTGTTGTCAAGGGCTGGAGGCAATCATTGCCTCTTCCAGCTTCTCTGAGACAATGTGCCAGAGTAGGTGGCCACCTGGGCTGTGGGAGTCAAGAGGATGCTTTGCTGAGCTCATCTAACCTGGAAAGGCAATAGCCACTTGTGAGCAATTTCCAACTGCATCTCTGAATTTCTTCTCTTCCCTAGACAGCTTGCCTCTCTGGTCACTGTGCCAGCTACACAGAGAACACTGTTGCCCTCTGACCTCTTATAGCATTTTGAGAACTAAGATTTCTCCTGAGCCAAGAATATGTGGAGTATAAGAGGAGTCCTGCTTTCATGACTGTTTCCCCCAGTCCCACCAGATTCCTTATGATAACCTCATTATACTATCCTTGGGATCAACCAAGGTAGTGAAAGTGAAAGTTGCTTAGTCGTGTCCGATTCTTTGTGACCCCATGGACCATACAGTCCATGGAATTCTCCAGGCCAGAATGCTGGAGTGGGTAGCCTTTCCCTGCTCCAGGGGATCTTCCCAACCCAGGGATCGAACCCAGGTCTCCTGCATTTGCAGGCAGATTCTTTACTAGCTGAGCCACAAGGAAATCCCAAGAATACTGGAGTGGGTAGCCTAACCCTTCTCCAGCGGATCTTCCCGACCCAAGAATCAAATCAGGGTCTTCTGCATTGCAGATGGATTCTTTACCAACTGAGCTCTCAGGGAAGCCCCAACCAAGGTATGTCTATCTATTATCTATGTACCTATCCATCTATGTATCTACGTATCTATCTATCATCTATCTATATCTATCATCTATCTATCATCTATGTACCTAATCTGTGTGGAGAGGGGGCAGTAGGTCCCTTCCCTGCAGCTGTGAGATCAGCTGGCAGTGAGGACAGAGGTGAGAGGGGTCAGAGGAGAGGGTGTGGGGGGATGACACCCTGAGCTGGGCAGTGGGTGTGGGCGACCTGACCCCAGGTCCTCCCCTGCCAGAAATCCCGGCACACCTTAACTGGGAAGAAGGCTCATCTACTGGCTAAGGACCTGGACCCACCGATAGAGCCTGAAATGCCAGGCGGGCAGGCACTCTGGCCCTCCTGCCCCCGTGGCTTCTCCCGCCCCTGGTTCCTGCAGGCTCGCCCTGCTCTCAGCGCCTCTCCCACCTCCCTTGACTTCACTGGGGCACATGGGATGATGCCTGTCTCTCCCACCATCAGAGAGAGACTCGGACTTCTCAGAAGCTGCTACCTTGTCAGGGTTGTGTGTGTGTGTGTGTGTGTGTGTGTGTGAAATAGCTTTACTGAGGTAATTTACACATCACACTATTCACCCATTTACAGCTCACAAATCAACGATTTCTAGTATATTTACAGAGCTACGCAATCACCGCTATAATCAGTTTTAGGATATTTTTATTACTATGAAGAGAAACCCCTTTAACTCCTCTTTAGCTTCCACCCTCCTGTCCTGACGTCCCACTCCCCACCAGCCATAAGCAACCGCTACTCTACTTTCTGTTTTTATTTACCAAGTGTGCTTGTGTGCTGAATCGCTTTGCTTCAGTTGTGTCTGACTCTTTGCGACCCCATGGACTGTAGCCCACCAGGCTCCTCTGTCCATGGGATTCCCCAGAAAAGAATACTGGAATGCATTGCCATTCCCTCCTCCAGAGGATCTTCCCGACCCAGGGATCAAACCCATGTCTCTTACATCTGCTCTGGCAGGCGGGTTCTTTACTACTAGCACCACCTGGGGAGCCCCATTTACCAAGCACACAGGGGAAATAAATGAAAACCCTCTCTCTTGCAGTGGAAACTAGGCTCACTGACTGTCAGTTGCGTAGGAATTGTGCCTCCAAAATCAGCTCAGTAAGACGGAGGTGGGAGAGGCTCCATGTGTGAGCACTGGGAGGTCAGAGGTCACAGAAGGCTAAGGATCATGGTTCCTCCTTCTGCTTCCTGTGCCAGGGGACTCAGGGGACATTTCTTGCCCCAAACTTTCTGCCTCATGACTAAGTAAAGGGTTGATGCCAAGAAGCCAATTACAGAGCAGACACAACAACCTCCAGGCAGAGCTGGAGCTTACATTGTGAGATGTCAAAGCTTCAGGAAGCTTGCTCACTTAGGGCCCATTCATCCCCATTCTGTGGATGTGGGAACTGAGGCTCGGAGTGCATCAAGACAGGACTGGAATCCAGACACCTGTGAATCCTGGACTCCATTCTCTTGGCAGAACAAAAAGCATTTTGTCCAAGTGTATGGTGAGTCAGACCAGGTTAGAAGGGTTGAAGAGGAAATTTGTAGAAGATGCCGCTTAACCAAGGAGAAAAGGCACTGCTGTCTCATGATTAGAAAATGAAGCATCTTCTGGAAGCCTCTCCTCTTGAGCTACATTAGCAATGGAGGGCATTGTGGGGCACATCAGGAGGCTTTCAGGAGGGGTCATGTTAAATTGTGGCTCAGGTGGTAAAGAGCCTGCCTGCCGAGGTAGGAGATGCGGGTTCGATCCCTGAGTCAGGAAGATCCCCTGGAGAAGGAAACAGCAGCCCACTCCAGTATTTTTGCCTAGGAAATTCCATGGACAGAGAAGCCTGGTGGGCTAGAGTTCACGGGGTCACAAAGAGTCGGACACGACTTAGCAACAGAAGAGCAGCAGCAGCATGTTCAATTAGGTTTGCATTTTAGAGAGGAGACATCACGGCAATCGGCTGTCGGGGAGGTACCCGGCGGGGCAGGAGGGGATCCACTTGGGATGACCGATGACGGTGGCCTGGGATAGAGGCAGTGGAATTTGTGTGCAGGAGTTTCAGAGTTTTTCTAAATTTAGTTTGGATGCTTTTAGTCATGGAAAGGTCTTTTAATTTTCCTTGGACACTCAGATGAGCTTACAAAACAACATTTTCAGTGTAAAAGCATCAGACACATGTGGGTCACTTCACTTCCTCCCCAGCCCCACTCCAAAGAAGTGGGTTTGCAACTTTTAGAAAACTGGTGCTTTGCAGCCATACACAGATACGTATTCGTGAAGGGTCATTTGTTGGTGATTTGACTTTCAAAATCTGTTCTAAAAAAATTAAGAATAGGAAACGGCCTTGGGCTCAACTTTCCTGTGAAATGAAGCAGAGTGTGTGTTGAGTGACTCTTTGCCCCCAGGAAAAAATCCTTGTGGGGAGGACAGGATGAAAATAAAAGTCAATGAGGCCTAATTCCTACCCTGTGCAACTTATAATGAAGTTGGATAATGAAATAACACACATGGGACTATTAATTATGTAATTAAGTGTGAGGGATACTGTTACTGGCTTGAAATAAAGTGATATTTTATGGCCAGCAGGGAGCTGAGTAGCTCGGAGTTGCCTGGAGGAGGTAGGCTTGGAGTCGCTCAGAATGACTGTGCGTGCGTGCGTGCTAAGTTACTTCAGCCGTGTCTGACTTTGTGACCCCATGGACTGTAGCCCGCCAGGCTCCTCTGTCCCTGGGATTCTCCAGGCAAGAATACTGGAGTAGGTTGCCATAGTCTCCTCCAGGGGATCTTCCTGACCCAGGGATTGAACCCGTGTTTCGTACATCTCCAGAGAAGACTGGGCAGGCAAGCCCTGCGGGGGGGAGCACAGAGGACTGGACGTGAGGGGATCATCCTGAGTGCTCTGGACCAGGTCAGTGTTCCCCCCAGACAGAGCCGCCGGGCACAGAGATCGAGAAGAGGAGATTGCAAGCTCGAAGGAGCCCAGGAACCTTTTTTTAAGCAAAGAGTTTACTGTTTTGAGTGATGATTCCATGTCCTTTTGAAGTGTTTGGTGTTTAACCCTCCTGGGCTCAGAGTTTGGACAGGAAATGCAGCCCTGGTCTTGGCAGAGAGAGGGAGGCTTGTGGGGGGGGGGGCCCTCTGCCCCCCAAGGAAGAAGAGCCCCCTTTCCCATCCTGATGTGTGTGCAGAGCCACTGAAAAGAGACACGTCCTTTCCCAGGACCTCTGCTGAGTCCAGACAGGCTGAGGGACTTGGAGGAAGGGAATCATCTCCACCTTTGCCAGCCCTCTCCACTCCGGGGCTTCCATGTAGAGCTGATGGACGGCGTGAGACGTAGTTACTGCCTCTGTTGGGTCACCTGTCTCTTCCTACGTATGTGAATTCTTGGCACGTTCAAAACAGTCTTTTTAACCCATTTTGATTGGACCGTGGTCGATCAAAGGTGTCACCTGGGGCCCTTGGAAGAGCCGTGTGGAGGCAGAAACCTGGAACATCTACCTGGAGCCCGCGACCCTGGAAGTGAAGGGCATCCTTGGCTTTCATCTCGAAGCCTTTTCAGCACCCTCATGGTGAAGGCTGCAGCCAAGGAGACATGCCCTTCCCAGGATCTAGAAGTTGTCTGAATCTGAGAACATCTTTGATACATGATAAAACTGCCTTCCATGTGTCTCCTTTGAAAGAAATCAAAATAAGCCCAAATCTGTAGACTGGACTTGCCCATTGAACGTGTGTTTCTTAGTCAGGATGCTAATCAACAGTCAGGAAGCACTGGGTTACCCTACAGTAAACACACACCCCAAGTCTCAATGGCTTAAAGCCCAAAGGTTTCCTTCCCTTTCTCACTACATGGCCCCTACGAGTGGGCGCCAGGGCTCTTCGTGCCAGCCTCACCCCAGGACTGGGGCAGCCAGACCAAGCACCCAGCCCAGGCCTGTTGTCCCCCAGGCCGGACATAAAGAGCGTCCTGGGGAGTCACCGTGCTTTCTAGGGCTCCTGTCTGGGGTCAGGTCACCTCTGTGTGCACTGCTTTGATCTCAGCCAGACCCCAGGCCACTTCTAACTTTAGAGGGGTAGGAGTGGTGGGCCATAGTGTAAGGAGAGCTGGAAATTCAGTGACCCCCCAAACCACGTGACCTCTGAAAGGTGGGGATGCAGTGATGACATGGCTTGACTTCTTGGCCTGGAAGCCAAAAGGCTGGTGATTTTGGTCATTAACTCTTGCCTGTAGACAAATAATGTAACTTCCAAGAGATCTCGTTCCTTTTCCTTAAAGCAGGGTACTGCGTAGGAAGGGATGGAGAAGGGAACGGAAGACACGCTCGTGTGTGACCTGCCTCGTGGCAGTGCTGTGTGTGCAAAAATAAGACAAGGCCAGGCAAGTGAAACAGGAGGGAAAGGGAGCAGAAGCATTTAACGGTGGGCCAGCGAAGGCCCCAGGGACATGCGGCCTGGAGGTTGTCTTCCTGTGCAGCTCCGTGTCTTAGGATAAGGCTGTGTGTGTGCGCAGTCATGTCCTACTCTTTGCAACCGGTGGACGGTAGCCTACCAGGCTCCTCTGTCCACAGAACTCTCCAGGCAAGAATACTGGAGTGGGTTGCCATGCCCTTCTCCAGGGGATCTTCCCAACCCAGAGATAGAACCCACATCTCTTACATCTCCTGCCTTGGTAAGTGGGCTCTTTACCACCACCTGGGAAGCCCAGGATAAGGCTGCAGGTAACCAGAAAGCCATCATAGCCGTGACTTCAATAGGCTGGACGTTGGTCTCTCAGAGCCGAGGGGCACGTGGTCCAGGATGGGCAGGGTGGCTCCAGATTCTGGGGTCTCTGGCTCCCCCTGTCTTGCTTCATTGCCATCCCCTGAGTGTTTCCTGTTTCAGACCAGGTTCCCTGGGAACCAGAGCTTTAGGCCGAGGCAAATGCATCTGTGCTCAGCGGTGAGTGTGACCCCAGGAAGGGAGGGGGCGGTGAGGCTGAGGAGGGAGGGAGACACGCAGGGCTGGAGGCTATGCTGTCCAGCTTTCAGCAGACGCAGCCAGTGGTGTTGTCTCGGGGGAGGGTTTCCAGAAAGGCCCCTGAAGGAGAGAAGAATCTGTGGGCCACAGCTTCCCTCCCGTTGGTCCACACGCGCTCCACAGGGTGTCAGGACCCCACCTTCCTTGCAGCAACTGTCTGCATCTCCTGCTTGGGGAAGCCCGAGGCCTGGACATCAGTGGAAGAAGTGTCCTCAGTGTGAACAAGGGCGTGTGGGGCCAGCCAGAGATTGAGGGGCAGCCCGACGGGCTCCTGACCTGAATGTGTCCATCTGCACCCCGACAGACCTGGCCGGGTACGCCTCCTGGACAGCAGGTCTCCTAGTCTAGTGAGCAGCGATGGGAACGCTGTGGGGCAGGAGGGGAGAGGCCTGGAGCAACGGAACCTCTGCTGCGCTGGGCCCGGCACCGCCCAGCAGGAAAGGGAAAAGTTATGCATCGTGACCTTGGCTGCCACGAGGTGGGATGGAACTCAACCAGCCTCTCTTTAAAAAATTGATACACTCTGTGGCCTACAAGAGTGTGGCAGGTATCAGGTGACCCTCTCAAAGAATCATTAGTGGCAAAGAGCAGAGTAAACATGGCTGAGCAAATCCTGAGAGGTGTACACATTGATGTATTTCATAGATCAGAATGGCTGCATGGGCCCCAGCCATCACATCCACATACCTCCTACCAAGCAAAATGGAGAGGACAGTTTGTACATGACCCCCTCACTGGCTTAGCTTTGACTGGTACTTAGTCTTTTTTTTTTTTTTAATTTATTTAAATTGAAAGATAATTACTTTTCAATATTGTGATGGCTTTTGCCATCCAGCAACATGAATCAGCTATAGGTACAGACGTGTCCCATCTCAGAACTTAGTCTTAAGTATCACATTTAGATAAAAAGCATCATTGTTATGCTGGGTGGTCTTCTGCCCAGCTAAACGTTGGCAGATGGGTAGAGCAGAATACTGGGGCTGGCTGGCAACTGTGCCACAGCAGACAATGTCGATGTGCCCTGGGATGGCACAGCAGGGCCCCCACTGTGTCCTTATCACAAACCAGCCTGAGGAGGGATATGGGGGGAGGAGACTGGGGTGCATGACTAGGGGGCACCCCAGGGAAGGCAGATGTGCAGGAGGGACGAGGGGAGAGCAGGAAAGTGAGAAAAGGGTGTGAATGAAGAGAGAGGAAGAGGATCAAGAGGCTCTCCCATCCCATAGGCTGGCCTCTTGGTTTCCATGGAAACTGCAGACTTTGGCAAGAGGTGAAGATCCTTGTGAGGGTGGGTTCTTTCCCTCCAGGGCTGCGCAGACCTCACACTGACCTTGACCTCATCGTCCCCTGTCCCCTGCCCTAAGAGCCCGCTAGGCAGATACACACCTCCCACACCTGCCTCCTCCCCACCATCCTGCAGTCTCTGGCTAAGAAGTCAAGCAAATTCCTGACTTCACGTGTGGGAATTCACCCCATCAGCCCGGCGTCAATTGGGGAGCCTCTGGGGTCCCCTGTACCCTGATATGGGCCTTTCTGTGTCTGAGAAGCTCCTGGGGAAATCAAAGAAGTCTGGTCTGCTGGAAATTAAGGCCAAACCAAGAATCCATAGCCCCTTGGGCCATTAGGTCTCCTAGGGGAGCAGGCCTGTTAGAGACACAGTTCCCTTGGGGTGGGCTGGCTATGTACCCCCCTCCCCCACATGCATCATGACCAAGTGAAGAGAAGTCCCTGGTCTGCCAGGCAGCTCCTGGCCTGAAACTCCCCCGGAGCTGCCTGAACCCCACCCGCCCAGCGTCCCAGCCAGTCCAGCCTCTGCTGGTGAGCTGCATCCTCCTTCCACCCCAGGAGGAGTGGGGCTCCCCCGCCAGCCTCAGCCTGGCAGGACGCCCTGATGCTGTCACAGGAGAAGCATCCACTGAGCCCCGGGCAGCATCTTGGGGTGTGTCCGGCACCAGGAAGGGCCTCTGCTCTCGCTGGGTCCCCGGCCTGAGGCTGTGGGAATCAGGGAGGGGCCTTCCGGCCGGTGAGCAGAAAGTGACGGGAGACACTGAATCATCGGCTCCCGGAGGGCAGTGCCACGGTCTGCTGAGAAGGGGCTCAGATCCCGGGTCCCCGTCACTGAGCCGCTTCTGCCCGTGACAGCCTCTTTGAGCCCCGGGTTCCACGTCTGTAGGACGAAGGTGATGCAGACCACATGGGGTTGGAGGAGAGGCCCTGGCTTGTCCTGAGTAATGGCTGGTTCTTCCTGTCCCCTTGGCCTGATTCCTCGTGGGCAGGCAGCTTGCTGGGGCCCCATCAGATACTGATGGGCCCTGAAACACCCCGCACAAGCTGCGGTCCCCGGGCACAGCCAGCGTGCAGGACCACGGGCCTCCCAGATGCTCAGCGGGGCCAGTAGCTGGCAGCATCCTTCCATCTGTCCATGGTGATTACAGACTCCAGCAACTGGGTGGGCAGGTGTGCTGGGCACGAGAAAGGGGCTTGGGGCAGCTGACCCCACCGTCTGCCACCCCCTCACCTCCGGGAGCCTCTGCTTCCCTTCAGAGGGTATGAGGACCCCGGGATGGTGCCTGGGAGGCAGACTGCAGCCCCAGGACGGCCTGGTCCCACCGGAGCATCTGGTCTCAGATGCTCTGAGCGCCCCCCACCCCTGCATCTCAGCAGGGAGCCTGGGTCAGAACACCTCGCCTGACCTGTGCCCTGATCCATTCTTAACTGCCTTCTTTGGCATTCCCTCAAATCTTTTCCCTTTAAACTTTTTTTTTTTTTTGATGTGGACCATTTTAAAAGTCCTTATTGAATTTGTTACAATACTGCTTCTGTTTTATGTTTTTATTTTTTTGACCTTGAGGCACGTGGAATATTAGCTCCTTCACCAGGGCGCAAACCTGTACCCCCTGGCCACTGAACCTGCGGGGAAGTCCCTAAACTTTTTAATTGAAGAAGAATGTCCCTCATCTGCTTCCCGGCAGCTAAGAACAAGTTCCTGGCCCGCCTAAAGGCCACCCTGAGCCTGCGGGGAGTGATGATGGCTTTGCTATCCGCCCGCTGGTGACCTGAGGGCCTCTGTGGGTTCCTGAGGTGGCGGCCTTATTTCTCCCCAAAGGGGCAGGGTGACTGTCCCGAAGAGTGGGGTGTGGTGTTGGGAGCCCAGCGTGAGGATGGGGCAGTGGCGCTGGGTGCGGAGGGCGGGGGTGGGGCTGGGTCGTGTGATGCCCGCCTGGGCTGAGCCGAGCAGGGTTTGCAGAGGGAGGAGAGAGTGGGGGTGAGGCGAGCCGCTGAGGTCGCCCCATCCCAGGGGTGCCGGGAGAAGCATGCGGGTGATGAGGCCGCGGCTGAGTCAGTCTCCCGGGGACTGATGGGGTTGGGGTGGGAGAGATGGGGCTGTGAGACGCAGGGAGGGGCTTGGGGTCGGGTCTGAGCGTCTGTGCCTGCGCGCCCGGCCTGGCTCTGCTCCCGTCCCCACCAGCCCGCACGACACGCCTCGTTCCGTGGTTTTCACGTGGGTGAACTGACGGGGAGCCACCCCAGGCCCAGGGAGACGGGGCGTCTGTCACTCTTCTAGTGGTTCGTTCACGGGCTCACATCTGCCCGGGCCCGGCTGGTACTGGTAGCAGCGTGTGCTGTGGCCTTTCCAGGTCCCCCGACCCTTCCTGTCTCCCCTGCGGCCCCTCCTGCTCCCACCACCGCCTTCCTGCCCTGCGCGGGCTGCGGCCGCACTCCGGTGCCTTTGTGCGGTTTTTCTTCTTTCCGTCGCTGCTCCAGGCTAGGGGCTGGGAGGAGGCAGCATCGCCAGCCTGCCAAGTGGAGACCAGAGGCATCCAACGGACTCTTTCCCTTTTCCGCCCCGGAGAGCGGGAGTCTCCCACGTGTCATCTCCCACACGAACCCCGGATGTGACTGAAGGCAACAGGCCCCGGGTGGGGGACAGCCCCAAACGGCCCCCTCCATCTTGCCAATGCCCAGGGTCTCAGGGCTCTTAGGCATGGGAAGGGGAGGCAAGTGATCTTCCCCGTTCCAATCTCTTCTTCCTGTTTTACTAGTTGAACCCTGAGGCTGGACAGGACCAGGAAACTTGAAATGCTGACTTCTGCTTTTAAAACAGAAAGCCCAACAGAAACCACTGTCCAGCGATCTCCCAGCCAATCAGAGAGCAGAGCCAGGGGCCAGGGCCCAAGCCTGGCCACCACCAGGCTGAGCCAGCGTGGTCAGGGAGCTTTCATAGCCTCCGTTTCCACTTTTTTAAGTTAGCCCAGGTGGATGGTGTTTCTCCAAGGCATCTCTGGTTTTCAGTATACAGATACAGTCCCAGATACATTAATGTGGTCAAACATCACCAAAAAAGGTGCAACTCCTCTGATTTTTTTTTTTTTAATTGCGTTTTACTTTCAAAGGTGACTTGGAAAATGCAGTTGTTCCAAAGAGATGAATAGTTTCTCGTGCCATAAAAGAGGCCAGGACTGATGTGACTCGTTCAGTCACTAAGTCGTGTCTGACTCTTGGCAACCCCATGGACTACAGCATGCTAGGCTCCTCTGTCCTTCACCATCTCCTGGAATTTGCTCAGATTCACGTCCATTGAGTTGGTGATGAAATCTAACCATCTCATCCTCTGCTGCTTCCTTCTCCTTTAGTCTTCAATCTTTCTCAGCATCGAGGTCTTTTCCAATGAGTTGGCTCTTTCTATCAGGGTACCAAAGTACTGGATCTTCAGCTTCAGCATCAGTCCTTCCAATGAATATTCAGGCCTGATTTCTTTTAGGATTGACTGGTTTGAACTCCTTGCAGTCCAAGGGACTCTCAAGAGTCTTCTCCAGCACCACAATTTGAAAGCATCAATTCTTTGGCACTCAGCCTTCTTTATGGGCCAGCTCTCACTGTACATGACTACTGAAAAAACCAGAGCTTTAACTATATGGATCTTTGTCAGCAAAGTGATGTCTCTGCTTTTTAATCTGCCTCTACCGCCTCCCCACTTAAGAGATCAGCTCCCCTTAGGGAACAAGCAAGGGAACCTGTTACTTGTTTTCATTCTTTTTCTGCAGCATGAGTCCCAGTACAGCCTTGCCTTAATTTCTCCTCTGGCCTCGTGTCAATTCCATTGATCCTAGAGTCCAAGAACCAGGATGGTAACACCATGAATCACATACAAATATTAAATTTATAGTGAGATCCCACATTGGGCCTCGAAAGTCTTGCCTTTGCCTTTGTCATTCACGAGGTTCTCCGTTGGATGGGTGTTTTGTGAGTGTCCATACTTGTTAATCAATGACCGCAGCCCAAGGACTTGGCACAGCTCATCTCACTCACCTCACCACGGCCCCCGAGCAGCTGGCACCACGCTCTCCAGTTTAGGGACGGAGAAGTGGAGGGTCCCTCGAGTCACGTGAAGCAGAGCCAGGCTTGATTCCTGAGTCGTCCTGTGCTCCATCTGGACCTGCCTGCTCCATGGGCAAGGTGGTTGCCTCAAGGCTTGGTAATTAGTGGGGTACACAGGAAATGCACAAAGTATCACATGATGATACAGAATATAATCGGTGTCCTAAGCATGGACAAATGGTTAAATAAAGAAATTCAGACTTAGGAGAGAATTTTAGCTGAGAGCCTTGGAGGACTTCACCAAGGGAAGCTGGACGCGCGGGCTCAGCGTGGGAAGGGGCGGCGCTAAGAAGGGGGCAGGTCCTGTGTGGGATGCCTGGCGGCAGGGGGTGTGGAGGAGGAGTTCCCTGGTGGTCCAGAGGTTAGAACTTGCTGCTTCCATTGCAGGGGCCATGGGTTCGATCCCTAGTACGGGATTTAAGATCCTGCAAACCGTGAGGACTGGCCAAAAAAAAAAAAAGGTCGTGGTGCTATTTTTTGATGTGCTAATTATAGATACTATTTATTGTCTTTCAGCGCTGACATTCTAGCTCTCTCTGCTGGACACTGTCTGTCTCCTGCAGAAGTCTTCTTCTTAACCCTGGGTGTTCCTCGGGGCGCTGACCTTTGTGGATGAGGTGCACAGGCCCCCTCTCCTCCGGCTTCGTGCTGGTTAGTGGAGGCCTCAGCAGGTGACTGGATTCAAAGGGAATGGTAGGTGGGGAGTGGGGGTGTTTCTTCCCCTGGATAAGACACCCCCCTCACTCCTGGCAGGCTGCCCTGACAGCTTGCTCTGATCACCGCCCCTCCCCTTGCCCTTGAACTTTCAGGTCTGAGGGTGGCAGGGACTGCCTGCTACTGTTAGCTCTGATGCTTCACTATCTGCTTCCCTAACCACTGCTCACACCCTTGTACATAGGTCCCGCATTGTATTTTAATACATTTACCCCACCCTACCCCCACGCAGTATATTTTTATGTCGCTGTTACTACAAGGCTTACGGTTTGAAACTATTTAAATTGTGCTGACTGCACAGCCCAGTGCTGCGTTATGAATTACATTTCCTTAATGGACAACTTTTTGTTTTTGGTGCCTTTAACTGTGTCCTTTAAAAAATGCTTTCATTTTCTATCTATCTGCCTCAGTGTCTATGTCCTTGGCCTACCTTCAGCAAGAATCTTGTTAAGTTGGATTATCAAGCACCCCACCCCCACCCCCAAGGCTTCTGAGTGATTTTCCATCCACTGACCCCTCACTCTGCTCTGTGGGTGTACATCCCCACTCCTTACTGTATTTGGAGCTGAGCTCCATTTTCCTCCTCAATTGTATTACTTTACCATTTTAACAAGCGCCAGAATAATTTTTTCTTTGACACTGGCCTTCCAGAAACCATTCAGTCAGTGGCTGAACTGGGCATGAAAAAGCCAGCTTTGCCTTGGGCATGCTTTCGGTGACCTATAAGCGTCGCATGGAGGTGGCTCAGTGGTGAGGAATCCACCTGCCCCCGCAGGAGATATGGGTTCGATCCCTGGGTTGGGAAGATCCCCTGGAGGAGGGCGTGGCAACACCCTCCCTCCTCCAGTATTCTTACCTGGGAAATTCCACCCACAGAGGCACCCAGAGGGCTGCAGTCCTCGGTGTTGAAGAGTCGGACACGACTAAACTTGCACGCACACAGCACAGAAGGTGGTTTTCCAGGGCACGGTGCTTCCAAATTGGGAGCTGCAACCTGTTTGCTCAGTCACAACCAGCTTTCAAAACAGGAGTTCGGGTAGGTTAGAAAGCACGGTTGTGCATTGCCTGCAGCTGAGGCAAGTGCTGACTCAGGAAACCTTGCTTCAGTTTCTGCGTCTGGATACAAGGTCAAGGTGGAAAGTGGTAAGGTCTGAAAACCACTGGTCTAGGAAGTAGACTTTAAAAAAAATTTTTTTTTATTATAGTAGAGTTGATTTACAATATTGTGTTAGTTTCTGCTGTGAATCAGATATACACATACATACATCCACACTTTTTTAGATTATTTTCCCATATGGGTCATTATCCCTGTGCTCTATAGGAGGTCCTTACTGGTTATCTCTTTCATATATAGTGGTGCGTATATGTCTACTCCACCCTTTGGCGACCTAAGAAAAGAGACCCTGATTTAACTTTTTATTGCCTCTTGGTGAGGTGGGAATTGTGCGATAAAGGATGACTGGCAAGATTTGATTCCTGAAATCACAATATATGTGAAACTAACCTAGACAGCATATTAAAAGGCAGAGACATTACTTTGCCAACAAAGGTCCATCTAGTCAAGGCTGTGGTTTTTCCAGTAGTCATGTATGGATATGAGAGTTGGATTATAAACAAAGCTGAGTGCTGAAGAATTGATGTTTTTGAACTGCAGTGTTGGAAAAGACTCTTGAGAGTCCCTTGGGCTGCAAGGAGATTCAACCAGTCCATCCTAAAGGAGATCAGTCCTGAATAGTCATTGGCAGGACTGATGTTGAAGCTGAATCTCCAATACTTTGGCCACCTGATGCGAAGAACTGATTCATTGGAAAAGACCCTGAAGCTGGGAAAGATTGAAGGCGGGAGGAGAAGGGGACAACAGGGGATGAGATGGTTGGATGGCGTCACTGACTCAATGGGCCTGAGTTTGAGTAAGCTCCGGGAGGTGGTGATGGACAGGGAGGCCTGGCGTGCTGTGATTCATGGGGTTGCAAAGAGTTGGACATGACTGAGTGACTGAATTGAACTGAATCCAATAGGTGATTCTGTGGAAGAAGGATAAGGATTTAAAAGGCCATTGGAAGCTCTGTGGCCAGCATGTCTGCAGGAATTCTGGTGGCCGACATTTAGAACGGTCCACACCCCAGAGCCTTCCCAGTTCTCTTTTGTGCAGGAGGACTCAGGCTCTGACGGCTCTGGAGCCCTGGGAGGGTGTAGACCTGAGGGACGGTCTGGAGGAGCTCAGGTGAACTTTCACTGGAAATTAGTATCCCCTGGGGCCTCCCGGGGTCCCTGAGACAGGGCTTCATGATGGGCGAGGACATGAAGGGCCTCAGAAGCTTGGTTCTCTACCAACAATTGAAAGCAGTTGATCTTGATGATAAATAGGAGAGTTTATATTCTCGGCATTTATTTTAACTTTGTCCTTTTGTCTAAGCCAACAACTCGTTTGGTGAATCTATGTAGATAAAGAATCAGAGGAAGAATTTCCTTGGTGGTCCAGTGGCTAAGACTTGGTGCTCCTGAAGCAGGGGGCCCAGGTTTAATCCCTGGCAGAGGAACTAGATCCCATATGCTGCAACTAAGACCCGATACAGTCAAATAAATAAATAAATTACAAAAAAAAAAAAAAAAAAAGAATCAGATGAAGCCCCCTTGCTGCTTCTGTGGCAAAAAAGCATATAAAGCCTGCAACTAACCTAAAATACTTTACTATTTAAAAAAAAAATCCAAACAAGGAAACAAAAAATTCTAATACATGGACCAGACAGACTTAAGTAAGGATTGGGTCAGCAGACTCATCTTTAATCTAAGAATATTCTCTGCTTTGTAACTGGCAATAGAGTGCCTCAAGGCTTCCCTCCTCTCCTTTCCTTCAACGGAATTAAATTTGATTCTAGGGGAATGATGGAATAACACTATTTTTGAATTCTGTTTGGTTAATATGGTTGGAAAGTAAGTGACTCTAGACAGCTAAGTGCTAGGGGAATCTTTTATCCATGAGAAGAAAGCGGTTTTGCATTTGGTTACCTACGGTGTGAATGTCTGCATTCTATTTAAATTGTTGTTTAATATTGATTGTTCAGCACTTGTTTTGCAGCCAGACTTCCTAGAGGCGGAGTTTCCTTTCCTACAGAGCTCCCCCTGAGAAGCAAGGAAGATCTGACTGCGGAGGAATTAGCTGGCATCTTTCAGAGGTGTGTGGTGATGGCCGCATAGCAATAGTGATGATAAACAGCTGTATATAACGAGATGACGCAGGTTGGTTTTTTGTTTTATGATGAAGGGAAGAGCAAAGCAGAAGGTGGTTGAAGGAACAGGAACGGAACCTTGCAACAGAATTTTTCATCCCTCACAGAGGGCAGTTTTTCCAGACGGAAACTTTTCTTAAAGAGAGAGAGAAAGTGCGTGCGCGTGCAGTTGGTTGTGTCCCAGTCTTTGTGACCCCGTGGCCTTTGCAGCTTTGCAGCCCACCAGGCTCCTCTGTCCATGGGATTTCCAGGCAAGAATACTGGAGTGAGTCGCCCTTCCCTCCACCAGGGGATCTTCTGGACCCAGCATCTGGGTTCTGGACCCAGAACCCACGTCTCCTGCATCTCCTGCTTTGGCAGGCAGAATTCTTTACCTCTAGTGCCACGTGGGAAGCCCAAACAAATATTACCTCCGAAGCCTTCTTTGATCCGTCTGCATTTCCCCACAAAGAATGTGTAGCTTCCTTCTCTTTGTCTACAATACTGTATTTATATGTGTGTGCTCAGTCACTTAGATCTGACTCTCTGTGACCCCGTGGATGGCAGTCCTCCAGGCTCCTCTGTTCGTGCGATTTCCCAGGCAGGAATGCTGCAGTGGGTTGCTAGTCTCTGGGAAATGGGCTCTCACTTCTGAAGGAGGAAAATGCAACGTTTATGTGAACTTAGTTTGTTGGTAATGCGTAGCATACAAGACACGACCCAAGAAATGATTTACCCAGGGGGCTAGCTGGCCAGGTAGGGCGAAATACTGACAAGGGACGCTATGTTCCTTCTTGGAAAAAAAAAAAATATCTGGAGAATTTGTCTATTCCTCATTTATCTAGCATCTGTTGTTGGGAATAATGTTTCCAAATTCCCAACTCGTTAGGAGCAGGAGCACCCTATTGCTGTTTGCTTGATAATATAATTCCTTTCTCTCAACTTGTCTTAAAAATCTTGCATATGTTAAAGTGCAGCTAAAGTGAATTTAGATTTGCATAAGTTTAAAAACATTTTCCCCTTGAAATAATTATAGGCTTCTCTAGGGAGCCATGAAACCATACCTTGCTTGGAGCAGTGTACATTTAGGCTTTAATAATTACTGGATGAGTCAGCACTGGCTGACTTCCCAGGAGGTGGTTCCCACTGTGGGGAATAATTTTCCATTCCTAGGTGGGGAGTCCCCTGGGAGACACCGTCTCTGTTCTTTCAAGTCAGAGACGTGCTCTGTACCACCTCCCCGGCAGCCCTTTGTCATTTCCAGCCATGTTCTGCTGTCTGTGGATGACAGAACATCGCTATGACTCACCATTCCTATTAGACGTCAAACTCTGCTAAAGGGTCTGTGCTTGCCCCTGGAGTTTACTGAAGTAAACTTTAATCCCCGTTTTGAGGGGTTAGTGTTCTTGCTTGTCATAACCAGAGTCGGAATGCCCTAGCATCAGAACAAAGTTCTCCATATTGGATGTCTCAAAAGAGATGTGTGTTGGGAGATAACCTGATGCAATTTGAATTTCTGAATACATATGGAATATTCTTTGACACAAGTGTTCACCAAGACTCTTCCTAGAGAAGAACTTGCTTTCTGAAAGTTTAAAAGAGAGTAATTTGCCTAAGACAATGCATTTATTCAACAGAGTGGTAAAGGGACTACTTGTTTCTTTCTAAGAAACCTGTTTTTGGACACTGTAGCAGGTACTGTTTGGAAAGACGTAAAGATTTGGAACTGAGAATTCTGGATAAATGTCTGCTGTTGGAAGCATCCTGCAAACCAGCCCAAGACGGAGAGGTACAGGGTGCCCTGAGCATACTGCCTCTTCTCGGTCAGACGGAAATCCGTGATCTGACTTGGGACACGGCTGCGTACTTCCTCTTCACTGACTAGCTCTTTCTTGGCTAAGGTTGGGGAGGAAGTGCAAATAAAATGTAGATGCCTAGACACACAGAAATGCATTTGACCTCTTACCGTGTGACGGCATCTTGCTCAGGGCTCTCTTTGCCAGCATTTCCTTAAAGGGTTTATGACCCTGGAAACAGTTGAATGTAAATTGGGAAGTGTTTTGGCAAAGCTCTTGGAATTACTTGCTGTGTTTCCAGCTTTTGCGCCCCTATTTACCTTGTTGTCTGTTTCTTCCCAGACATTCCTTTCTCTTCTTCCCAGTCACCCTTTAGGCATTTCATAACTGATGAGCTGTTTGTGCAATAATTGTTATCAGCAAGGGTCATCAATAAGATGTCAAGCCTTTGGATGGAAGGTTACTGGGGACAAGACATGTGTCAAAATATGCTCCAGAGCTACCTACTGAGCGGAGGAGAGGAATCTTCCCAGTGGAAGGAGCTGATGGTCACCACTTTATTCTTTGTGATCGGAGGTGATAGAGCACTTGTATGTAGCAAGGCAGCCTTCCAACAGGATTAACCATGAACTCCACACCATCACTGGAATCTAATCAAGTGTCTAAACCTAGCTTTCAGTTGACAGGAAATACAGGGCAGAGGCTAGGGACAAGGTAGACAGCAGTATGATGAAAACATCAGTCAAGCCAGAATATGGGAAATTTTACAAAACTGTCCTGGACTCTTGAAAAACATCCATACTAATCCCCTGGAGAAGGGAAAGGCTACCCACTCCAGTATTCTTGCCTAGAGACTTCTATGGGCTGTGTAGTCCATGGGGTTGCCAAAAGTTGGACACGACTGAGTGACTTTCACTTCACGAATAAAAAGTGGGGAGGGACTGTTCTAGATGAAAGGATTTAAAAGAGTGTAGAGACATAAGATAGTCCCTTGGACAGCAAGGAGATCAAACCAGTCAATCCTAAAGGAAATCAGTCCTGAATTTTCATTGGAAGGACTGATGCTGAAGCTGAAACTCCAATACTTTGGCCTCCTGATGCGAAGAACTGACTCATTGGAAAAGACCCTGATGCTGGGAAAGATTGAAGGCAAGAAGAGAAGGGGCTGATAGAGGATGAGATAGTTGGATGGTGTCACTGACTTGATGTACATGAGTTTGAGCAAGCTCCAGGAGATGGTGAAAGATGGGGTAGCCTGGCAGTAGCCACTCCAGTACTCTTGCCTGGAAAATCCCATGGACCAAGGAGCCTGGCAGGCTGCAGTCCATGGGGTCGGACATGACTGGAGCGACTTGGCATGGATATTAGATGATAGTAAGGAATTGTTAATTTTCTTAGATGTGGTGCTTAGATGAGGCTTTTCAGAAGAACGTCTGTATTCATGGGTGGTGCACGTTGAAGCATTTAGGGGCGAGTGGTCATGACGTCTGGGCTCTCCACCCAAATGGTGTGAGAAAGTCCATGACCGAATGCTGACAGTCCTTGAGTCCAGGGGGCTCGTATGAGTCTTCACTGAAACATCTTTCTAACTTTTATGCTTCTTTAAATTTTTTAAAAAATTAGGAGAAGAAAAATAAATGATGGACTGCTTGGTGAAGCTGGAGGAGAAATTTTTTTTTAACCCTTGTAAATGAAAGCCAGTGCTGGGAAAAAAAAAAGATTGGATTAGTGCTTTTAGAACCTGGAGTCAGGGGCAGGGAGAAGGGATTTCCCTCCTCTTGGCTACTTTCTGCTTCCTGAGTTGATGGTCGTTTTTTTCTGTCTGGTGTTCCAGGCAGTTTCCACTCCCCTCTTCTCCCTCAGGAGCTAAGCATGGAGTATTTGACCAACCTAACATCCTCCTTCTTGGGTGTTTATTGGAAGGACTGATGTTGAAGCTGAAACTCCAGTACTTTGGCTACCAGATGCGAAGACCTGACTCATTGGAAAAGGCCCTGATGCTGGGAAAGATTGAGGGCAGGAGGAGAAGGGGATGACAGAGGATGGGATGGTTGGATGGCATCACTTACCTGATGGACATGGGTTTGGGTGGACTCCGGGAGTTGGTGATGGACGGGGAGGCCTGGCGTGCTGCGGTTCATGGGGTCGCAAAGAGTCGGACACGACTGAGCGACTGAACTGAACTGAACTGAATGTCCTCCTTTCTCTCTTCCCACCTGACCGGGCTTGGTACCTCTTGGTTTTTACCTCCACAGGCTCCCAGGATCCTTTTTGTTTGGGGCTCAGTCCAGACTGTTTTCTTCCCTGGACTTGTGGGAGCCGCATTCCTTCACCCATCATTCTTTCTCCCCATTCATCTCTTCTTCCTCATTTTGAAAGTGCTTTCAAAGGCATTTGAGGTTTTGGGCTTTTTTCCCAGTTTTTATTTTAGTATATTTGCTTCACGTGTTGTGATGGTTTCTGCTGTAGAGCAAAGTGGACCAGTCATACATGTACATGTGTCCCCTCTTTTTTAGATTTCCTTCCTGGTTACGTCACCACAGAGTACCAAGTTGCACTCCTTGTGCAGAGTAGTAGGTTCTTGTTAGTTATCTCTTTTATACATGCAAAGAAAGTGTAAGTGTTAGTGGCTCGATCATGTCTGACTGTTTGTGACCCCATGGGCTGTCCCTGCCAGGCTCCTCGGTCCATGGGATTCTCCAGACAAGAATACTGGGTGGGTTGCCATTCCCTTCTCCAGAGGATCTTCCCAACCCAGGGATTGAATCTGGATTTCCTGCATTGCAAGCAGATTCTTCACCATTTGAGTCACCATTGAAGATGTATATATGTTGAGAGTGGGATGAATTGGGTGACAGAGGCATTTGGGTTTTCATTTTTATTTTTGATCTCTATTTATTTATTTGGATGCATCAGGTCTTCATTGCGGTATGTGGGATCTGGTTCCCGGACCAGGGATGAATCTTAGCCACTGAACCACCAGGGAACTCTCTCACTTGAGTTTTGAGGAACGTACCCACGGGGGTTTTCTGTCAATAGGACTAGAGGCGCTGAGACACTCACTGGCCACTGTGGCTGTGGCGATAATGACCGCGGCAGAGGACGTCCATTCACTACTTGGTGCGCTCTTTACATTAAAGGGTCTTCGTACTCAAAGTAACTGTTTGTTGGGAGAAGGATTCTCTGGTTTCAGGGTCAATACTGACTGCCGCATTCTGTAAGTCAGGGTCTGTGAACCGTCTTGCCCTGGTCCATGGACCCAGATGCCCAAGACTATTCTAGCACGATTGTGATTTGAGCTCAAGTCTGTGTGGATCCCGGGTTGGAGGTAATCTAGTTGGCCCAGGAGACCGCTGTAGGTCTTTCGGGATTGCAGAAGTACCATTCTGTTCCAAGAATGAAGGAACAAACAGAGCTGGCAGCTCTAGTGGGTCAGAGACAGAACCTGCCAACCTAGTTGCCACGCACGCCAGGGAGGCCGACCGTCAGGCAGTTGGGCAAAGCCCGAAGCATCTTGTGAAACAGGCCAGGGGACCAGTCTTCTGTTCAGAGGGAGCACTCGGAGCGAGGGGAGGGCCAGCCGGTCGGTCCAGCGCGTTCCGTAGTGAGATTCTAATGTCTGGCTCTTTGTTTCCATTCTTTGCTGTGAGAGGGTGTAATCACCTCAGGAGACTGACTCAGCACCCCTGCCCTATCTCTGTAACACCTTCTAACTGGCTCCGTTTCTGGGATTTGGAAATACATGACTGGAAATTCAGGGTTAAGATCGCAGAGGGAACCCACACATTTATAATCCTTTCCCCACCTTTACTAAATGCAAATAAGCTACTGGCCCATCAGAAAGAAATGAAAGCCCCTCATTAATAAAAGTTCTTGTGTGCCTAAGTCAGATTGTACTCTATGATCTCAAACAAAACTCCTTTCACGACACCTGGCCACTGGGCATGTCCTCCACGGGGCAGAGGACGCTCCCCCCCTGAGCCCTGCCGAAGACCCCAGCACTGGCCTGGGTGGGCACCTGATCACGGTGCAGACCCGGAAACCAAGAGAAGTTTGAGGAAGGGGAATATGGAGTTTAAGGAACAAAATCAACGGATCTTGTTTGGATTCTAACTGGCCGTGGCTTTACTTGGCTGGTCTTTACTATGTCTGGAGATGGGGGTGGGGGTGCCTGCGCCTGCCCCAAGGGGTCTCTTCTTATCTGAGTCCATTTGTTAAAAGTAAACTTAAAAAAAAAATCTCTTCTATAAAGACACGTATAACACAGTATGCGTGAGTAGAGAGTAAGGATCTGAAAGGCTCACTCCAGCTGTGCTGTCCCAGCCTGCGGCAGCCTCATCATCTCTGTGTTCTCACCGTGAACGGGGCTCAGTAACACCGCCGACCTGGACTCTCCAGCGGGAGTGAAGGCTATCAGCCGGAGGGTCCATCCTCCTCTGGCAGCTGTGTCTTCATCTCTCAGCTTACAGTGTTGGCGAGCGTGTGAACTCACCGCCCAGCACAAGTCGTCCAGGGCTCTGGGTGCCTTGGGGGTGGGGGTGGGGGACGGAGGTGAGACAGGGAAGTGGGAGGCTGCTGGTGGGAATCCCAGGGTTTGTGGGTCTGCCCCTTTAAGAGACTGCCGTGGGCAGCCAATAAAGCAAGTCTCCAGTACAGGTTGAAAGCAAGTTGGATAAAGTCCACATTGGTCTCAAGGAAGAGAGAAACATCTCTTCCCAGAACTCATGACCGCCGGACCTGTTTAGCCTCCATCCTTCCTTGCACAATGCAAAGTCTTCTAGACGTGATTCATTCGTGGGAGAGGCTGTAAAACCTCTGCAGAAGTGAAATACTGTGACTTTGCTGTTCTTTTATGGAAAGTCTTGGCTGTATTGATTAATTAGTTAATGAACTCATCAGCGTCCAGATGTTGCCTATGTGCCAAGCCCTCTGCTCTCCTCCTCAGCGGACAGAGGGTGTCGGAGCCTGGACCACATGTGGCTGGGTGATAAGGCAAGGGTCCCAACACCTGGTGAGAATTTTCTAATCTCCCAGGCACTCTCTAGGAGTTTTTCACGTACTATCTCATTTAATCCCCCAAGGGTTAGTTGTTATAACTTCACTGTTGTAGGGATTAAACCAAGGCTCAGAAAGGTAAGTAGGTTTCCCAAGTCACACAGCTATTAAGCGGAGTGACCAGGAATTACACCCCAAAGGGTCTTTTACAGCGCTTGTGCTTTTAACACTACTTTTAAAAAATGAAGTACACTTGATTCACAAAGTTATGTTAGATTCACGTGTACAGCAAAGTGATTCAGTTATCCATATACACATTTTCTCAGATTCTTTTCCGTTATAGGTTATTACTAGGTACTGAATATAGTTTCCTGTGCTATATAGTGGGCCCTTTGGAGCTTCCCTCATAGCTTAGTTGGTAAAGAATCAGCCTGCAATGCAGGAGACCCTGGTTCAATTCCTGGGTAGGGAAGATCCACTGAAGAAGGGATAGGCTACCCACTCCAGTATTCTGGCCTGGAGAATTTCATGGACTGTATAGATCATGGGGTCACAAAGAGTCGGACATGACTGAACAACTTTCACTTTCACTTAAAAAAAAAGTCTATTTTATATAAAGTAGCATGTACCTTTTAATCCCAACTCCTAATTTATTCCAAATTAGGAATTTGGAATATTCTAGATTATTCAAAATTAGCACTGTTTCTAATGGCCTCATTCAAAAGCATAAACTCCTCCTGCTCTTAATTCCTGTCCTAGTAAGGACTCTTTGGCTCTTGGCAAAGCCACAAATACAGGCAGGCAGGCAGGGGATACGTAATTGAAAAACATAGTCTGTAGGCATATGTCTAACTTCCTGCCAGAAATATAATACAGATGCATCAATTTTAAAATAAATTAAAAAAAATACTGTGCAATTCTGATGATTAAGGCATCCTTGAAATAATTAATTTTATAAACCATTAGTGGCTAGAAGAAAACTAAAACATGAAAATATGTTTGAAAAACAAATTCTATCTTTAGAAAAAGTAGAGTTCACAGTAGTCAAAAAAATCAAATCACTATTTTAAGCATTCTTTCAAAATTCTTCCAATGGCTTGTAGATGGACATTTATGTCAAATTAATTTTGGTCCAATAATTAAATATATTGTCATTATCATCTTGTCATTTATTCTTGAAGGAAATGACATTCTCCACAGTTTTCTCTTAGAGAAATCTCTAGTTCTAGAACTCTTTAGCACAAATCTCTAGTTCTAGGTTCCACCTATTTATTTAAATTTGTTTTCATATTTTTTCCTCTTATACGAAGAGACACAGAACTTAAAAAATAATTTAAGTAGTTTTTGAAAATCAAATGGTAAATTAAAATATTCAAAAGAATTTTATCCCGACAGACTTTTGAATTCAATTAATGAAATATCCTCCTGATGTTGCTTCATCCAAAATGGCTGTAAAATAACCCTCTTGGAATCTCAGCGTGACGATGGGAAGGACTTCAGAACCGGGAGAGCTGTAAGGTCACAGAGCAGGTGCTCGAAGGCTCCGTGGGACTCCAGGTGTATTGCTCCCCTGAGTCAGCAGGAAGCTGGGAAGTGTCCACAGTGCAGCGAAGGGAGTAGTTATTTCCTCCCACTCAACTCCGTTCCTCAGCTTGACCTGGCTCCCGCCGAGCTTCCAAGGCCCCCTTCCACCACTGTCTCCCTCGCTCTGATCCACTGCCCGTTCCTTGGCAGTGACCCTGCGAAGCTGGCCCTTCTGCTGGGTCTTCCCCCGGGGGCTGCTCACTGTCTGGGCTTCCTCTGCGATCTCTTCCTCAACAGCCCACAGGAGGGTAGACCCTCAGGTCCCCCTAGCCCACAGCTCTTTGTACGTGGTCTTAGGGCATCACCCTACGAACGCTTAGTCGCTCAGTTGTCTCTGAGTTATAACTGTAGCTCACCAGGCTCCTCTGTCCATGGGATTTTTCAGGCAAGAATACTGGAGTGGGTTGCCTTTTCTTCCTCCAGGGGATCTTCTCAACCCAGGGATTGAATCTGTGTCTCCTGTGTCTCCTGCATTGCAGGCAGATTCTTTACTTGCTGAGCCATCAGAGAAGCTCTGAATATATTTTGTTTATTGGTTGCCTTACCTGGATTTTGTCTGTTTTTCTTCTCTGAAATGTAAGCTCCGTGAAAACAGGATCTCATGTTTCCTCAGCCCCTAGAATTGTCGTTGCTCCTACTCATTCAGATAGTAGCTAGTATTCCAAGAGTGTCATATATTCTTCACCTTTTTCTGTGCAAATTTTCTTCTTATATTATCATACAATAGATACTACAGTTATCACTCAGCATTGATAAGTAGATTTTTTTTACACATTTTTTACCTGTATCCCTGAGCACCTCTTTAATGATTGTATACTACTATATTCCATGGTTGTTTTCTTTGGCTTATTTCGCTGTGAGTTGACACTTACGTAATTCCTGATTTTTCCCAGGTGTCAACCACCCGTTCATTTGTGTGTGTGTGTTGCGTCTGCTCTGCACCTCCACGGGTGACTAGATGGAGACCACGATGCTACAGCATCTCTCAGAGGCCACACACCTGGTCTGGCTCCAAGCAGAGAACAGCCAGTGTCTAGAGTGCAATTAGCATCTGAATTAGCGACAGGAGGATAAACAGGTGATTATCTCATTTAACAGCTGTTGAGCGGTGTTAAAGAGACACTGTCTGACAGCTTCAGCTTCAAATGCAGGGTTTATTAACAAATGATTAAGAAAAAGAAAAGTAAAGGACTCTTGGGTTTTTAAAAATATAAATGAAACGAGGCTTTCAAAACTGAAGTCCTTTCAATGTGCTTTAAACAAAACTAACCAATTAATAAGCTCCTAAATCAAGTTACTTATCTAAAAAGTAAATAGCACAAACAAATAAGAATGCAATTTTAGTTTATATTTCTATTGTGAACTTTAATCATACCCTATATATGCCATTTATATTGTAATTCTAAGATTCTAAATACAAAATGAGGAGAGAATTGAGGTAATTTTCTGGAATATATATGCAAACCTATACATTTTCTTTCACTTTTCCAGATATTTCAAGGTAACAAACATATATTCAAAATTATTAAAATATTTGCAGCCTGCATGCTCAGTCATGTCTGACTCTGTGTCTGCATGGACTGTAGCCCGCCAGGCTCCTCTGTCCATGGAATTCTCCAAGCAAGAACACTGGCGTGGGTTGCCATTCCCTCTCCAGGGCATCTTCCTGACCCCAGGGATCAAACCCACATCTCCTGCATCTCCTACACTGGCAGGCAGATTCTTCATGATTAAGCCACCTGGCAAGCCCAAAACATTTACTAAATTTTTTTTTAAGGAAATAGAACAAATAATCACATATCATGCTTCCTGCCTTTTGTCTGAAGAACTCAAGAGTGATTTATAGACATTCTCACAATACCCCTCCAGTGAGACAAAGAGCATTAGCACTGTCCTGGGGCCCGCATTTTGCCGTGGGACGCTCAGTCGCAGACTGTCCACAGATGTTCCCGGAGCCACACTCAGTAGAGACAGAATTAGAACTCGGTTGAAGCATTCAGCTTTTTCAGTCTGGGCAAAAAGCGTACTGAGATTTTTTTAGAGTTAGTAACAGGTGAGAATGTTTTTATCGTCTGTGATGTTTATCTTGACAGCCTTCCTGTAATTACTTGTCTTGGGTTTGAACTGTGGGAGCCTTGCCGTCTGACTTGGCAGTGCCTTGCGGAAAGAATCGTTGCTACTATTTGCTTTGTTTTCGTGTCTGTTTATGTTTCTTGACTTATTTGCCTTAGGTTTTAGGTTCGTCGGATTTAGGGTCAGAACAGATGCAAAACTCCCACAGGTACAGCGTTGTAAAAATTGGTCCGGTTTTCTAGAAGCTCTACAGGAAGTCAGCACAACTTTCATCAGGCCAGTCTTCGCTTGGTGACTAAGCAGCAGAACCTTAGCTGAAGGCATGCTGGGCAGAGGGTGACGCTGATAAAGCCGATGTCATTTCCTCCCTGTGAACACGGGGCCCAGGCATCAAAACCACAGAGGACCAAAGGGACCGAGATGGCATACCGGCTCCTCAAGCATCTTCCGCACTCAGACCTTCCCAGTGAAATATTTGGAAACCAATATCATTCATCCCTGGGGAAAAAAAGGGGCATTGAAAATGTTTCTCCTGGGACTTCCCCGGCTGTCTAGTGGTTAAGACTCCACACTTCCACTCCAGGGATCAGTCCCTGGTTGGGTAGCTAAGATTCTGCAGGCTGCATAGCGTGGCCAAAAAGAGAAATGTCTTTCCTGTCCTGGAAACAAGAGTCAGTGCTGTTTAGAAAGCTGACTCTCACTGTTCATGAGAAAGTTGAAGTGATGCCTCAGTAAGATCAGCCCCGAGTCCCTTCTCTTTAGCCATCCGGGCCCTGAGCTGGTTTGGATCGGAGGGACCATTCAGGGGCCTCTCCTGCCAGGGGGTGAGCTGACTGGCCCCGGGTTTACCATCTGCCCCTGGGCAAATCACTCCTTCTCATTGTTTCACGATCCGCAAGCTAGTCCAAGGGTCAGATCATCCTAAGCTTTGATCTGGCAGTGATTTGCCATAGCGAGGGAATTCCTCTGTTGTCCTTTTATTTGGGGACGGCAGCAGAGCAGAGGAGGACGGTTTGAATAGGGTTGGGCTAAGTTTGGGGCTTCCCAGGTGGCTCAGGGGACACAGCTGACATGCACACATTCACAGGTTAAGTCTGAATTAGTCTGTGGACATCCCGAAGGTTGCATGGGATAGGCTTGTAAAAACCCATTTCACTGTTGATCTGAAAATCAGACTTAACCGGGCATCCTCTACTTCTTAGTTTGCTAAACCCGGTTGGCCAGTCGGGCTCGAGCTGGAACGTTTTCAGGGCCGGGCGTCATGGGAGGGTCCCGGCATGCTCCCTGCAGTGGGGGGCTCCGCTCTGTGCGGCTTGGACCCCGAGATGGGTGCCCTGTTCCAGTGGCGGCTGCCTCCCCTGCCGTGGGAAAGACGGAATAATAACAGCCTGTAAAGATCTTCCTGATGCTCGGTGAATACATTATATTAATGAAGTTATCACTTTAAATGAACCCTGGCAGCTGCCCTTGTTCTCTTAACTCCTAACGACTGCCTCCAGGGCAGGCAGGGGGGTGCACAGAGGGGGAAGAAGAAGATCTGGGAGATACAGGGATAAGACCTCCACGCTCCTATCGGCGATTCTAGAACAGCTTTCAGAGCAAAGAAGAAAGAGCGCTGAGTACAGTCTGAGGCTCTGAAGGATGCTTCTGCTCTTAGGAGACTTTTCCATGTGTTTCCTCCCCGGTGTCTGGGTCTTTGTTTTCAGCCCTGCTCTCTGCACAGGAGCTGGAAAGCTAACTCCCCAAAAGTGAACTTCCTCTTCTTCTATAAACTGACCCCTGGTGGTTGCTATAGCAACTGCAAAGCGAGCATAATGAGCCATGTAAACAAGGCTGATTCCCAGCGCTAGGGCAGGGCAGCCAGGGGAGGGATGGGAGGAATTTGATGTGCCTGGAAAGTGGCTCTGGGGAAGAGAGGGAAACGCTGCAAAACATCCCCCTTCCTCCCCAACCCTCCTCCCCTTCCCTCCTCACTCCTCCCCTCTCCTCTCACCTCCAGCCTCCGCAAAGAGCCCAAAGAGCCGAGAGAGGACACGAGAGAGGAGACAAAGGCTGTAGGTGGACAGCGTGCAGGGGCCTGCCTTGGATGCTGAGGAGCTGAACACCATATGACCGAAAAATGAAATCCACACATTTACCCAGAGCCCTAGGCTAGAAATGCACCAATCTGACCCCTTTATTTTTTGGGGGGGGGGCGGGTCCAAAATCACTGCAGATGGTGACTGCAGCCATGAAATTAAAAGATGCTTGCTCCTTGGAAGAAAAGTTATGACCAACCTAGACAGCATATTAAAAAGCAGAGACATTACTTTACCAACAAAAGGCCATCTAGTCAAAGCTATGGTTTTTCCAGTAGTCATGTATGGATGCAAAAGTTGGACCATAAAGAAAGCTGAGCACCAAAGAATTGATGCTTTTGAACTGTGGTGTTGGAGAAGACTCTTGAGAGTCCCTTAGACTGCAAGGAGATCCAACTAGTCCATCCTAAAGGAGATCAATCCTGAATGTTCATTGGAAGGATTGATGTTGAAGCTGAAACTCCAATACTTTGGCCACCTGATGCGAAGAGCTGCCTCATTGGAAAAGACCCTGATGCTGGGAAAGATTGAAGTTGGGAGGAGAAGGGGACAACAGAGGATGAGATGGTTGGATGGAATCACCGACCTGATGGACATGAGTTTGAGCAAACTCCTGGAGTTGGTGATAGACAGGGAGGCCTGGCGTGCTGCAGTCCATGGGGTCGCAAAGAGTCGGACATGACTGAGCAACTGAACTGAACTGACCCCGAAAAACAAGCCCCCTGTGTTGCTGCCACACCTGCTTCCGACCTGGGCTGCAACGGGTGCTGGGAGATGTGGTTCTAGGGCCTCAGTGAGCTTGGCGCGGTGACTCAGGGGGAACCCGAGACAGAGGCCTGAAGGTTCCCCAGACCTGAGCTGCTAGTGGTGATGCTGTTCCTTTTCTTTAAGGAAGGATGGAGAAGGCACGTGGTACCTAAGAGGACCATGATTATGAAGTTAGACCCACACGCACAATACACATATGCACATAATACACATATGCATACATAGATATACACATACACGTCTGCCATTGTTACCCAGATATCAAATTTTCTCCCTGAATTTATATAACTCTAGGTAGTAAAGAAAATTCATGTAGATTATAATGCCTTATATTTACGCAGCATTTTCCTCCCATATGTTCAATTATCTTGTTTAGTACTATTCTTTACATTAGCTTTTCACAGTAGGGGGCCAGGTTCTACTACATTAATATGATTCTTAATTCTTGCCAATAAGCTCCAGTACTTTGGCCACGTGATGTGAAGTGCTGACTCACTGGAAAAGGCCCTGATGCTGGGGAAGACTGAGGGAAAGAGGAGAAGGGGGCAATAGAGGGTGAGATGGTTACATGGCCTCACTGACTCCATGGACATAATTTTAGCAAACCCCAGGAGATGGTGGAGGACAGAGGAGCCTGGCACACCGCAGTCCATGGGGTTGCAAAGAGTTGGACACGATTTAGTGACCGAACTACAATGACAGTTCTTGCCTGTCCTCTGCTTTGCTCTCCGGCATCAAAATACTGCTCTCATTTTCCTTTAAAGCAGTATTATCAACTACGGTCCAAGGCATACATGCTTGAAGCTTAGCCCCCTTAGAAAGAACAAAGAAGAGGCCTCCGCAGAGTTCTTGCTTTTCCCACAGAATTTCTTCTTCCTTTTTCTCCCTTTTAAATTAAGTCACAGGGCCACAGTATCTGTGGGCTCAACCACTTCCTGATGGGTGGGACATGGCTCTGTGAGATTTTTAGTTAGATAAAGGGAAGGAAATCTGGAATAGCAATGCTATTTCCTCAGGGAAAATAGGGAAATTTATGAAGACTAGCAGTATCTTGGAGCCTGTTCTTGTCTTATTGCTGTTCAAAGGCGGGGAGAGATGGTTGTCTTCTAGATTCAATCTGTGATACCCAGGGATGGGTTGGTAGCAGCCTCAGTGGGTGGGGGTGGCTTGTCTTGATACAGTCAAGCAATGCATTCCTTCCAGTGCTACAAGCTTGCAGTTTCCACCGGGAAGAACAAGAGACTGGATCCTGATGGCGTCTAGTCTCTCTCAGAAAAGGATTAGTCTCTGTCGTTGGAAGGTATCAGAAGTGTTGAGGTTTCCACGGAGACCACCTTTTCTAGCCCCAGCCCTAGTCATCCTTCCCTCAGAAGATGCAGTATTTTACCGACCGAATTTTCAGACACAGATGCTTTCTCCCCTCGGTTCAGGTCATCAGCAAGCTCTGGCAGCCAGGACTTCCCATCCCAGAGCCATGAACTCTACAGAGGCAAGTGGGCTCCTGGATCTTTGGATGTTTCATGTTGTATGTAGGGGCCTCCTCCTTGTAGGCGAGTGACTCCTGACATGTTTTAAGTGAGAGCTCCAGTTTAAGTTCTTTGAGCAGATGGAGAAAGAGAACATACAATGCCATCACTGAAAAGAAATTTAAAGATTCTTTAACACACTGAAACTAGGTTTCCTTCATTTTAAATATCAAGGTTCCTTTCATTGTCAAAAGATTTCCTATGCAGTAGTAGATGTGCCTTTATTCCTTCTAGACAAGTGTTATCCAATAGAAATAATATGTGAGCCACATACATAACTTTGCATAGTAACCACATTAAAAAAATAAAAGCAGATGATTCTCCATAGAAGATATGTGTTAGCCACTCAGTTGAGTCCATCTCTTTGCAACCCCATGGACTGCAGCTTTCTAGGCTCCTCTGTCCATGGAATTCTCCAGGCAAGAATACTGGAGTGGGTTGCCATTTCCGTCTCCACAATAGAAGATATAGAAATGACCAAAAGGCACACGAAACGACGCTCAGTATCACTAATCACTAAGGAGATGCAAATCAAAACCAAAATGAGCTACTACCTCGCAATCGTTAGGATGACAGCTATTAAAAAAAGAAATTAACTAGGGTTGGTGAGGATGTGGGGAAAGTGAAACCTTTATGCATCGCTGGTGGGAATGTAAAATGGTGCAGCTGCTATGGAAAACAGTATGGTGGTTTTTTGAAAAATTAGAAATAGTTGACATATGACTCCAGGAATTTCACTTCTGGCAATTGAAAGCAGAGTATTGAAGAATATTTTAGGTGGCTCAGTGGTAAAGAATGCAGGAGACACAGGACTGTCAGGTTCAATCCCTGGGTTGGGAAGATCCCTTGGAAAAGGAAATAGCAACCCACTCCAGTATTCTTGACTGGGAAATCCCATGACCGAGGAGACTGGTGGGCTACAGTCCGTGGGGTCACAAAGAGTCAGAGGACTGAGCACATACACATATGCATTGAAGAATATTTGCACACACATAGTCGTAGAAGCTTTCTTCACAACAGGTGGAGGCAATCCAAATGTCCAACAACAGATGAATGGACAAGCAAAATGTGCATACAGTATGATGGAATATGATTCAGCCTTAAAAAGGAAGAAAATTCTGACAGATGGTATGATGTGGATGGACCTTACGGACATTATGCTGAGTAAACAAGCCAGACACAAAGGATGAATTATTGATGGTTCCACTTGCCCCTGGAATTGTCAGCTTCATAGAGACAGAAAGTGGAATGAAGGTTACGAGAGGCTGGAGGATGGGAGGATACTGTTTAATGGATACAGAGCTTCTGTTTGGAATGATACAAAGAGTTCCGGAGATGAATGTTGGTGGTTTCACAACGTGGAAGTACTGGGCACTACTGAAAGCAATGTGACATCCTCGTCACTCTTGGAAAGTAGAAGTCCCCATGTGGTCCTTCTGGGGTAGCTTAGTTATCAGGGGATCCGCTTCCTGCTTTCCTCCCTCCCTCCCTTTTTCTCTTCTTTTTTTATTTTTTAAATTATGAAAGTATGATAACATTTACAAGAAACTTGGAAAATACAGAGCAAAGTTACATATACTATATATCACAATTATTTTTTTCACTGGATAAACCTTTCATTGAAGTTTCAATATCAAACTCTCAAACATTAATAAAATGAATATACAGGGAAGTAGGATAGAGTAGACCTGAAAAGCATTGTGAACCAATTCAGCATAATTAAAGTGAAAATGAAAGTGAAGTTGCTCAGTCGTGTCTGATTCTTTGAGACCCCATGGACTGTAGCTAGCCTACCAGGTCCCTCCGTCCAGGGGATTTTCCAGGCAAGGGTACTGCAGTGGGTTGCCATTTCCTTCTCCAGGAGATCTTCCCGACCTAGGGATTGAACCTGGGTCTCCCACATTGTAGGCAGACGCTTTACCGTCTGAGCCACCAGGGAAGTCCTTAATTAAGATTTATACAATTTTCACACAACCTCCTTCCCTTTTTAAGTGTGAAAACCTCTCCGCTAAGGTGGCTGTCTCTCCTGAGGTCTGATAAGGGCTGCTCCCTCCTTCCCCAGCCCCTTTTCTCTGCCCTGTGGCCGGGATGGGCTGGGTGGGCAGGGACCTGGTCCCGGCCCAGGAAAGCAGAGGCTGTGGCCTTTCTCCCCACAATCTCCGGCTGCCTTGGGAGGCTGGCAGGTCGCTGAGAATGCCTCTCTCCTGGGGGTGTGCAGGGGCACATCCCGTCTGAATCCACTGTGGGAGTCCTGGGCTTCCAGAAACGGCGCTCACCTCCAGGGGCTCCATCCTGCCAGCCGCCCAGAAGAGACAAAAACGGAACAGGGGCTACGGAGGATGGCCTTGAAAAGTCAGTGTTTCCTCAAACACAGCCCTGCCCACCGGCCAGCCAAACCGTGGGTGGGCAACAGGTAGGTGAGGCAAACGTCCTTAGCAGGGGATGCGCGGGCCTGTCCAGCCCGGAGCCTGTGTGTGCCTGTGCTCGTCAATAACAGGGAGCGAGCCAGAGGGAGCGACCGGCCCGGTTCAGTTCCTGACCCTGTTTTGTGACCTCAGAGTCCATCTCCTCCTCCGGAAAGTGGAGGGAACAGCTGTCACCAGCAGGCACAGCCGGGGGCCTCCGGGCCCTGTGGGTAAGGCAGCTGGGTGAGCCCAGAAGCAAGGCTGGTACTTCTCAGGGCCGAGCAGGCGGTTGCTAGGAGGGAAGGGGCGTGGCCGCCTGCCCTCGCCGCCAGCAGCCTCTCCGACCTCCTGGAGCTGCAGGCGGCATCCTGCCCCTTGGGGCTCCCCCGCGCTCTCAGCCCTGCAGAAGCAGGAGTGCTGACTGCTGTTCCTTTTATTTTCAGAAGCCTACAGTTGCAAGGGCTCCACAGACAGCCCTGGGGTGTTTCCACACCAGAGCTGGGAAAAATCAGTGACCTGGCGCATCAGGAAAGTGGCCGGGGAGGCCCCAGCCTCCGCTCCGTGCAGGGCCAGGCCCTGGCTCCGGGGGCCTGGCTGTGGGCCGCGTCCCGGCCTCCCCTTTCCTCTGACCCGCGTGGATCCCCGGGGTCTGCCCACCGCTCCCCGTTCTCAACAGCCAGGCTGCAGGGAGAGTTTGAGGGAGACCACACAAGGCAAAAGCAAGGACAATGCTTGCTCTGGTTCCCCATGGGATTCATATCACATGCATAAACAGCTCACAAAGCCTATATTCATAGAAACGCTTAGGGTGTGGAATCGGAGCCAGAGGGTGCCTGTGGACACTCAGGGAGAGGGGGCGTGGAGGGGTGGGCGCGGCTCAGGGGGCGAGGGGGAAGGTGTGGGGAACGGGGGCGGGGCGGGGGCTGCGGGCTCCAGGACTCTGCATCTGCAGAGTGGCGGGTCAGCCGCGGTGGGTCCTCAGGAGAGGAGCGGGGATCTCCTGCCTGGACAGCTGAGCCTCAAGGAGATAATGAGTCCGGAGCAGGAAAGCCCCGGCGCGGCGTCCGAGCGGTGGGGAGGGGCCGCCCGCCTGGCGCTGAGGCTGCCTTAATCCTTCCAGCCCCTGTGGCTCCCAGGTCCCTCCAGGGAGCGGCCCTGTCGTCAGCTGAGTGATAACCTTTGTGGTTCCCCCCCACTTCCCCCCGCCTTAAGGAAAGATCTGAAGCAAATATGGCAAAATGTAAAAGTAATTGGTGGGCTACTTGTTTCTGTGTTTTTCTGCATCTTTTATTTCATAACTCAGAAAAATGCATTTAAGCAGAAGGCACTGGATACTCTATGCCATCCGGCAGCAGCTGTTTGGGGAGGTCTGGGACAGCCCCCGCCGCCCCCCAACCCCCCCAGACCGCCTTTGTGCAGGTTCCAGGCAGGGCCAGGATGCCGAGTCGCTGACTGCGCCGGGCGGGGCGGGGGGAGGCCCCCCACCTCGGGCAGGGCTGCAGCGCCGCCCAGGCTGGGCCCCGCAGGTCCTGGCCCCCCATCCTCTGCTCCTCTGGTCCCCGGCGTGAGGCGGAGGGAGGCCCCCCGCCGCCTCGGTGTCCCTCTGCCGTCCCGGGCTGGAAACACCCAGGATGAGTCATCGTCGCCCCGGGACCTCGGTAGTAATCGCCCGTTTCGCAGAGCAGAGCCACAGCACCGCAGGGTGTGACCTGCCTGAAGGCGGGGGAAGATAAATAACCAGGAGGGAAAACCAGAGCCGAAAAGCTCCAGCTGAGATGCGAGGCCTTCAGCTCGGCTGGTGAGCTGCGAGCTGCTCCGGGCAGGGCTGGGCGCCCCCGACTCAGGCCTGTGTGACCGCAGGGGCCCCGGTGCCTCCAGGAGCGGCCGGTGGTCCGTGCGGCCGTGAGGCCACCTCCGACCGCGGCACACAGCCTGGCCGGCGCCCCGCGGGTCGGCTGGGGGAAAGCGGCCGCAGTTCAGACGTTCAGAGGTGACTGGAGGCTGGGAAACTGGCAGGACTGGTTTCCAAGGCTGGAACCAAGAGCAGAGGCTGGGAGGACTGTTAGGCGAGGAGACGCCTTCATCTTCGGAGTGGGCGGAAGACAGAGGTGCGGCCACCAATCTCTAAGAGGCTAGGAAAGCTTCTGGACTCTTCGACTTATTTCTGGCCCTCTGTGTCCCCTGGACATTTTACATCCTGGTTGTGATCTCGTTATGTGGTGACCTTTTCGCTGACCTGTCTGTGAATCAATTGTGTTGGAAATAAAGTCCAAGAGTCCAGGACCCCCTCTGAGAATTCCTATGGATCTGGTTTTACTTTAAACCACTTGCTATAGTCTTGGGAAAAGTTAAGACTCCCCCCAAAATATTTTTCAAGCTAGTTAGTGTGGCTTGGGTTTTTTTTTTTTTTTTTAAGTGTTCCTTTTACAGAGTAATTTTATTTTTGTGGTCATTTATTTTTTAAGTTAAGACTTGAAGTATGGTTACTACCACGTCGTAGACAAAGTGTTTCTTTTGAGTCTCAGATCCTGGGAGATCCAGTGTCATCATTTAGGTGTAAAAACCTTGGACAGTTGGGTCCTCTGTTCCCTCAGGGCACCTGAGGAGCTGATTCTATTTGTTGCTCCAGAATAACAGTCCTCCGTAATTTTTGAGAAGAGGCAAGGATTCATTTGCCTGAACTATTTATCAGTGGTTTTTAAAGACAGGGAGATGTTTATTTTATGAGAACATTTGTCCCACCTGAATTTGCAAGGGAAAAAAAAATCATAGCTGCCAGGAAACACGATAGAAAAGTATTTGGTTCTTATGAAACACACAAATGTTTGTGACAGAATCTGTCCTACATAAAAACGCCTCAGAAATAACTCTCAGATCGTCCCATCTCCCCGCTGTCTCCACATCATGTCTTGTCCCTTGCAGAGACCCACTCCCCGAGTCCCGTTGCCCCTCTCAGCGGGATCTCACTGCCCGATGGTTCTCTCCTTCCTCACCCGGGGGGAGGAAAGTCCCCGTGGCCCACTTTCTGGGCAGTGCTTTTCCACTCTTTCATCATCTGGTATTGTGACCTTGAAATGAGAGAGAGGCTTGGCAGGGCTCGCCCCACGTGGAGGCGGGACTGGCATCCGAGCCTGACGCCACACGGGTGCCCGTGACCGTGGCTGTCCCTCGTCCCCGCCATCCCGCACCCTGGCCCCCAAGTCAGGGGCTGCGGGACCCTGGGGGCCGAAAGGACTCTCCTGTTTGTCTCCACGAGGAGTGCGGTGTTCCTGGGGGCTGGGTCAGCAAAGAACATCCTTGTGGGAGGTGGTGTGTGTGTGTGTGTGTGTGTGTGTGTATGTGTGTGTTACAGACAGCGACCAAGACAGAAAGAGTTAACATAGACATAAAAGAGACTCTGCTTTAAAACTAGATTTCAACTATTTTTCTAGGACTGTACCTGATAGTTTTGATCCTTTTAAAGATCAGTTATGAAAGCCACACACTCTACGCGTGTGGTTGATTCTTAAATGAAGATGCTGACTCTGTGAGAGGAACCCTGGACAGCTGTAGACGGGAGGCTCTGGAGAGGGGGCTGGTGGTGGGGGCAGGAGGGGGCCTCTGGGTCCCGGTTTGGTCTGGTCCCCACGCCCGGCCTGCACTCCAGGGCTCTCCCCTCCCTCTTGGCCCAGCTCCCATTGGCAGAGAGGCTCCCTCCATCAGATGCAACGAAGGAAAATCTGATTTGCTCTAATTGGACTCACTGCAGGCAATGAGGGTTAAGCGGACATGAGGGCCCATCAGACACTGGGTGTCTCGGTGCTTTCCATCATATTCCTGGGAAGTTCTTTCAGAATCCAAGTGCGTATGTCAGGACACTGATGTGCAGAATTTAAAGTCACTTTAAACCAGTGTTCTTGTGGTCTGGAAGTAGTCGGTGCATGCACTGCCCTCATATATACTACCATGTAAATATTTACAGTTTACGTATAGTACATAATTGGAGAAGGAAATGGCCTACTCCAGTATTCTTGCCTGGAGAATCCCATGGACAGAGGAGCCTGGCGGGCTACAGCCCAGGGGGTCACAAAGAGTCAGACGTGGCTGAGTGACTGAGCACATAGTACATAATATACACGTGTTCTGTGCTCAGTTGCCCAGTCGTGTCTGACTGGCTCCTCTGTCCGTGGGATTCTCCAGCAAGAATACCGGCGTGGATTGCCATGCCCTCCTCCGGGGATCTTCCCCACCCAGGAGTCAACCAGGTCTCCCATGTTGCAGGCAGATTCTTTACCGTCTGAGCCATCAGGGTATATGGTATTTATACAGTATGTGGTACATATAGAGTACATAGTGTATATATACATATATATATATAGTATATGGTATATGTATATAGCATATGGTATACAGCTGACTCTTTTTTTTTCCCCAGCTGACTCTTGAACAACATGAATTTGAACTGTGTGAGTCAACTTATATGTAGATTTTTTTCAGCTGCAAACATTTACAGTATTACATGATCTGAAATTAGTTGAATCCTTGGATGCAGACCCAGGGTACTGGAGGGATGACATATATAAAGGGCTGAGTGTAAGTTATATAAGAATATTTATCTGCACGGGGGGTGGGTGTCCCTAGACCCAGCATTGTCCAAGGGTCAACTGTGTGTACCTATGTTATAGTATATGATTTATATATAGTACATGGTATATAAATAGTATATTATATATAGTGTATGATATATATTATACAGTATATGATACACTGTATGGATGCATATACTGCATAGTATATATACATATAGTATATGACATATATTATATAGCATAAATATGTATGTAGTATATGGTGTATGTGTGTGTGTGTGTGTGTTCAGTTGCTCTGTCGAGTCTGACTCTTTACGACCCATGGACTGTAGCCCATATATCTATATATCTTCAGGTGATGCAAGAGATGTGGGTTCAATCCCTGGGTCAGGAAGTAGAAACTGGCAACCCACTCTAGTATTCTTGCTGGAAAATTCCATGGACAGAAGAGCCTGGTGAGCTATAGTCCATGGGGTCGCAAAGAGTTGGAAATGACTGAGCATGCACACACACACTCACACATATATAAATATGGTGTGTGTGTGTGTATATATATATATATATCTTATATGTCTTCATATCTTCAGCTAAACAAGGATATGTGATGAAAATGCACAGGGTGTTTTCCTTTTTATTCCCAAGTGTCCTGACCTTTCGCTCCCGTTTGCACTCAGTCATTTGCACTGAAGAGGGCTGGGACACTGCTCCTGAGCACTCTGTTTCCTTCCTTGAAAGGAATTTTCCACCTGCATCCCAAGAACATTTCTCTCTTAGACACTTGTCGTGAAGCTTGTGCTGTACCACTTCTCAAATCTTAGACCCTGTGCTCAAATGTAGACGCATCTTTTCCACTGCCCAATTCACCCAGTTGTTTAATCCCTCATTAAGTGAATTAAATCATTATTTAACAGACATTTGTTTATGGTCTGCTCACCAGAAAGCTAATACAGCTAATGCTCTGCTCAGATACATCCAGGTACTCATCATGAATTTTCTCACTAGCCAGAGAGAGGAGTTCTGAAAGAGAGCTCAGACTCTGCACTTAACTTTTGAAATTCTCTGCACTTTGCACAGTTAATGGCACATAATAAGGGTTCACAAAATGCTTGTGCAATAAATCTACGAGCCAACAAATTCATTATTTTCCTCTATGTAGCATATAAGTGCAGAATATTGACTTTTTGCCTTTTTTTTTCCCCCCAAATGACAAGGAGGAGTTGGTGTGCAGAGACATTCCCTCACAGGGCTGGGACATCAGGACTTGAGCCCTTTGCTGACCTTTTCTTTGAGATGAGGCGGTTTTGTCTTTTCTACCCCACTGGATGGGATGGGAGGCGATCAGCTTCGCTGGGGCAGGGCAAGGTGGGGCATCCACGTCTGACCGCTCTTTCTGCACAGGCTTCGCCTTGAGATTTCCAGTTTCCCTGGGGCAGGTCCAAGTTTGTGGCCGAGACTCAGGGGACAGGTAGGTCTCCACAGGGCTTTGCCTCCCAGTTCAGACTAGATGAGACTTTGCATCTGCCAGACGCATGGGTTTCTGTCCTGGTGGTTTATCTGGTCAGGCTTTGATCTCTCTTCTATGAAAGCATGGCTCAGCCTGGTTAATTCCCTCGCTAAGGGCTGCTCTCCATCTGTTAAGATAATGGAGCTTCCCTGTGAATCGAGCACTTTCTTACTAGGCTGGAGGGCAAAGAACTTTAGGGAACAAGATCCCGGTCCTCCAGAAAGTCCCTCCCACTCAGTGCCCTGCTAGAAGCAAGACTAGCCATGCAAAAAAACTTCTCGTATCATGGACTGGTTTGCTCACAGTGCCAATGGTTGGTTTTTCATGACTATTCACTCCAATCTAGGCTGTGATGTACTATTTCAGATTTCTTCTAGAAACAGTTCTGATTTTTATTTTCTTAGGGGCTGTGGGGGAGCCCGTCCCTAAGATGGGCTCACATGGAGGCATTCGGCGGTGGTGTGTTACGTGAAGTCTCTGGAGCTCATTTTAAACGTTCAGACATATTCTGAGAGCAGACTGCCTATCCTCTGTTCTTTAAAAAAAAAAAAAAAACAAAAACGTTCAGACATTTTGCTAGCTGCTTGGTCGTGGAAGATGTGTTTTCAGCACAGGAATTGCAAACACAATCATCATTCCCCGGCCTGGGAGAGCGGTCACCCAGCGCACCACTGATGCCACCCCTGGATGGGGCAGCCTCGGAGGTGTCATGGCTGACGATTGCACTTCCTTATCTAGCTGTGAACTGCATACAGAAGAGGCATTCGTGATGGAGCGGGCAGAGGGGGCACATTTAGAGTACGCAGCAGTATGCGGTAAGGTGAAGGCTCCAGCCAGGAGCACCGCCCTGGCCTTGGTGATGGGAGATCCAGATCCCATCACTGTAGCAGGGGACCTTGGGTGTGCCTGGCTGCAAGTCTGCTTTCAGAAAGGGTGTCCTCAGAGAGCCTGCTTCTGTGAGTGAGCAGCTGAGCACTCCCTCCACGACCTTCCCTAGAGGTTTGCCCTTGACAGGAGGAGACCCACCCGGCCACTCGCCTCCCTTTCCCACCAGCGCACAAAGCCACCCCCAGCCTCAAGGTGAGGCAGCTGTGGACCAGCAGAGGTATTAATAGCTGCTGATGCTTAAGCCAGTAACATCTTTCAGGTTTTTCTTAATGAAAGGCAACCAGGCAAATTTTTGAGGATAAAAATAAACCATTAACGTGATAATGAAACCAGATATTTTGGATTTTTTCCCTAACAGTTTCCTTGGTGGAGCAAACCCTGAAGACACTCATTTCACACAAAGAGCTGAAAGCAAAAACAGAGGGCTCCTCACCCCTCCCACCTCCACGGCCACGGCCCAGTAGGCATGAGTTCTGGACTGGGAAACGGGAGCTCCAAGAGTGCTCTCTTAGCTGTTGTTCTCTGCATTCCTTTACCCAATTCAAATTCCTGGTTCCAGCCTGGCTTACTCAGAGGGAGGGGTTCCCTGGGAAAGAGGGTTCCCCGGGGAAAACTTCCCAGGAGGTGATCCTGCCAGCTGGGAGGAACCAGCCTGTTGAGCGGAGGAGGAGACCTAAGGTTGCCCAGCACCTTGGAGAAACGGAGGGAAGACCCGGGGAACAGACCCAGGTGGGGAGGGGGCTGGGGCTGATTAAGAGGAGAGCCCAGAGTGGGTGGTCTGGACCACCAGGCAGCTCTGCGGACCCTTGTCAGCCAGGGGGAGGGATTCAGATCCTTTTCTGAGTATAAAACCCTAGGGCCCTCACCTTGGTGAAGCAACCACTGGTCTTAATGACCTTCTGAAAGAGCCCGAGGCATGCCGACTCACAAGTATTTTTTTCCGTAAGGGTGACTAAGACTGATATTTCCTAACATATAAGAAAAATGAAAAAAAAAGAAAAAAGAAAAATGGATCACTCAGACCAACAGTCCAAAATGCCACTCACTTTTCCTCCCCCACAAATTGCTTTTGCATCTAAATGGTCTCCAGGTCCATGCCCATCATAACATCCCAGTGAACCACTGTGGTTCCAGCAAACGCTTCCTTCAGACCCGCCCATCCTCGCCTCTCACGGGCACAGCCCCGAACACACACTCGACCTGAAATCTCGTGTTCTGGGTTCATGAACAGTTTCAAATGGCAGTCAGCTGTCAGGTCCACCTGAAGGGAGGCCTTGGATGTCAGGGGCCATGACTAGGGTGGGACAGGGGAGCAAGGAGCGTAAGATGGGTTCTTCCACCTGCCGGCCAAAGGGAAATGCAAAAACTGTCCAAGTTTGTTTCAGAAGCTTTCAGCCTCTAGAAACTGGCTTAGAGACTCCAGAAAAGATTGGGTTGTCTAGATGAGTCAATAGAGAAGGCCTCATGGAACCATGCTCTTTAATTCAGTTGGTGTTTGCTCTTTAGTTTTAGATTTATTTATTAACTCTGCTGGTTCTTCATTGCTGTGTGCAGTTTTGGCTTTTTTTTAGTTGCGGACAAGCCGAGACTACTCCTTGTTGCAATGCGCAGGCTTCTCATTGCGGTGGCTTCTCTTGTTGCAGAGCACAGGCTCTTTGCACACAGGCTTCAGGAGTTGTGGTGCTTGGGCTTGGTTGCTCTGTGGCACGTGGATCTTCCCGGACCAGGGATTGAACCTGTGTCCTCCACACTGGCAGGTGGATGCCTATCTACTGTACCACCAGGGAAGTCCTAGTGGCTGCTCTGGACGTCAGATAGCTCAAGATGATTTTTGTTTTGTATTCATTTTGTTCTCTTTCACATCAAAATTACTTATTGAATGGTTCCCATGGGCTGAGTACCGCTCTTGTGCTGGGGTGCCAGAGAAAGACAAGCCTCCCTAGGCCAGCGTGGGTGATGGACAGGCAAATGTTAATGTGTGTTGATAAAGGTACATACAAACCTCAGGAGTGTTATCTACCACTTCAAGGAGGGTTTCTGGTGGAGGGGCATCAGATATGAAATCACTCTGGCCTGTAGGAGCCCTTGAGTGATGAGACTGGGTTCTGAAGAAGCTTGAATGCCGTTACCATCAGTTTCACTGTTCTCTGGGAGGTTTTGAAAACCATAAAAAATGTTAAGTAAGGGAATGACATATCATACTTACATTTTGAAAATAGGGCTTTGGCTGTTATCAGGGGATAGGGATGAAGGGCTTATTAATCTTTGCTGAAACATAAATCACTTCAAAACACAGCAGCTTAGAAGACAGGGGGGTATTTTTCTTTGGGTCAGGATTTCTGGAGCTGCTCATCTGAGAGGTTCTGGCTTGGGGTCTCCCATGAGATTGCCATGAAGATGCTGGCTGAGGCTATAGTATTGGAAGGCCAAGGTGGCTAGCTTTCACAGCCGCCAAGTTGGTGCTTGTCATTGGCAGATGGTCAGTTCCTCTCCCTGTCAACCTTGCCACAGGCTTTGTGAGCATGCTGCCTGCGGGGTCACTCCAGAACGGGTGACCTGGGAGAGTGAGGCCAAAGTGTCTGTTATGAACTGCATATTTTGTCCCCTCTCCCCAGCTTCACACATTGAAACCCCAACTCTCAATGTGTTTGGAGAGGGAGACCGTGGAAGATAATCAGGGGTAAATGGGGTCATGAGGGTGCGGCCCCAATCTGATGCAGTTGGTGCCTTTCGGAGATGAGGAAGCAACCAGAGCCCTTGCTATCTCTGCCACATGAGGACACCAGGAGAAAACAGCTTCTACAAGCCAGAAAGCAGGCTCTCATTAAACACTGAATCTGCAGACACCTTGATGTTGGACTTGTCAGCTTCCAGAACTGTGAGAAATAAATGTTTGTGGTTTGAGCCCCCCCATTCTGCAGTATTTGGTTATGACAACCAGAGCTGATGGGGACGCTGGTATGCCTTTTGAGACATGGCCTTGTACCATCCCTACAGGCACACTTAGTTTGCTAGAATGTCAATAAGTCCAGCCCATATTCAAAGATAAAGGAATTAGGCCCCACCTTGGGGAGGAAGAGAATTCGTGAACATAATTTCAATTTCCCTTTGTTACAAGTCCAAGCTCACTCTGCTCACCACATGACAGACCAATGAATCAGAGACAAGGTATTGAGGCAAGGAGTATGCCTTTATTTGGAAAGCTGGCTGACCGAGAAGATGGCAGATTAATGTCTCAAAATAACCATCTTGTCAGTTTCTGGACACCAGGTTCTTTTATAGAACAGAGGAGGGGAGGAGTTGGAAAAACAAAGTATAAAGGCCTTTCATCTTGCAAAAATCTCCTGGAAGGGCCATCCTGGGGGAGGGGGTGTGTTCATTTCTTCTTCTTTGTAGTCATTCACAGGTGAGCAGGGTCAGATCGTCTTTCAGTGAGCTGAACAAAGGCACTTTAGTTTAACAATTAGGCAGAGGGGCAAGGTTCCCTCAGGCAGGTCACTGTGTATGATGATAATAACAAAAGTAATCAAAAGCAAAGGTTAAAGTCAAAGAAACAGATCCAACGTGGAGTAAAAAATGGCTCTTTCCTGTAACACTTTTGTGATGTTTTTAACATGTGAGCAAGGAAAGGGGTCATAATCTGGCCCTAAAGCACGTGGAATAAGGCACAGATGTGACAGACATGAAGTTTGTAGAGTCAATGTGACTCGGAAACTACACTTAGACTGAGCTGGGACTTAAAAAAGGGGTGGTGGGGGTGGTGGAGGATGTGATGTGGAGGAGGAATGGGAGAGTCCAGGATGTCTTAGACGTGAGATGCCTTTGGGACATGAAATGGATGTTTCAAAGAGGCTGGGGTGCACCTGGGTCTGTGGTGTTGATCTGGGGTTGTGAGTATGAAAACTACGGTTGTAGACAAGCTCACCCAGCAAAGGGCATAAAATAAAGGGAGTGAAGCGCCCAGGTGGTGTTCTGAGGCGCTCCTTCATGTGGGGTTTGTGTGGAGGACGATACTCTGGCAAAGCAGACCCAGAAGGGGGATCAGAGAGGGGAAGAAGATGCAGAAGCTGTCCTGAGGGAGCAAGAGGAGAGAGTGGGTTCCTGTGTCACACACAGCAGAGGAGCTGGGAAGTTGGCTGGATTTGGCGATATGAAGGCTGGCTGTGGTTGGCTAAAGAGTATCAGTGGAGTGAGTGGAAGTAAGGTTGGATTGGGTCGAGGAGAGAATATCTGGAAGGAGAGGAAGTGGATATAAACTGTGCTGACAGTCCTTTCAAGAAGGTTGGCTCTAATGGAAGAGGGAAGTAAATGGAATTTAGAAAAGTTGTTTTACTGCTTGAGGGAGGGTTGCAGTGGAGGCAGAGGAGTGGAGAGAGGGAAGAGAGTAAGGTCAGGGGCTGAAGTCACTGCCGTTGCTCTTGTAGTTTATTTTACACCCAGTAGTTTGTACCTTTTAATCCACTAGCCTTATCTTACCCCTCCTTCCTTCTCTCTTCCCACTGGCAACCTCTAGTTTGTTCTCTGTATCTGTGAGTCTGCTTCCTTTTCATTGTACTAGTTTGTTATTTTTTAGATTCTATGTGTGATATCATACAGTATTTATCTTTCTCTGACTTATCTCACTTAGCACAATACCCTCCAAGTCTACGTATATTGCTGCAAATGGCAAAATTCCATTCATTTTTATGGTTGAACAAGGAGATCCAACCAGTCCATCCTAAAGGAGATCAGTCCTGGGTGTTCATTGGAAGGACTGATGCTGAAGCTGAAACTCCAATACTTTGGCCACCTCATGCGAAGAGCTGACTCATTGGAAAAGACCCTGATGCTGGGAGGGATTGGGAGCAGGAGGAGAAGGGGACGACAGAGGATGAGATGGCTGGATGGCATCACCGACTCGATGGACATGAGTTTGAGTAAACTCCAGGAGTTGGTGATGGACAGGGAGGCCTGGCATGCTGCGATTCATGGCGTTGCAAAGAAACGGACATGACTGAGCGACTGAACCAAACTGAACTGAGCGGAGTATTCCATTAGATATCACATCTTTTTCATTCATCTGTTGTTGGAAACTTAGGTTGCTTCCATATCTTGGACATTGTAAATAATGCCGCTGTGAACATTGGGGAGTATGTGTCTTTTCAAAGTTTTTCATTTTTTTCTGATACATAGCCAGGAATGGCACTGCTGGGTCATATGGCAGTTCTATCATTAGTTTCTTGAGAAACCACCACACTGTTTTCCACAGAGGCTGCACCAATTTACATTCCCACCCACAGCGTAGGAGTGCTCCCTTTCCTCCACATGAGAGGAGCCTGTGAGGACCTTGGTGGGATGTCAGTCTGGACTGTCTGCTTTTGGAATCCTGAAGAAAGTGAACCGGAGATCCAAGGACAGATCTGGATCAGCCCCACCTGGGCTATCTTCCCAGGGCCCCAGTGCAGTGCTCTGCTTGGGCCCTTTTAGTGGAAATCAACCCTGAACATTCACCGGCCATCTCCATCAGAAGAGAAGTAAGCCTCTGTCAGGGGACTTCCCTGGAGGCTCAGATGGTAAAGCATCTGCCTACAACACGGGAGACCTGAGTTCAATCCCTGTGCCCGGAAGATCTCCTGGAGAAGGAAATGGCAACCAACTCCAGTACTCTTGCCTAGAAAATCCCATGGACGGAGGAGCCTGGCAGGCTACAGTCCATGGGGTCACAAGGAGTCGGACACGACTGAGCGACCTCACTTTAAGTATCTGTCATGAGGTGGGGCTCTGAAGCTAAGTCACCAGAGCCTTCGGCGTGCCTTCCTCCTCCGGTGCGGCCCTTGGCCACCACGGGGCAGCCTTACCTGGGGAAGTCCTGCTCCAGAGGACAAGGATGCTGGCCCTCACCCACCGCCATCTTGCGTGCAGAGACTACAAGTCCCAGCATCCACCGCTCACGGCCCGGCCACGCCCCCTGGTAAAGGCCCGCCGGGGGCCCTGCCCGCCGTCCGACAAGTGGCCCTCGGCGTCTCAGGCAAGCCGGCCCCGCGGCCAGCCTGGCGTTCGTGGCTGGCGGTTTCTTAGCTCCAAGATGAGGCAGGAAAAAAAGAAAAAAAGAAGCGAGCTCTCTGGCGGAGAGCTGCCCCCTGCCTGCGCCTTCAGCCCACCAGCCACCGGCAGGCCTGGCAAGGACGGAGGGTTTTGTCAGCCGGGAGCTGTGCTGGTGAATGCAAAAAGTGAAACCAGATGTTCCTCCTTCCAGTTGCTTCACATCCTCGCAGGGGCTTGGAGGAGGAGGCAGTAAAAACGCCAGGGCCCGCGATGGCCGACGCCCAGGTTTACGCGCCGGCTAACCTTGCACCATAAATCCGCTGCCCTCGCCGGAGCCTCGGCTTCCGAAGGGGACGGGCGCAGCTGCGGCGGTGACCCGAGGCTGCCGGTGGACGGCGCGGGAGGCACTGGGGGCGGGGAGCCCGCCTGGGGACCAGCTAGCTGCTTTTCAAGAATTTCCCAGTGGGCGAGAGATGCTACCAGATTGGATGGGGGGCGGGGGTTGGCCTTCTTGGGAAATAAGCCCAAACTCCATCTTGCGTTTTAGCCTGGGAAGGAATTGGGTTTCTCTTTGGGATGGACTACCAGATGCAAGAGAACTCGGTGGGAATGGACGTCAGGAAGCAGAGTTTTTGCTGCAGGTCAAGTGCCCCTGAGAAAAGGAGAGGTGGGCAGAGACCAGACGCTAGTTCCCCAGGGGCCATTCTCCAGAGACAGGGGGTTATCCTCCGTGCCACCGATGCCACCCGACATCGGCAGTGAGATAGTCATTCTCCTTGCGTGTGCAGGCAGAACTATTGTGGTGGGGCAGGAAGGAAGCTAGGAGATGGCTCAGGAGGCGCTTAGAGACATCCAAGTGATGTCGCTGGCTGGGACCAGGTGGAAGCCGTGGACTCCGAGTGGAGTCAAGGCCTGGTGGCCAGAGGGTGGGAAGAATCCTGGAAGCCTCCCCAGTTTCCCGCGTGAGCAGCTGAGGGGACAATGGTGAGGCCATTGAAATGGAAGCCTGGAAGAGGATCAAGTCTGTTGAGGGGATTCAGACTTTGGTTTTGGACCCGTTGGGTTAGAGATGCTTATAGACACCTGTGTGGATGTTTTAAAGGGACTGTTGAAGATGTCGGTCTGGAGATGTGAAGAGAGGTCCGGGCTGGGATCTAAATTTCCTCCTCATGTTATGGGTGATAGAAAGACAGCCCGACTGCTGCTGGTCAGGCCCCAGTCATCCTATACTGTTGACACTATGATTGTGGTCACCTTCTTAATTTCTGTTTCTCATCTTTTGTTGTTAGTGTTTAGGAATGCAAGAGATTTCTGGGTGGCCACCTCTGATCCCTGCATAGACACTGGCCAGTGCCAGGGGCCCCTGGGTCTTGGCTGCAAACCTATGGGTCACGTTCCTCCTGCCTGTGGCTGGCGTCTCTCCTTAATCCACCTGAGCTCCCAAGGGCTATCTCAGGCTTCCCCTCGGGGCTCCTGGGTGGATGTCCGCCGTTGATGGCACTTCCCATGTGGCAGGAAAACTTCTTGCCATCCTGACCCCAGATCAGCAGCACTCTCCCCAAGTTCTGCTTTTCTCTCTTTTTGCATCATCTGGCTCAAATTTTCTGCTCTTTTAACATTTTCCCAGCTTGTTGACATTTTTACAGAGGGTAAAACCTTATTATTTCATTATTAGTCACTAAACCGGAATGATTTGCTTTTTCATTGGATCCATGTTGCCAAGAGTGTTACATTAATTTCTAGCACGTTCTAAGTGACCAAGTCCTGATAAGCGGCTTGACACAGTGCTTCTAGGTCTGTATCTAAGCAGCTGTTGGTGGGGTTGCTACTCAGACAGAGATGCCCACTTACAAGGATGCAGGGGCCAGTCGACCCTGCCGTTCATGCTTATTTCATCTGTGCAGTTTTTATTTTGCCTTGCAATTATGGTTTTTATTTGTTCTAATTAAATAGGAACCTTGTTCAGTTCAATGGATTCTTCATATAAAAAGACTGAAAGAACCTCCCCCTTCCCCTGCCCTCAAGCTGGAGGCTGAAAACAGATGCTGCTTGTACCAGGGAGTTAAAAACTGCACTTGTGTGACTGAGGGTGTGACATATGTGCGGGAACAGCTGAGGGCTTCCTTGTGGGCTCGTGTGGAGCCCGTGGGCCAGGCGAGGAGGGCCCTGGGCCATCTGGTTCCCTGTCCTTGGGAGGCTGGGACTGGCACCACTCTGGTCCCTTTCTCCCTCTCTCTCCTGGAGCCCTTCTTCATTTTTTAAAAACTTTTTTGCAAGGATTTTTTTTTTTTTTAATGTCAGTTCAGTTCAGTTGCTCAGTCCTGCCTGACTCTTTGTGACCTCATGGACTGCAGCATGCCAGGCCTCCCTGTCCATCACCAGCTCCCGAAGTTTACTCAGACTCATGTCCATTGAGTCGGTGATGCCATCCAACCATCTCATCCTCTATTGTCCCCTTCTCCTCCTAACTTCAATCTTTCCCAGCATCAGGGTCTTTTCCAATGACTCACCTCTGCACATCAGGCTGCCAAAGTATTGGAGTTTCAGCTTCAACATCAGTCCTTCCAATGTACACACAGGACTGATCTCCTTTAGTATTGACTGGTTGGGTCTCCATGGGAGATCCAAGGGACTCTCATGAGTCTTCTCCAGCACCACAGTTCAGAAGCATAAATTCTTTAGCACTCAGCTTTCTTTATAGTCCAACTTTCATATCAATACGTGACTACTGGAAAAACCATAGCCTTGACTAGATGGACCTCTGTTGACAAAGTAATGTCTCTGCTTTTTAATATGCTGTCTAGGTTGGTCATAACCTTCCTTCCAAGGAGAATAAGTGAGTAATGTAGCTAGTTTTAAAGTCTTTATTAAGGTTGTTACAATATTGCTTCTGTTTTCTGTTTTGTTTGGGATTCTGTCTCCCCCACTAGGGATCGAACCTGCACCCCTGCATTGGAAGGCGAAGTCCCAACCACTGGAGCACCAGGGAGGTCCCTCCTGCAGCCCTTCTTACTCTCCCGTGGTGCTTGGTTTTCTTGCTGGGACCTGGGTTGCTCAAGGACTGAATCTGTAGATGTCCTCCCCTTTGGGGAGCCTTGCTGCAGATAACAATGAAATGCAAACGGGGGAGGGTCGTGGAGCATGTGGGGTAGATGGGGCGTGGAGAAGGTCAGGCTGCTCACGGGAGGTGTCTCCAGGGAAGGGCACAGAGGAGACCAGCTGGCAGGAAGGGAGTTGGAGGAGCAGCCAGGCAGGAAGACAGTGCTGCTGGGGGAACGGATGCCGTGAGAACCGAGCGGGGACGGGAGTCTTGGAAGCCTGAAAGAAGCAGATTTTGAGAAGGCAAAGTGATGAGTTAAGACTGTAGACAGTTATTAAGACAAGCAACAAACTGTCCACTGTGTGTGCGTGTCAGTCGCTCAGTCGTGTCCGACTCTTTGCGACCCCATGGACTGTAGCCCGCCAGGCTCCTCTGTCCGTGGGGTTTCCCAGGCAAGAATACTGGAGGGGGTTGCCATTCCCTTTCTCCAGGGGATCTTCCCGATCCAAGGATCGAACCTGGGTCTCCTGTATTGCAGGTGGATTTTTCACCATCCGAGCCACTAGGGAAGCCCATTAGATTTAAGAATTCAGCGCTAACTAGTGCCTTCATCAGAGCTGGTTAGGAGGAATAGGTGGGGCTGGAAGCCAGCCTCTTGGAGGCTGGAAAGCAAGCACCCAAAACAGCCAGAGAAGCCAGCCACCTGTAGGGAATTTGGGGCAGAAGCTGGGGAGCACGCGGGGTGGAGGGAGGGGCTCTGTTTGCCTGGCTCTGCTTGGAGCCTGGCCTGAGATTCTCTTCACTGTCATCTCCTGTTCCAAAAGAGAAAAGGACAAGCGCTGCTGGGGACAGCCCAGCCTGCCTGCGATCGCCCTGTGGATATGTCCGTGCTCATGACGAGACTGCTGGAGTGTCCCCTCAGAGTCGTCCTGTCACTCCGAAGGTGTGTCTGCAGGAAGTCACCGGGGCCTCGAGAAGGCCCGGGTGGTGACCGACCCAGGGAGCGTCCACTTTCCAGGTCCAGCCCTGCCACACCCTGGCGAGCTGCTCCGGCCCTGCCTGCACCTCCACGACCGGCCGTGGACTCACCTCTTCCCTTGCCCAGGGGGCCAGCTCCAGGTCCCCGCCCTGTTGGTGAAAGTGTTTTGTGCGATTCCTCCTGTTGCCTGGAGAACACTTTTCTCCTTTGTTATTGTTTTGGTTTTAACCAAAAGAAGGTGGGTCATGATGCCCAGGGGCTGAGGGGCGAGGGAGGGATGGGAGTCAGGGAGGGGGCTCTGGGGAGGGGAGGCTGAATGGGGTCAGCTCGCAGGTGAAAGGTCAGGGTCGAAGGTCAGGAGTAGGCAGGGAGGGGGGACAGGTGTGAGCTTGGGCAGGAAGTCCAGGGACCCCACAGTGGACTTCTCCTGCTCAGTAGAAAGGCGGCAGGATCACCGGAGGAGGAGGAGACAAGAATGGATGGAAAGCTCTGAGGTTCGGCTCTTGTGGGGGCAGAGAGGAGCCGGGCAGGGACCAGAAGGCAGTTTCCCCTGCCTGGCGAGTGACAGTGTAGTCACGGTGACCCTCACACCTGCGGTCCGGAGTTCCCGCCATCAGTGCTGTGAGGCTGTGGGCAGGAAGGGTGTGTGCGGGGGTCGGATGGGGAGCTCAAGGTAGGAAGGCAGGCGAGATGAAGGGCCAGGGGCTGGGGGAGCGAAGGGTCCAGGCCTGAGCCCTCCCCCCACCCCGTGATTCCTGGTCCTCCCCCTTCCCCACCCGCCCCAACCTCGTCCCTGGAAACCAAATTCATTTCGCTCCCTGTTTTATCCGGAGATTAGCCTTTAGGGTCATCTAGACGTGGAGCGGTGGGCTTGGGGGGGACGGTGACGGGTCAGTGTAGGTTCATCGGGGTACCGGGTGTACCATCTGGGGCAGGAGGGTGAAGGTGGGAAGGCCGTTGGTTTGGGTGTGGGGGCCGCGTGGGAACAAGACCCTACTGTGAGGATGAGCCAGGACGGGAGGTGGGCAGGCTGGTTGGGGGTTGCGAGTGGGCAGAGTGGAACTAGCTCATTGCCCCAACCACACCAGTGCTTAATCGGCTTTATTTTTAAGAGCAGTTTTAGGTTCATGGCATAATGGAGCAGAAACTACAGAGATTTCCAAGATCCCAGATGCCTCCATGCCCACCCTCACTTCCCTCATCGTCAACATCCCCTCCCCTTCACATGCTCGTCCATTCAGAAGGAAAGCCCTATTTCGCTTGCTGCACTTAGGGGATGGCTTCTGACAAGTCGACAGTGGCGGAAGGGAGATGCGTGGCTCCCTAGACCAGATTACCGAGGGCGACACAGCCTCCGCCTTGACCTTGCTCATGGGGATCTTGCCCGGGGGGAGAAGAATTGCCGCTTCGTGAGGACACTGTCTGCTCCATGGCTGGATCCATGGGGAAAAACCGAGGCCTCCAGCCAAGAGCTCCGTGAGTGAGTCGAACTGATGGACCCAGTCCAGTGGAGCCTGCAGTTGACCGGGCCCAGCCAACGTCTTGACCGCAGGATCGGGAGAGGCTCTGAGCTGGGATCCCCCCACCAAGCTGCTCCCAGATTCCTGACCCTCGGACACTGTAGGATAATGCATGCTTATTGTTTTAAGTCCCTAAGTCTTGGGGTAATTGGTTATGCAGCAAGACATAATGAATATAATACCTTTAATTTCATTCTGATTATCACTTTGTCACTAGATTTGCCACATGACCTACTCTGTCAAGTCTGTTTTTTTCCTGGCTGTCTCCACCTTTCTGCTGCCACTGGGCTGGTTATTCTCAAGACCTGCAGCTTAGAGATCGTCTCCCCTGCTCTGCTGATTGTGCTTGCTGGTTCCGAGGCCTCTTAGTCTTCCTTAGGCCTCCTTTCCTTTTTGTAAAAAAGTTTATTTAAAAATATATTTTAAAAATTGAAGCGTAGTTAATTTGCAATGCTATGTTAGTTTCAAGTGTACAACAAAGTGATTCAGTTATATACATGTATGTGTTCAGTCGCCAAGTCATGTCTGACTTTCTGTGACCCCATGGACTCATGCATGCCAGGCTTCCCTGTCCGACACTATCTCCCGGAGTTTGCTCAAATATATATATTTGTTTTCAAGTTCATTTCCCTTATAGATTATAAGGTATAGAGTGGAGTTCCCTGTGCCATATGGTAGATTCTTGTTGTTTATCTGTTTTATATGCAGTAGGGCAAATATGTTAACCCCAAACTCCTAATTTCTCTCTTCACCACCACGCCCCACTATATTCTTTGAAAGCCATGAGTTTGTTTTCTATGTCTGTGAATCTGTTTGTTCTGCATTATAAATTAGTTCATTTGTATAAATTTTTTAGATTCCATATATAAATGGTGTCATAGGATATTTGATTTCGTCTGAATTATTTCACTTAATTTGATCATCTCTAGGTCCATCCACATTGCTGAAGATGGCATTGTTTCATTCGTTTTTGATGGCTAAGCAATGTTCTGTTGTATGCACACACCATCTTATCCATCCGTTGTGGATGGACTCACGTTGCTTGCATGTCTCAGTTATTGTAAACAGTGCTGCTGCGAACATTGGGATGCATGTGTCTTTTTATATTAGCATTTTCTCTGGATATATGCCCAGAAGTGGGTTGCGGAATCATATGATAACTCTATTTTTAGTTTTTTCAGGAAACTTGATACTGTTCTCCATAGTGGATGTAGCAATTTACATTCCCACCAAGGGCGTCGAAGGGTTCCCTTTTTTCTGCACCCTCTCCAGCAGGTATTACTCGTAGGCTTTTACATGATGGCCATTCTGACTGCTGTCACGTGGTTAGGCTTCCTTTTCTTCCTTTTTATTCTTTCTTTTCCTGAAACCCATCAAACACTAGCACTTAGGAAAAAGTCTGTGGGAGATAAAAACTTTTTTTTTAATCCTTGTGTGTATAAAGATACCTTTACCTGCTTTCATTCTTGTTCAGTTTTGTTGTTCAGTCGGTAAGTTGTGTCTGACTCTTTGCGACCCCGTGGACGGTACCCCAGAGGCTCCTCTGTCCATGGGATTGTCCAGGCAAGAGTACTGGAGTGGGTTACTATTTCCTTCTCCAGGAGATCTTCCCAACTCAGGGATCAAACCCACATCTGCTGTGTCTCCTGCATTGGCAGGCGGATTCTTTAACTGCTGAGCTACCAGGGAAGCCCTGGTTATTGAATTCCAGATAGAATGTCATTTTCTCTTAGAATTTTGAAGTCATTGATTGTCCTAGCATCCAACGCTGTATTAGCTGTACCATTTTCCTTCCTGTTTCGCTGTGTCTTCCCTCGCTTTTCCTTCCTTGGGAGTTCGAGGGCCCTCAGTTTCCCCTGGTGGGGTGGGGTTTTGTGATGATGCTGCTTATTGCATCAGTTAGGATCCTGGAAGTGAAGAAAGCCCAATTAAAGTGGCCCCAACGACAAGCGGGTTAATTCTCGTGAATAATATAAAAGTCCTGGGATGAGGTTGCTCTCAGGTTGTTTATCTCAGTGGCTGAATTACGTCAGGAACCCTGGTTTTAAAGAACCCGTTTGTTCTGCCGGGATGCTTTGGGTAGCTCCTTTTCTGGGCACATATGGCAGTGGCTTATATTCCAGAGGCAGAAATTGGAATTACCTCATCCTCTGGCTCTTTAAAACTCTAGAATGTTTCCTAGAATTAGTCCCATCATTGGCAGACTTTCTATCAAGACCCCACGTCCAAAATTAGGTGTTAGGGCTCTTAAATGAATCACTAGACAAGGGAAATAAAGTTAATATGATTGTCTTCACCTAGTCAAGGTTTACTCCCTGGAGCTGAAGATGAGGTTGGTCTTTCCTGATACCATGACTTTGCAGTGGAGGCTGAGGACTTAAATACGATCTGAATCCTATTACAAGGAAGAATAAGGCAAGCGTTATTGGTGGGCAACCAAGATTGTTAAGTGACTATGGGTTCTTCCGTCATTTACTGTGATAGGAACCCGGTGATCTGTCTTCTAAAAACGTCAAAGTCTCCCATCTGTTGATGTCCCCTCCTGTGTCCTTTGTCCTTGTGGGTTTATGACATTTTGTTCCTTTATTACCATTTTAATAGGGTCTCTGAAGGTAAAGGTGAAAAATATGTGTTCAGTCTCTCTCCCTGTCTGGAAGCCCCCAGCCAATGTTTCTCAAACTGGGAGCTGTAGAGTCTCAGTCTGTATAGCCTATAGTGAGTGAGCTGTGTCTAGTGTTTTAACAAATGAAAGAGTGTGGAAAATACCAGATGGTATGTATTGCACAGAGTGTGATTCAATATTGTTTCAGTTGAGTATTTCTGGGTTGCATGTACTGGGAAGAGATGTGAAGAGTCACACAAAGCTATTTGGAAAGCTTTAAAGAAGGGGCTTCGCGGTGGCTCAGTGCTAAAGAACCTGCCTGCCAAAGGCTGGAGATGCGCATTTGATCCCTGCATCAGGAGGAAGAAAGGGCAACCCACTCCAGTATTCTTGCCTGGAGAATCCCATGGACAGAGGAGCCTGGTGGGCTACAGTCCATAAGGTCACAAAGGGCTGGACACGGCTGAAGTGACTGAGCGCACATGCACTTTGAAGAAATCTCTTCTGAGCATTTTCAGCTCGACAGCCCTATCTTACTTGGGGTGGTTTTACGGGTACATGAGGCTCAGAGAACATAGCAAGTCCATCCGACTCCAGTGGGCATGAACTAACGTGTGATTTAAGCATAAGGAAATGGTTCAGTTCCACAGAGTCACTCAAAACTCCCTGGAAGTAAACGTGTTACTGTTATCACGCTATTCGTTTCTGTTTTCCCAAGGAAGGAACCGCACTCCAGAAGTATCCTTGGCCCTGGAGCGAGGCAGCAGGCAGGTGGGTCTGAGAGGCACGGCTCTGGACCCTGAACGCGGAGCCAGGCTGAGATCTGCTCCCCTCCCCCGCCCGTGGTCAGGGCTGGGTCACAGCCCTCGCTGAGTGTCCAGGGTAACCTCCGCAAACATCTCTCCAAAGGCCGCATTCCCCAAATGTTTGGAGAGCCTCCGACCAGAAGAGATGCTAGGCTTCCGCTGAGTTACATAACCAAGTACTAGGCTCGAGGTTTGGTTTCAAGGCCTGTTTTTCACTCAACCTTGCCCTTCCCAGGCAGCTGTCTGCAGCAAAGACTGATGGGTGTGTTTCCTCCACCTAAAGGTTTTCAACAAGTGAAAACATCCCTCTGGGCGAGGTCACTATCAACCTGAAAACCTGGTCCCTGGGTCCCACCCCCGGGCCGTGGGCGCCCCCCATCTGTCGTCTTCACGGGGGTGTCCGCCTCTCCTGCTTCCTTCCTGTGTCTCCTTGTCATTCTTGCCTCACTGTTTTCTGCTTTCCAATTTTAAAATTCTTTTTTTTTTTAAATATCTTTGACATGGAAAAATCGTATCTAATTAAGGTGTCCAGCCTGATGTTTTGATATACATAGACACTGTGGCGCTTCTCAAGTGGGGCTAGTGGTAAAGAATCCACCTGCCAAAGCGGGAGACCTAAGAGATGGCGGTTCAGATCCTGGGCCGGGAAGATTCCCCGAAGGAGGAAATGGCACCCCATTCTGGTATTCTTGCCTGGGAAATCCCATGGACAGAGGAGCCTGGCAGGCTACAGTCCATGGGGTCGCAAAGAGTCAGACACGACTGTACATCTGAGCAGAAGAAAATATACACATAGACATGGAAACGATCCCACGTTGATTGACACATCCCTCACCTTGACCTAGTTACCACCGTGTGTGTGTGTGTGTGTGTGTGGTGCGATGGTTTCCTTTTAGCTCGGTCCTCTTTTGCAGCTTTCAAGCATTCAGTACAGTACTGTCAGCAACAGTCACCATGCTGTGTGACAACTCTCTAACTTTCTCTCTAGAACATACTCATCTTGCGTAACCGAAGCCCTGTGACCCTCACCATGCCATTTCTCTCTCCGTTCCTCACCAGCAGCCACTGTCTACTTGCCAGCTCTGCGCATCAGCCTATCATAGGTTCCACCTACAAGCAAAATCATACGGTGCGTCTCTGTGTCCGGCTTATTCCTCACAGCTCGGGGGGCTCCAGGCCCCATGTTGTCACAGGGGCGGGCATCTCCCTTTTAAAGGCTGCATAGTTACTGTCTAACCTTGTTTCTGAGGCTGAGGTGATCAGAGACGCATGCACCCCAGTCCTTCTTCATTCCTCGCATCAAAAGCCAACATTCTTTACTTCTCAATATTTAAAAATTACAGCAGAAAGACTTGGAGTCCTTTTCTATATTGTCCAGCTTTTAAATTGCTGTCAGTGGGAAACTTGGTCTGAATACCTCGCCTGGTGCTGTTGGAAGTTGGAAACCCTCCCGACAACGTGAGGCTCCCATTCAGTTCCAAGTGCGTCCTATTCTCCACGGTGTCACTTCTATAATTAGCCCGTCCCCAGCTTAGAGGCCCACAGCCCCTCTCCGTTGGATCATGGGGTGGAAGGAGCAGGGGGGACGCGGGCTCAGAAGCTGACCCCGACAGGGTGAGCAGAGCTGGGGGTGCTGGGGGTCCCGGCTCCCTCATCCTTGCTGTGCTACCCACTCAGGACCTGTGCCCGGTTTTCAGGGCACGTGATTTGGAGAAAAGTCGTGTGAACGGTGCTCGAAAAAGTCATCGTTCCATGAAGAAATGGCAGACACAGCCGCAAGCTGAACCACAGCGCGGCGCGGTGCGGAGACCGGCTGGAACTCTGGATCTCGGGGAGGAGAGGATATGGGAGGCGGGGGGATGGGGGAGGTAGTGAGGCCCTGGGGCCTGTGCGGGGGCTGAGACCTCGGGGCGGGGGCTTAGCCCCCTGCCGCCTGCAGTCGGACACTCCCCGGCCTGTTAGGGCAGACCTGTCCGTGTCTCCCAGGCCCGCGGCCGCCTGGACGGGGCTGCGCCAGGGGCTCGTGGGAAGAGACGGTCCCTGGGTTGCACAGACACCGCCGCTCCTGCCCCTGGTGACTTGGATGGAGATCAGGGCTGAGCCGCGGCTCCGGGCTCTGCCTGTCAGCACGCCGGGCTCTCCCCTCGGGCAGGGAGCCCCGGGGACCAGAAGGAGGGGTGCTGGGAGCTCCTTGAGTGCAGAGCTGCCCTGGCGGTGGACCCCCGAGCGTCAGCTCCCATCCATCCGTGGAAGGATGCCCAGGCCCTCCCTCTCTGGGCTGCAAGCTGCGAGGCTGACATCCACCAGCTCGGAGCCTGGCGCTGCCCTCGGGACTGGGCCGCCTCATAGATCCCACTTGGTGGGGTCGGGCTTCCCTTCTCAGACCCAGGCGGGTCCCCAGCGTCTGCCAGCCTCGGGGCGCTCCCCTCTCCTCTCGGTCCAGAAGGCTGAGGCAGGCTGGGACCCACGATTCCCCGGGCCCCCTCCACCACCCTCTCTGCTGGAGGTCCGGGCACTGAACTGGGGCCAGGAGAGGCCGAGGAGCCCATGAGACGCGGGCTCGTGGGGCGGGAGGTGTCGCTCTGCTCGGGGGCCTGCGTCTCCCGGTTTTATATGCCCAGCCTCTGCCAGGACACGCCACCTGGCTCTTCCCCTTGCAGCGTCCCCTGGGCATGGCCTGGCTTGGAGGGACGTTCCTCTGTCTCCCCGCCCAGCCCTCCCTCGAGTCTGACTTGTTTTTCTGCTGACGCGCGAACCCCAGCGCGTGCTCTCTGAGACGCCCTGCCCTTGGAAGAGAAGCCGGCTCTCGTTAGTTATCCGCTAGCCCATGCTGCCCTCTATCGGCTCCGGCTCCGAGTGCCCCGGGTCCCTAGGCAACAGCAACCCCAGGCCTTCTGGAGGGTCCACAGCGAGATTCCTTCCAGGAAAGTGGGCTCTTTCCCTTACCCAGCGCCAAGGACCAGCCCGTGCTCTTGGGAGGGGCTGGGGGGAATGTCAAAAGGCAGGCAGGCCTGGTGGGTTTGGGCGGAGGAGGGGGACGGTAGAGGGGGAAATGGTCCCGTGTTTCACTGCCAGCTGTGAAATAACTGGAATTTTCTAGCTTAGGAGCTGGGACCAGCCTGTCCTACAGCCGTGCCGGCCACCTGCTTGCTCACAGCTCCTTGCTGGGCCTAGAGAGGGGCGTGCAGGGCCTGTCATCTGTGCATCCAAAGCAGCTTCCTTTTCCTGCCTTCTGGGGAGGGGGCTCCCCTGCTGGAGACCCGAAAACCAACTCAGATGCTGAAAGGCGAGGCGGGGAAGACACACACCCCTCCTGAAACAGCATCTCTCCAGCTCATGTTTGAAGAACCTGGAGCGGTTGGTTGAACGTTGTCCAGTTCTGTTTCCAGGGGAGTCTGGGACCTAATCAAAGAACAAAGTTCACAAATGTGGGAGGAGAAACTGGGAAGCATTTTGTTTTGGTCGCTGGCAAGCTTGTCTCCAGAGGTGAGGGAAAGAAGCTAAAAGAGGAAAGAACTCTGTCTTCCTGCAATAAGCCCCCAATCTGGCAAAAGCAAAGCGCTCAGCAGGAAACGATGCGACAGTGAGTTTTTGTGAGTTTCAAGGTTTTATAGCGTGAAGCTCCTTAGGAGAAAAAAAGACTCACTTCACTATGAAGCAAAGTTTGGAGCTGGCCACCTTCAGCTTTCCTTAAACTTGGGGTGGTGGTCACAGAGGTTGATGTGCTAATTCCCAGGGAATTGAAACCACTGTTTGGTGGGAGCAAAGCTTTGCTCTCCCCTGCCCTGAGGAGCGGAGATGGAGACCAGAAAGTGGGGGAGGAGGGGTTGAAATTTGAAATTACAAGGTTTCACGTAAATTGAAAGTGAAAGTAGCTCAATCATGCCTGGCTCTTTGCAATCCCATGGACTGTAGACCACCAGTCTCCTCTGTCCATGGGATTCTCCAGGCAAGAATATTGGAGTGGGTTGCCACTTTCTTTTTCCAAGAGATCTTCCCGACCCAGGAATCCAACACACATCGTTACTGAGCCCTCAGGGAAGTCCAGTTTTCATGTGGGGCTCAACCACCTCACCATTTCCGATATGGCCACGCTGCAGAAATGGAAAAGAAGAATTTTTAAAAATTTATTTTCATTTTGAATTTTTATTTGGATTTCTAGCTGCAGAAACTCATTGTTAGGAGACTCATCTTTTCCCACTCAACTTAAAAAAAAATGGACTTGTTCCTCCTTTCTGAAAATCTTGAGCAAATTCTGAAAAACACTGAAACAAAAAAGGTTCCTTTCTTTTGACAGAACCGACCTGAAATTTGGGCCATGTTCGCCTCTGATGACTGACAGTGCTGATTCAGCCTCAGAGGAGCCCGGCATCTCTCTAAAGTTACTTAGGCGCATCCCAGGCAGGCCAGACGGATTCAGCGGGCCCTGCTCTGGCTTCTAAGGGCCCAGCAGGCAGGGGGTCAAGCTCTGAGGGCTCCCTTCTCCCGGAAACGGAAACGGAGCTGGGTCTGCTTGAACATGTGTATTGTGCACTCCAAGATTTGGTTTGTTTTATAGCCACACTTCCCCTCAACCCTCCCTTCCCGCCCCTCTGGCGTAAAGATGGCATCACGAGACACTGAGAGATGATCCACGCAGTTGCTCTTCCTTAACGTTTCCTGCAAGGCCAGCTCCACCTCTCAAGAGAGGAGTGTTTCCCCAAAGCCAGGCCCTGCTGAGCTGCAGACACAGCTCCCTGGTTTTATTTGGGGAACATCAAAGGTAAACAAGAGGGCCCTGGGCTTATACGTGGTATTTAAAACACAGGAGTGTGACCGTTTAAAGAATACCTCTAAGAGTTGTTGGGATTCCCTGCATTCCTTGCTTCACTGTGAGTGTTCTCACAGTGTTTGGGGAAGCCGCCAGGGTCTGAACATCCTGGCCTCTGGGCAACAGGCTGAAATGCCCACAGCAGGACCGAGACCCCTCAGGGTGGGCGAGAGGCTCCAGCACACCTGAGATGATGGGCCCGCACCATCCAGACGGAACTTGCATCTTCTTGGCTTTGCTACTTGGTGGGATCGGAAGCTTTTTACTTCTCCCAGCCTCCATTTGGTCCTCCCTGGTGGTGGTTGGCGGGGGGGGGGGGGGGGGGGAGGTTGAAGACGTTGTGAGTGTCATTATAGAAGTTTAATGCTTAGATGCCAATTGGTAAGATACCAGTAGGATTATCTTTTTAAAAGTCTGAATTAAAAGCATCGAAAGGAAATGAGATACAGAACTGACTTCTTCAAGCCCTGAGCCTCACTTGGGCTTGTGGTGATGTAAGGGAAGGAACTGGGGTAGAAGTAGAAATAGAAGCTTTGGGAGGAAGACGAGGAAACAGGGAGAGGAGAGCTAAGACCTTGTCTTCGGGAGCAGCTAGTTCCCATCACAGCCGGAGCCTGTGATGGCGTGGGGAGCAGGCCTTGGGGAAAACAGGGTCTGAGGCGGCGTCTGCCCTGCTTGGGGATTCAGCCCGCCGCCAATAGAACCTGATAGAGCCCTGGGATTATGGTCTGGATCCCTGTGGAGAGAGGTCTTGGCTGGGAGCAGAAAAGGGGACTTGGCGGTGGGGGCGAACTGGGAATCAAGCCAAGCTCCCAGTCTGCCAGGCCAAGAGGGGCCTTGGAGCGCCAGCCGGTTAACCGGTTAAGCGCCTGGTTAATGAGTGCGCCGTGGTCAGGGTGCATCTGGGATTCCCTAAATCCCCACACACTCACCCCGGGCTCTCTGCACACCCAGGCCTTTCCCGCTCTGCCTGCTTGACTCAGCCTGACTTGTGCTGGGCAGCCGTTGGGGGAGGGGACCCCTGGGACAAAATTTTCTAGAAGTCTGATGTTTGGGGGGTGTTCTCCTCGCTAACAGAAGTGGCAATGAAAACACAGAGGACTTGCTTCATGAACTTGGGAGCTCCAGAAGCTGTTAGGCAACACGATATGGGCAAAAGTGAATCGTCTCATATGTAATTGCAGATTTTAGATTACCTTTCATCCTTGTGGCCTTTCCTGTATAATTGGGTTTTCATCGTTGCTCATATAATTTCTTCTAACTTTTAAGTATATATGGGGGTAGGGGAGGAGGAATTGGCTGAATGCATTTTACAGTATTTTTTAAAAATTATAAAAAAATGCATGCAGGAAAGTGCCCAAAGCCTAAATGTGTAATTCACTAAGGGTTCACAACTGGAAAACACTCATGCAACCAACACCTACAGTAAGGAACGGGACTTGCTCAGCCACCAGGAGCCCCCCTTCTCCCGAACCAGCCCTGGTCTCACATCCTAGTTTAGTGCTGTCTGTTTTTTCCCTTTTTTTAAAAAAAATAGTTTTTAATTGTGACGAAGGGCGTAAAACCAAATTTATCGTCACTGTCTCTCAGCGCCCATCTCAGTGGCACGAAGTATGTTCAAACTGTGCCACCCTCACACTCTCCATCCACAGACCTGCTTTCATCTTGCAAAACCGAAGCTCTGTCCCCATTCGCCCTCCCCAGCCTCCGGAGCCCACCAGTCTGTGTCTATGAACCTGCCTACTCTGGGGACCTCTTCTAAGTGGAGTCAAGCAGCGTTTGTCGTTTGTGACCGGCTTATGTCACTGAGCGTGATGTCCTCCCGTCCCTCCGCAGTGCAGCCTGTGTCAGGATCTTCTCTTTACGAGGCTGACGGGTGTTCCACTGTGTTGAGACCCCCTTTCGTTTACCTGGGCACCTATTGATGGACACTCGGGTGGATTCTGCCTCTTGGCAATTGTGAATAAAGTCGTTATGAACATCGACGTGCAAATATCTCTTCGAGACCCTACGTTCAATTCTTTTGGATAATTACCCAGAGGTGGAATTGCTAAGGCAAGTGGTAATTCTAGCAATGGCTCAGACAGTAAAGAATCTGCCCATAGTGCAGGAGACCTGGGTTTGATCCCTTGGCCGGGAAAATCCCCTGGAGAAGGGAATGGCAACGCATTCCAGTATTCTTACCTGGAGAATTCCATGGACAGAGGAGCCAGCCAGCTACAGTCCATGGAGTCACAAGGAGTCGGACACGACTGAGTGACTACTATGTGGTAATTCTACTTGTGAGTTTTTGAGGAACCTCCATACTGTTTTCCATAACTAGTTTTGCCTGTTTTTTGTAGCTGCTGTTTAGTCGCTAAGTCGTGTCTGACTCTTTACGACTCCATGGACTGTAGCCCGCCAGGCTCCTCTGTCCATTGGATTTCCCAGGCAAGAATGCTGGAGGAGGTTGCCATTTCCTTCTCCAGGGATCTTCTTGACCCAGGGATGGAACCCGCATCTCCTGCATTGCATGTGGATACTTAATCGATGAGCCACTGGGGAAGCCCCTTTTAAATTTCCATACATGGAACTTTTCAGCACACACTGTTTTGTCTGGCTTTTTTCTTCAACTTTGTATAGCTCAATTTCTGTTGCTACATTTTTCACAGGCATCCAGGTTTGTAAGAAGCTATACTTGCTTTTTATTTGTCTGTATTTCAGATTTTCCCATATCTTTTAAACAAATACAGTTGATTTACAATGTTGTGCTAATTTATGCTCTACACAGACACATTATTTTTTAAAAAGGTTTTTTTTAAAAAAATAACACGTATTTTAAAAAAATTAGCATGTATATAATAAGAAATCAAAAGGCACAAGAAGCAAAAAACAAAGTCTTTCTGAATCAAAATCAGTTTGCCATTTGATGTGTCATTCTTTTTTTAAAATATCTTTTTCCATTATGGCTTAATCACAGAACGTGGAATATAGTTCCCTGTGCTATATATCCCATGTCTTATTACGCTGTGTTTTTATAGATAAATCCTTTCAGTTCTACGGTTAACTGCGTAGCATTTTGTAAGGGTTTTCCGCGGGACGGTACGTTTCCCCCTGCTGGACACGGGTGTAGGCGTCATGTTAGGATCTGGGCTCTGGGTCGCGTGTGGGGACGTTAGCTGCATCCCTGTTAGCTGCATCCCTGTTAGCTGCATCTCTTCGTTTCTGCCGCTCTGACAGACTTCACAGCCTGAAGAAGCAGACCTCTCAGCAAGGATTCCTACCTGGTCCCTGAGCTGCGCCTGCTCCAATGGCAAATATCCAATTTGAAGATCGATTCTATAGTTTTATGACGGGTACTTTGATCAGCTTCTCCGTTACCCTGGTGATAACCGACTACATGTGATAAAATAGGTCCACGATGCCACACCTCTTCTCAACCGCATTTCTTCATGAACCATTCCGCCTCCCACCTCCCCAGCCCACCCCCCGCCCCCCGAAATCTGCTCTTGGAATCACAGCTTTGCAGAACTGCTGCAGCACCTATGGATTTTACTGATTGCTTCCCTTAAAAGCAAAAAAACAATTTCTGTGGAAAGCTGAGTGAGAAAAGTATTTTGTAAATCAGGCATGTGAACCTCAGCTTCCAACAAGGTCCAATTTAAACATTCCAGGAGGTTCCAGCAATGCTCAGTGAGCAGGGAAGTGAGTCCTGATTGGGTCGGTTGGGGCCTGGCAGCTGCATAACAAGGAGTTTCCCCAGAGGACGGCACTTCCGGGAACAGAGCTGGGGGCCCGGAGGCCCGGCTGCCCCCGTCCTCGCGGTCAGCTCTCCTCCAGGCCCCGGATCTGGGGGTCTGGGCCCGCGGTGTGGGCAGGGGGCGCGACAGGGATCTGTTTAGGGGGAGTCAGGGGTCCTGGGCTGGGCTCCTCCTCTGACACTTTCCGGAAGCGTGAGACTGAACGGTTATCTTGACCCCACACCGTCTTGCTTTCCCCACTTGCGGAAACAGCATAATTTATAGAGATCTTAAATTGCGTGTTGTCTGTTGTCATTTTTGGGGGGTCTTCCTTCCCGGAAGGTCAAGTGTTTGAGCTCCTTATCACTCTGGAGGCTTGTGGTGCCAGATGGAAAGCAGAGTTTGCCTGAATGGAAACCCACTGTTGTGAATTTTATTTTGGATGCTTGAAGTCACGTAGGATGAGAGATGATGCTTGCTGGTACTCAGAGGAAGCGGGGTGTGTGTGTGTGCAGAGGAGGTCGGGGGCGGGGGGTGGCTAAGGACGGTGCTTTTTGTTTTTTCAGTGAGAGGGAAAGCTGCAGATCAGAGAGAGAGCTTTCCTGTGGCCAGAGAAGAGCTGGGACCAGGGCTTCCAGAAGGAGTCCCGAGAACGCAGGTCCTGTTGCCGGCACACCGCCACTTCTCAGGAAGGGGCCACACCGTGGGCTGCCATCCCTGCGCGCAGCACGCAGACCCCTGCAAGGCCCCAGGCGGAGCGCGGCAACCGCGCTAGGGATATCCAGGCGGACAGAAAGTCAGAGGGGCGCCCGGAATGTTCTCTGCTTACGACTCTGGGCCTTTGCGTGTTGAACAACTGAAGGAACTGGGGTGAGAAGTGAGTGGGGGATAAAGGGCATCTTTCTTTTTTTTTAATTACATCTTTTTTTTTTTGCTATGTTTTTAAAATCTTTATTTGATTTTAATTTTTAACTTGATTTATAATATTGTGTTAGTTTTCCACTTAGAGAATAGGGATTCAGCATTTCTGCAGATCCCATCCCATTATGGGTTATTACAAAACTCAGGTTACAATTCCCCGTGGTCTGCTGTAGATGGTTGTGGTGTCTCTGGTTTATGCACTGTCATTTGTATCTGCTGATCCCATGCTCGTGATCTGTCCCTCCCTTTGGTATCCACAAGTTTGTTACATACCTCTGTGACTCTGCTCCCGTTTTGTGTGAACACTCATTTGTAATATTGTTTAAGTTCCACATAGAAGTGATACCATAGTATTTGTCTTTCTCTGTCTGACATATCAATAAGCATAATATTCCCTAGGTACATCCACATTGCTGTAAATGGCAATTGTTAGGGTTGAGAAATATTCCATATATACAACATCTTCTTAATTTAATCGTCTGTTGCTGGATACTAGGGTTGTTTCCAGGTCTTTGCTATTGTGAAAAGTGCTGCTATGAACATTCAGAGGCGTGTATCTTTTTCAGTTAGCATTTTTGTTTATTTCCAGATGTACACCCAGAAGTGGAATTGCTGGATCATATGACAATTCTATTTTTTAGGTTTTTTTTTTTTAAATTGGAATGTATTAATAGTTCTTTATAATGTGGTGTTAAGGAGTCCATTACTTTGATTTAGTAAAAATTACCCAAGTTTCCAGAGCAAAATTCCTATTGGTCACATATAAATAAAATGGAGACAGCCTAGCATCCACCTCACGTGAGTGTTTCGGGAATGGGGGGAAGTGGTAGAGGTGGGACATGCCTCACGACACGCTCCATCAGCTCCTCTGACCCCCGGCTCTGCTGGCTAGGGGGGACGGTGCGCCCCCAGGCTCTCTTACAGGTCGGTAGGAGTGGGAAGTTTCCCGGGCTCCTGCGTGGGGTGTCCAGGGTCTGTTGCTTCCATCAGAGCCAAGCAGGATGTTGGCAGCTGTGGCTACCTCCTTTGTGGGATGCTGCGGGGCATCGCCTCTAAATGCTGACACTGCAGACCGTTCTGCGTTTCTCACTGAGAGGAAACCTGGGCGCGAGCATCGGAGACTCTCTGATGATTCTGTGTCCGCCCTGTCCTGCCTCAGCTGACAGATCCATCGCCGGGGCAGAGAGTCCTGACAAGTGCTTGCTCTGCTGGTGTGGCAGCCACTCACTCCCAGGGAATCTGGACCTGCTCAGAGAGGACCTCAGCGGGCAGCGTCTGGACCGGTGCTGAGCAGTGGAAATCTAACGCCCCACCAGCTGAGCCACAGATGTTATTTCAGCGTGTTAGGAGGCCACGTTATTCAAAGTGAAAAAAAAAAAAGGGGAGGTAAAATCAATTCTTACATTTTATTTTATATAACTCAGTGGATTAAGAATCCTATTACTGTAACCAGTAAAAATGCAACATAATCATATAAAAATATTTCTGAGCTGGTTTGCATTTTTTTTTGTTTTCCATTTAAACATTTGAGACCCAGGATACAGTTTATGCTTACAGCACGTGCCGGTTTGGACTAGCTACGTTTTGCTTGCTCAGGAGCCCTGAATGGTGTCTGGATTAGACAGCGCTGGTTCGGACCGGTGGGTCTCCTGGGGAAATTCCCCTCCCGCCTGGGGGGGCATTTATCAGTGTTCATGGATCTTGGGGGTTGTCGCACCTGGAGGGGATGCTTCTGGCTGCTGCTGGGCGGAGACAGGGATGGTGCAAAACATCGCGCACGCAGTGCACAGATATCCCCCACGCCCCATCCCCAACAGAGGACCATCTCTCCCAAGATGTCAGTAACGCCGAGGTGGAGAAACCCCAGTCTGGACCAGTTCCTCCCCCCTTGCTTTTCCCCCAGAGCAGTGAGAATGAGGCAGCAGGTGGCAGGACAGGTGGTTACTCACAGGTCTCTTGAGTTTAGCTCCAGGGCATTTCCCTACATCCCCCCCATGGCCTCCTTGCAGGGGCGGATGAGGGCGGGGGGATGGTAGGGAGTCCCCTACCCTTTGACCAGCCTAGGAGGTGAGCGTGAGTGGTCACAAGCCACGGGCAGGAAACCAAACCCTCCACAAAGTTCCACAGCACAAAAGAAGCTTTTGTGCTTCATGAAAATTTAGGGAAAATTCGTACACTTGTCAGAACCTGAGGACCAGCCCGAGGGACAAAGGAAATGCTGAGGCCAGCAAGGGGCCTGCCGCTGACGCGGGGCCAATCTGGACACGAGCTGCAGTGTCCAGCTCGTGGGAGAGCATCTTCCCACGAGAGTGGGCTTCTTAACTGCTAGGACCAGGAACTTTCCTGAGCATCCATGTGAATCTTTATTCTCATTAGTCAGGGAAAAGTACTTTGCAGGGCCTGGAAGCCAGGGCTTAGAACGCCAGTGACCAAGGGTTTGGCCCCTCCCTCGGTCTCTGTAGGGCCCCTCCCTGCCCGCTCTACCTCCCCCGCCTAGGTTTGCAGACAGGGCTCTTCCAGAAACGTTTGTAGACGTTGGTAGGAGAAAGAGTGCGTGAAGGAGTGAATGAGTTGCATGGAACCGCTTCAGATGGGAACCAGACTCCCTCCCTGTTGGTTTCAATGTTAGGTAAATGGATTCTTTTCTGGTCTTTCTGGACCCTTGGCCTTCTTGTCTGATGCTGGGGCTCTGGCCTCGCTGCCTTCGTCCAGCTCCACCTGAGTTCCCGAGTTTGTCTGGATGGCCTGATCCACGTCGGAAAGTGAAACTGTGAGAGCTCCCTGGACGCCCTCCAGCCTGGGGCCAGGGTGCTGTGTGCCCCGTCGTGTCTGACTCTCTGTGACCCCATGGACTGTAGCCCCCCAGGCTCCTCTGTCCGTGGGATTCTCCAGGCAAGAATACTGGAGTGGGTTGCCATTTCCTCCTCCAGGGGATCTTCCCGACTCAGGGATTGAAGCTTCACCTCCTGTGTCTCCTGCATTGCAGGCAGAGCCAGGGGCTCGTCCAAAAAAATACCGTTCCCTGGGCGCCGCGCTCCTGGAGATGGTGAGACCTCACTTCCTACATCAGGGACCTCTGGGCGTTTCTCGTACCCATCCAGCCTCCACAGAGAAGGCTTGTTTTCTGCGTGGTCCTGTGACCAGGAGCCCTGCAGCCCAAGCAAGGCACACATTCTGCCTGCCGTGTGCTTGCTGGTTGCCAGATCCTAGGAAGGCTTTTGTCTGCTTGGTTGGTGCTTTAAGACTATTGCTTGCTTTTGCCACCTTTGTGCATTTTGCAGTGCATCCGTTCAATGGAGGATGAGAAAGCCAGTCCCAAACTGGCTCTGGCCATTGTGTCATCAGCGTGTGTTACAGAGTTAGATGCTCAGAGCTGTTTAAAACGGAGTTTGGAGAAGCCGCGCAGCCCTCACACGTGGATCCTTCCCCAACCCTGTCTGCTTAGTGAGGAGCTGACCGCTGGTACTCTGGCCCCAAAGATGCAGAGATGTCAAGGCTGAGGGATCCTTGGGAATTCCCAGGGCTCTGGCCCTGCTGCCTCCTGACCTTGCTCCTCCAGGGTGCCTGTTTTTCTCAGGCATCAGCAGGAAGTCAAGAGTCCCTAAGTCCGCTGGGTATGCTGGACGCAGGACAAGAGTCCCATCCTGGGACATGGAAAATATGATGCATTAAGCTGAGAACACGGGGCCTGTCCTGGAAAGGAGGAAGAGCACGTTACTTGGGAATGGATCAACCTCCTTCGTGACCGCCGGCCTTGGGGACAAGCTCCTGGTCACAGAGTGCTGGCTGAAGCGGTCAGCCAGGCACCAGCTCTTGGTTCGTGCAGGTGCCCACTCTGCTCGCGGGATAGGTGTGTCTGGGGAGACGATGTTGTCCCCACAAGCAGACCTCTCTGTCCACAGATAAGGTGTAGATGACGTCCTTTCTAGACACCAAGAGCTGCTCTTCTCAGGGAATTCAAGGTTATCTTTTGAAAATGATTTTCTTTTTTTCTTCCTTATGTCCTCATTATTTTATTCACTTTAAACAACATCGTCCATCCATCCTAAGTCATTTCAATCATGTCTGACTCTTTGTGATCCCATGGACTGTAGCCCGCCAGGATCCTCTGTCTGTGGAATTCTTGGAGGGGGTTGCCATTTCCTTCTCCGGGGGATCTTCCAGACCCAGGGATCGAACCCATGTCTCTTAAGTCTCCTGCATTGGTGGTGGGAGGGGGGGGTGGTTCTTTACCAGGAACGCCACCTGGGAAGCCCTTAAACAACATACACGATGTCTTTCTTAAAGAAGATGAAGCCCAGAATCTAGGGCTCCGTTTGCAGCACAGTGGCTTTCCCTGGATCTCTCCCAGGAGCTCTGCTTTACCTCGACAGCCACACGATCCCTGTGTGTGAGGGGCACCCGGGCAGGGCAGGAAGTGGCCGCTGAGGATGCTTCTGCTTGCAAACCACCTCCCAGGCAGGCGGCTCCTGCAGCAGGACCTGGGCGCGTGCAACTCTGCAGTGTTGCCGGTAAGCAGGGAGACGCCAGGGCCAGGCAAACTCCCTAACGCACACGCTGAAGCTAACAGGAGAAAGAGGTCCCTCTGCACCCGCGCTGGGGTTGCGCAGTGTTTGCTGACCCAAGCACATCGGCTTAGCTGCATGTTAATGAAAACGTTTTTGGACGGGGGTGAGTGTCACGGGTGTTTTCATTAAACTGATTTCAGCATATCGTTGACCTCTGTTCTCAGGGGGACACAGAGCTTCCTCTGGGGCTGCAGTACAGTTGTTTAATCCTCACAGCGGCCACCACGAGGAAGTTAACATCAAGGAAGGTCCCCTCTCACTCTTCCTGCTCTGCTGGCTCTGCTGGCTTGAGTTTTAAAGAGACAACACGATGTTTTTGCTGGAAGGTGAGTGCCTGGGAGAGTCGTTTTTCAGTGGGAGGATGTGGGGATGTTAGCAGATGGAAGACCTTCTGTTCGAACTGTGTTTGCTTTTCCGGGCTTTTTTTTCCCCTACCGTGGTTCACAAAGTTGGAAGTTCAGACGTCCTTAGGGAGGTTGGCAGTTGGCTTTAGTAGGGCAGAAATGGGTCCTGAAACTGTCTGCGCCCTGGGCTGGTCTGGGTTGGAGGCCAGCAGAGCTGTAAAGGCTCTTCTCTGCAGGGCGGACACTCCTCCTGACGCTGAGCCGCGGCCCCCCTGAGAAGGGCGTTGGTCCATTCCTGGCTCCTGACCAGGTCACCGCCAGTCGTGATCACTCGCTCTGCACACCTCTAGCATCGCCCAGAGAGAAAACACGCTCCAACGCTGGGGCTGGCTTTCCTCTCTCCTTCTGAGCCGTTTCCAGGCCTCTGCTTGGCTGCCCCCACTTGCATGGCTGAGCAAGGCAGCTGAGATTTCACCCAGACGCCCCCTCACCACTGTGCTCCCCCAGGAGGTGGCGGCGGGGAGGGCACGGTGGGGAGGGCACGGTGGGGAGGGCACGGCAGGGAGAACTGGCTGGCATTTCCTCTCTGTCAGACCTGCTGCCCTCAAACCCCAGATTGCTCTTCTTGGCACTTAGCTCATTTCCCAACAGATGCCCAAAATAGAACTAAATTCAGAGCACCAGAGCAAGCTGCTGGGGGCACCAGGGCACACGCTGACCAGTCCGGGGCCCCAGACCCAGAGCCTGACCCCACTGGGCTCTTGGGCGGCCCCTGGCCTGGCTCTGTGCCTCCTCCAACCCCCTGATCTGGGTCCTCTGGGTAAGCAGCGGGCCTGGTCAACTTTCTCTTGCAACACTCTGACCACGTTGCTCACAGCACAGAAGAGCTCAGATGGTCACGCAGCTCCTGGCTGGTCACGACATAGGGGAATGGAAGAACTGGGACTTTAGCGCCCCCGAGAGGCGGTGCAAGTTGAAAACACAAGTAGGTGCAAAACAAGGTTTGGGTTGATTTGTAAGTGACTGTTTACAGGATTTTCAAGGGGATCTTGTATATAAGCCTCTGCTGTGGAGCAGGGGACACACAAAATGGATGGGGGCCTTCCTTCAAAGAGCCTCCAGTCTGCGAGGGAAACGGGGTATGCAGCCAGGTACCTGGCAGGTGAAAGACCGCCCCCATCCCTGCCCAGACAAGCCTTCCTGCTCCCCCTGCTTCCTGACCCACCAGGCCGGGGCCACGGATTAGATGCCACTGGTCTTGGACAATAAGGAATACGTTTGCTGCACAATTCAGAGGAACTGTGATGAGGTGGGGGCTTTCCTGGTGGTTCAGACGGTAAAGTATCTGCCTGCAATGCAGGAGACCCCCGTTCGATCCCTGGTCCAGGAAGATCCCTTGGAGAAGAGAATGGCTACTCACTCCAGGATTCTTGCCTGGAGGATCCCATAGACAGAGGAGCCTGGTGGGCTACAGTCTGTGGGATTGCAAAGAGTGGACACGGCTGAGCCACTAACACGTTGTGTGTGTGTGTATGTGTGTGTGTGTGTGTGTGATTGGGCATTACAGGGAACAGCACAGTGGAAACTTCCGGACCCACCTTCCTCTGGTTCTGGGCCTTCCAAGATGGACGGAATCTCTCCTCTCGTATTGTCCAGTGTCCCGCGGCTTGGCTGTCCCCTTCCTCTCTCCCCTTGGCGACCTAACACCACATGCCCCCTTCCCCCCGCTCCTCCCCACTCCCCTTCCTCACTTACTTTCTCTGCTTCTCTGTGTGGCTCCCTTCCATGGGCTCTCCCCGGGGGCTCTGCGGGCCCCTCCCCACCTTTTCACAGGTGCGTTCCCGCCATGGCCCCCATCAGCCCGGGGAGGCTTCAGGGGTGCGGGGCAAGTAAGGGGGCGGGGTCCTGGAGACAGCGCTGAGCTCTAGATGGACCCCGCGTTCCCCAGACAGCAGCGAAGCTTCTTCCTCCCGAGCTCTGTGACCGCGCGTTCCCACGCTGAGTGTTCTGGGGCAGGACTTCCTACAGAAAGCACTCTCCCCCGCGGACTTAGATAAGACCCACTGCTATGGGCTGGATGTGTACCCCCCCCTCCAAATTCACGTGTTCACTCCTAACCCCAACACTTGGCAGGATACAGAACAACTGGTGAGCCCATTCACACTCAGCTGGTGGAATACGAATCGGAACCACCACCTCTGAAAACAGTTTGGGTTTCTTTTTTAACAAAGATAAACATACACTTACCCTAAGAGTAGGGTTTGCTGCTCATTTGCTCTCTGAGGAATTCATTCTCTTGAGAAGAAATGAAGACCTGTCCACATAGACACTTAACCACTGGTCCTCACTGCAGTTCTATTCACTGCAGCCTCAAAGTGGACACAGCCCAACTCTCCATCCACGAGCGCACGCTCAGCATCTCAAGCGTGTCCGACTCTCTGCAACTCCGTGGACTGTAGCCCCCCAGGCTCCTCTGTCTATGGGATTCTCCAGGCAAGAACACTGGGGTGGGTTGCCATGTCCTCCTCCAGGGGACCTTCCGAATCCAGAGATGGAACCTGCATCTCTTACGTCTCTTGCATCGGCGGGAGGGTTCTTTACCACTGGGGCCACCTGGGAAGCCCGTGTCCATCCTTAGGTGAAGGGGTAAATGAGTTGGGGTATTTGCGCCATGAGTCACTACCTTGCAATAAAAATCTCTGACCCGCTGAGCTGTGTAACCACTGTGGCTGAATTGCAAAGGCACTGTATCGAGAGAAAAAGCCAGGCACCCGAAGGACATGCGGGATACGACAGGATTTTGTTTATATAAAACTCTCGAAAAGAGAAATCTCATCCACAGTGACAGAAAGCAGGTCAGGGGTTGTCCAGGACTGAGCAAGGAGACGGCTGACGGGGAAGGGGCCCCACGGAAGTCTTTTCTGAGGGATTGAAATGCTTCTGCCTTGACTGGGATCGCAGTTACACACATATATATTTGTCATGCAGGAGCGTCTAACTGCATGCAAATTATACTCAATGAAGTTAATATGAATTTAGAATAAAAAAAGAATGTCACGTACTGACCTGGAATACTTTAAAAGTAGGTCACAGAAAAATAAGTCTAGAACTACGTTAAAAAATAATAAAATTTTATCCATCTCCCCATCTCTGTAAATGCAGGGGAAGGATTCAGGAAAAAAAAATGCAATAAAATGATGGCTGGATGTTACCCAAGGGGAAAGGAGTGAGATGGAGGGGGACTTTTCACTTACAGTGAGGGTGTATTCCTTCTGTATCATTTGGTTTTTATAATCAGTATCTGTGCACTGTTTGTATACTGTTTTGTCGTTGTTGCTGATGTTAAGGTTAAAACACACACACACAGACACACACACACACACACGTACTTGTCCCAAATCACGTGAGTCTGAGCCTGTTCTGACTCCAAAGCCAGAAGCTAAGAGCCTCTAAGGCACTGCGGCTCTGCCATGAAGAACCACAGTTGCCTTCCCATCAGCTCCAAGAGCAGCGCCAGGCCGAAGAGGCAGGGTGCTCTCGCGCTCGGCTCCGCAGGACATGTGGAAACACAAACCAGCTCGGAGGCATGCCTCTGCCTCTCCCGGTTTCCTGTATAATTTGACCACGAAGCCGAAATAACCGTGAACAACTGTGTTGGTTGCTGTTGGTAAGGGTTTCCTGCCGCTGCTGCTGCTAAGTCGCTTCAGTCGTGTCCGACTCTGTGTGACCCCGTAGATGGCAGCCCACCAGTCTCTGTTGTATTTCCTAGTGACGACCAAATAATCTAGTTCTCTTTTGATCAGGGCTTCCCTGGTAGTTCCCAGGTAAAGAATCCACCTGCCCATGCAGGAGACGTGGGTTCGATCCCTGGGTCGGGAACATTCCCTGAACAAGGAAATAGCAACCCACTCCAGTATTTTTGCCTGGGAATTCCCATGGTCTGGGGAGCCTGGTGTGGCCGCAAAGAGTCGGACACGAGTGAGAGAATAATCGAGTTTCCTTTTATCAGTGGTTCCTAACTGGGGGCAACCTTGCCCCTGGAGAGACCCCCGGCAACGTCTGGAGACACTTCTGGTCGTCACAGCCCGCAGGCGGAGGTGCGGCCAGAGCCCAGCAGGCCGAGGTCAGGGCTGCTGCCCCGACCAGCAAGCCCGGGGCAGCCCCCGACAGGGACCGTCTTGCCCCCAGCATCAGCGCTGCCGGGGCCAGGGGAGTCGTCTGCCGACAGCACCGCTTCTACCACGGTCTCCAGTCTCATCCAAGACACAGAAGGAAACCAGGCCCTTGGCTTTAGTGACGGAGGTGGCTGCTTACAGAAAGGTTCTGTCTCTACATTTTACCAGCTGCAGTGTGGAAATAGAATTGGTTGTCTTCTTGTTTCAGGACAAAAGTTGGTCTTGGGCACATACGTGAGGGGTGGCTCTGGGGAGCTGGATATTGTTGTTGGGACAGAACTTGGCCTGGAGCACGCAGCCTCGCTCCTGGCTCTGCACGCACCTGCCGCGTGTCGCTGGGAGTGCCACTCTCCTCGGGGAGGAAATAAGCACCCTCAGCTCTTTTCTGGCCCTGACAGCTTTTATTCTCTAACAAGTCTGTGCACGAGTAGGTGTGGAGCTGCTGAGGCATAGCAGGAATAAGGAAGAAGAAACCACGGCGCTCCGCCTCCCACGCCCAGCTGTGCTCCGCCTTCCACGCCCAGCTGTGCTCCCTGCATGCATGCGTGCCTGGCTTCCCATCCCCACACACGACTGAGGAGCGGCTGCCGAGCAGGGAGACGGGAAGGCTGGCCAGGGCGAGGCCTCCATTTCCCGGCAGAGTAACGCTGCAGAGCTTGCTTCCACTCCGGGATCAGCGGAGTTGTGTCGTTGTTGTGGTTCAGTCGCTCAGCTGTGTCCGACTCTGTGACCCCGTGAGCTGCAGCACGCTTTGCTGTCCTTCAACCTCTCCCGGAGCTTACTCAAACTCATATCCGTTGACTTGGTGATGCCATCCAACCTTCTCATCCTCTGTCGTCCCCTCAGGGGAGCTGTGGGTTGCCAGTTATCCTCAAGAAAGAAATGATGACGGACCCTGGCATTTTTGATCCCATACTTTGAGAAGTTTTTTTTTTTTTTTTTCTGGGAGGGATGATAGCTCCCTTTTTCCCCTTTGATATTCATGAAAGATGTTTGAGTTGTTTTGTTTGTTTTATTTTGCTTTCTGAAACAATTGAGAATAGGTGATTGTAAAAATACGGATTTCGTTGTCTTTGTTCCATCACCAAGTTGTGTCCAACTGTTTTTGACCCTATGGACTGCAGGGAGCCAGGCTTCCCTGTCCTTCAGCCCCTGAGGTCACAAAGAGTCAGACAGGGGCTTCCCTGGTGGCTCAGTAGGTAAAGAATAGTCCCGTAATTCAGGAGATCTGGGTTCGACCCCTGGGTTTGGGAAGATCCCCTGGAAAAGGGCATTGGCTACCCACCCCGGTATTCTGGCCTGGAGAATCCCATGGACAGAGGAGCCTGGCAAGCTACGGTCCATGGGGTCACAAAGAGTTGGACACGACTCGGCGACTAAACACACACAAAACTATAGATAATAGACCCATTTTCTAGATCCTGTAGACACATGCTAAGACATTTAAGTACGAAAAGGGGTGTACAGTGAAAAATAAGCTCTGGTATAGATGCCCCCTCTTTTCTTCTCAAAGCGCTCTCGGAGGAACTGGAGAAGTTGAGGATTTGTTGCTAATTTAGGGGAGCAAACACCAAACCTTGGGGCTCACGTGACAGCCAAGGAAAGAAAGCCAGAGGGGCCAGCGTCCAGGAAGATGACACAGTTCTGGGCTGACATCCACAGCGAGAGCAGCCACTGCATGCGACTTAGATGGTTGCCTGCTGCTGTGTTGATAGAAGAAGGGGAAAAAAATCAAGGCACAGGAACAAGGCAAAAAATTGCGGCTTTCAGAGTTACAGGCTGGAGTTCTCTTGGTTTCCTTCTGGAATAATCCACACCGGTGTGTTAAGCCAGCCACTTCTGTTTTTCCGTCCGTGTCATTTTCAGAGTAAGTGCTTGGCTGGTACAGGGAAGTAACATGAGTGAGAGAACAGGACAGAGTTTCTCGGGCTTCCGAGCTTTTGTAGAACTCTGCGGTCTTCCTGCGTTTAAAGCCAGCTCCAGTTTGGACGGAGTCATGGCCTCTAGGGGCTGACTGCGCCCCCAGCTACTCCGGGCAGGTGTTTTATGCTTGAATCCAAGGGGACTCCCGGGTGGGTGTGCCCCCCGGGATTCTGTGTTCATGACGTCAGGGGTAAGGGCCTGTGAATGGGGCTGCAGGGAAGGGAGGACCCCGCATTGCACACTCCTCCTCTGCTCACATGCACGTCTCATTGTCCCTAGGACTCCACTCACAAAACCCAAATTCAAAGGTAAAAGTACTGAAGATTTCACGATGGTGACAGCAAAGCATGAAGCCAAGTGCGGGGCCCTGTGAAACTGCACAGGCTGACGACCCGTGAGGTCGTCCTGCAGGTCTGGGTGTGGACCCAGGACCACTAAGGGCTCTGGAAACCGTGAGACAAGTCGCCTGAGCCCGAGGATGGGAGCACCCAGAGCTAGAAGGGACCTGGGTTCCTGATGGCTTAAAAATATGTTTTAGGCAAAGCAGCGTGTGGGAACGTAGTCCCCTGACCAGGGGTCAAACCCACACGCCCTGCGCTGGGAGTGGAGTCTTAAACGCTGGACCACCAGGGAAGTCCCAGTTGGGCAATCTTGTTGTCAACATTCTCAAGTGCCTGCAGTCCTGAGACGCACAGAAGTTTACGGCTGGAAAAATCCCACAGAAGTTTAAGCCTGGTCTAGCCCTACCCGGGAGGTCAGTGAAGCACAGACACGATCTGCTCGAGGTCAGTACTCAGTGCAGACCTGGAGGAGGAGTTTTATCTCCTGCCCACCCCCCGACCTCCGGTGGCTCACACTAATTTATCGCAGGTCCTATTCCTGCAGCCTCCGCTGACTGGTTTATGTTCATTGGACACTCTTTTCAGGATAAGGGTACATTATTTTCTCGTATTTCTTTTTCCTATGCTCTCCCCTCCCCCAAAGCTGCTGAGTCTCCAACTGAGATCAGTTAATTAATAGGAATTCACTTCCAAGTGGCTTCTCCCAGGTGACAGATGTGCAGAGCCGGGTGTGGAAGGGCGTCTGGTCTTCTTCTTCCTGATACGTGTTACACATCAGTCTTGAGCTAAGGCTGTCAGGCTCAGAAATGAGCCCAAGTGATCCGGAAAACACTTAGAGCTGCAGAATGTCAGATTTAGAACATAGCCTTGCAGTTCTCTAAATATGCTCCAGGGAACCCCAGGGGCTGCCTTCGGCTTGACCATCAAGAGCAGGTGGGCTGGGGAATTGAGCAGACCTTCGTTCCCTCCCCTGAGTTCTTTTTAATTCAATCGGGTCTCCAGGAAGGATTTCTCATGAGGAAAGTCTTCAATATTACAAAATGGTTTATGACGATGGATGTGGTTCATCTGGAATATGATGAGATGGCTGGATCTGGACAGCCATCTGGGGCCATGAGACAGAAGCTGTCTGCGAAGGGTGATGAAGCCACAAATTAAGACAAACTCAAGCCCTGCCAATCATGGACCGTCCAGGTTCATGGAGAGAAGCTCAACGTCTAACTAAATATGGGGAAGTGCAGGACCAGCAGGAGGGGAGAGGGGCTGTAACCTCTCATACCAGGCTGCCCCAACAGCTAGAGGCACAGCAGGGCTGGAAACCTGGTCTGCAGATGCCCCTGGAGTCACCTTGGGCAGGCGACCTGGTGTCTCTGAGAAGCCGTGTGTGGCTTGGCTGAGAGGTGGAGCTGATGGAACCAGTTCTACGGTGGCTGCTCACCTGGGGAAAAGAGGGGGACCGGATCAACACGTACCGTGTGACGACGGGGTGACAGACACAGAAGACATATCTTTGCCCTGGCCCCAAGCAGGCTCCCCCAGAGCCTCCCATGGGGCAGGACCACCCCGCCTGCCTCTCCTCTGAGCCTCCAACAGCAGCAGGAGCAGCCGCAGCCGCAGCTGGTCCCCGAGATGAAGGCCTGGGGGCGGGGGGGCCTAGGGGCCACGTCCGAACCCACATCTCCTGAACCCCACACCACGCGCTAAGACTCTTCTTATTTTGTTTAAGGCTCAGGAAGTCAGCAGCTGCCAGAGGCACATGAGCCCTCCAAATACTTGAAACCCAGTAAAAAAAAAAAAAAAAAAACTTGGAGTTTCCCCTGGTCTCTTTGGAAGGTGGCTGTGAGGCGGGCAGAAGTAATGCCATGGCAGGCAGCTTAGATTAGGAGTAGGCCTTCCTACTTCTGGGTGGTAAGATTATCAGGCCACCTGGATCAGCTTTCACTTAACACTGATGCTATTTGCCAATTAGGAACGGGGTGGAAACCCCCGGGAAAGTCCCGCGCGCGCGAAAGTTTTGACCAATGAAATTGCTTTGCAATCTGCTTAAACCAACTACCAACGGCGTGTGCTCACCCTATAAATTTGTGTAACAGCTTGGGCTCGGGGCTCTCTGACTCCACATCACTGTGTTGGATGCGGCAGGAGCCCTGACTCGAGTCAGCAATAAACTTCCCTTTTTGCAAGTTGCATTGTCTTGGAGGCCTTCTCTCTTCCCGCTCAGGGATTCGGACATCGAACATAACAGTGGCAGGCCTCCCCTGGTGACGCTAGTGGTAAAGAACCCTCCTACCAACGCAAGTAGACATAACAGACTCAGGTTCGATCCCTGGGTTGGGAAGATCCCCTGGAGGAGGAAATGGGAACCCACTCCAGTCTTCTTGCCTGGAGAATCCCCATGGTCAGAGGAGCCTGGCAGGCTTAGGAAGATCTACTGCAGGAGGAAATGGCAACCTGCTCCAGAATTCTTGCCTGGAAAATTCCAAGGACAGAGGAGCCTGGCAGAGGCTGTGGTCCACAGGGTCGCAAACACGACTGACGCGACGGAGGACACACGCATGCTTGCAGAGCTTCCCCTCCACGCCCGTTCTCACCGGGACACGGCTTCACGGAGAGGATCTGGGTCCTATCTCCCCACCCAGAGGCTTGCATGAGTCACCGCACGCAGCCCAGCCGGCTGGAAACCACTGCTCATCCCGCCTCAGCCGCGGGCGGGTCTGCGAGCGGCCATCCCTCGGGACACACGGGGCCTGTGAACCAGCGAGGGGCAGCCAGCAGTCGTGTGTGTGCGGGGCGAAGCGTGCGTGAGGGGCCCATCTGCTGCTGTACAAGGAGTCTCTAACTGTCTCTCAGGAGACGGCGTGTCTCCACAGCATGCCGGTGACTTCCGGAGCTAGTTCAGTCCAGTTTGTTCTCCACGTGTGAGGCTTCTTCCTGCTGGACCCTGGCCAGCCTCCTGACCCTTTAAACATTCTCTGCAGACCCTGGGAATCATTTGAACAAATGGGCGTGATGGGGGTGCTGGGCAGAGAGGGATGATGGGAGGAAGGATGGGTGTGTGCAGACTCCTGGGATGTGTGAAGGTTGCCAATCCCTCTGAACACTGGCCTTTTCAGCCCCCAGACCCACCGACTTTGGTCCCTGCTTTTACGGGATTTTTTTTTTTTTTTCCTGGACCACACAGCATGTGGAACCTTAATTTCCCAACCAGGGATCGAACCCAAGCCCCTTGCCTTGGAAGTGAGGAGCCTTAACCACTCAACCACCAGGAAATCCCTGGGATGTTGTCAAAAGTTGGTGGTACTGATGGTCTAACAGGAACTTGGGCCTGGCCGTGGAGTCGGAATATTACGGCTTGAATTTGAGGTTTGCTTTGCCAGTTCTAGAGGTAAACACACTGTCCTTCAATTTAAAAAATTAAATCATAAATCTTTGTGAAGACATTCGAACTTAAAGGAGAAGCTGAACAAATTATTCCAAGGAAGCACAAAAACGTACAAAGAAATTCAAACCACAGCCTCCTTTCTTCAATTTTTATCTAGTTACTAATTTACGATCATCTCTCTCCCAGTGGAAAGAGATTAGATTTTGGACACTGCTTCTAAAGAAGCAGTTTCCCTGAGGCAGTTCAATTTGAATGTTCCTTTTTAAATTTTTTTCAGCTCCTCCTCAGAAAAGGGCAGGGCAATTCTCAGCAAAGTACCTCTGGGCAGATGAACACCCAAACTGAGGATTGGGAAGTGGGTGGGCAGCCCTGGGCCCTGGGTAGCTGGAACGGCTGCAGGCTGGGCTGCAGAACTGGCCACTGCCTGCCCCGCCCTGACCCATCCTTACAGGGACGAACACCTGTGAGTCCATCCCCGCTCCCCCGCCCTGGGCCGGGCTCCGGGACCGCGGGACTCATTTGGGGGGTGGGGGGCTCTGGTCTCCTGGCTTTGCAATCTGAGGGGAGGGGTGGTGGTGTCCATTGTGGAAACAGTGTTCTCTGATGCTTTCTGACCTGCAGGGCTTCCTGCCTGCCTGTTCTTGGTGGAGGATTCGGGTCGAGGGCTGACGAGGCGAGTGCAGGCGGCCTGCCCCGGGCAGCGTGCGTGTTCAGGGAGCCCCTCGCTGCTTGGGATGGCTGTGACCATGAGCACTGGGCCGGCAGGTCACCAGGGCCGGCCGCGACTCAGGCCGTGTTACCCGCGGGAGGTTTGCCTTCGTTTGCTTGTGATGAGCGGACACCTCTAGCCCCAAATGTGTGCTTCTTTACCTCGCCCACCGTTGATTCCCCTGTCTCCGAGCTGATTCGGGTCACAGGACACTCAGGAGCACCAGGAACGGGCCAGGCCGGACTTCTTGTCGGGGGGGACATTCTCTCTCAAGAGCTTGGAGATTTGGGGACAGCTGGTGGGGTTTTCAGGGTTTAGTGACCAGCCAGCGTCCAAGCTCCGGGAATAGCCTTCTTTAGGATTGGGGTTAAAGGGGCCAGGAAGCTGCTGCAGGAGGGAAATGAACCATCCTTGGTCGCAGACAGCCGCCAAGTGGACACCACTGAAAGACTCCGCCAACAGTCCAGAGGGTCCCATGGATCGGCCTCGGGACAGCTTTCAGAGGATGGTGTCTTCTCCAACTGCTGGGCCTCTGCCCGCATGTCAGCCAGAATCTGAACACTGCAGTGCTGGGATGCCTGGGGCGAGGCTGGTGGCCATGGCAACAGGACAGAGAGGTCCCCGGGGCTGAGACAGCAATGAGCGCCAGGCTGTGGAGGTGAAGGTCGGCTGGCCTGCAGCACAGAGCCACCTTCCTGCCACGGATGAAGCCCTGGAAAGTCCATCACAGACGTGGACTGGGGTCAGACTCCGAGCAGCGGGTGCAGCTCAAGCCGGGAGCTGCGAGACCCCAGCCTAGAATGGACCCACCGGGCCCATGGAACAGTGAACCAGCAGCCGCTGTGCTGGTCACGTGCTGCCTGCCTGCAGAGGGCGGACCCTTGCTGAGATATTTACGTGGGAGGTGCTCTCCAAAGACACAGTGTCTGAAGAGACAGCGAGTGTTCTCTCGCCCCACCTTAGGTTTCAGCCTCACACGTTCACAGCCTCAGCCTGTGAATGAGAAAGCAGAACCCACCCTGTGGGGAGGGGTGGCCTGAGTGAGGGAAGCCTGCCCCCCGGAGCCCTGGGCTCTGCGCAAAGCTGCGAGTTCCAGGCCCAGCGAGGCCGTGACCCCTCACGTGACCTCTCTGTGCCCCAGTCTCTTCACCCATGAAATGGGAGCAGTGAGGTGGCCAGGGGCCCTCCAGCTCTGAATTTCCATGTGGCTGTGGGCGCTGGAGTCACAGACCGTGCGGCACTTTTATTGGTTCTGTCTTCATTTTCTTTCTGTCTCCTGAAGCCATCGGCCGGAGTCGAGGACAAGCTTCACAAGTTGATGGCTTTCATTGTCTGCTCTCCCTCCCCCATCCCCATCCTCTCCCTTCTTTTCTGCCTTTTTTGAAATTTAATTGTATTTTATATTGGTGGTTTCCCTGGTGGCTCAGATGGTAAAGCGTCCGCCTGCAGTGCGGGAGACATGGGTTCGATCCCTGGGTCAGGAAGATCCCCTGGAGAAGGAAATGTCAACCCACTCCAGTACTCCTGTCTGGAAAATCCTACAGACAGAGGAGCCTGGTAGGCTACAGTCCATGGGGTCCCAAAGAGTTGGACATGACTGAGTCACTTCACTTTCAATTTTATATTAGATAAAATATAAATATTTATATTTTCAATTTCATAGTATAGCATTTGTTGTAGCTGTTCAGTGACTCAGTCGTGTCAAGTTCTTTATGATATGAACACCAGGCTTCCCTGTCCCTCACTGTGATAACAGAGCATGGTGACTGAGTGTTGTGTTAATTTCAGTGTACTGTGAAGGAATGCAGTTATACATATGCAGGTATCCATTCCTTCCTGACTTTCTTCCTAACTCTTGCAAGTGTCATCAGCTGCAGAACTTGGTGGGCATTTTGCTAAGGTAGACAGTTGTGAAAAGTCGCCGTGTCTCCTCACCTGCTGCATGACCCCACCCTCCTTCAGGCTAAGCTCCCCTGGCTCACTTCCCTATCCACTCTCCCAGTGCAGGCACCCATCTGAATTCCAAGCTGCTGGCCCCACGCCTTCTTTTGTCCCAACCCTGACACTGAAGCATCTGAAATTGTTTATATGAGGCACTAATTGTCAACCCTAGGAAATGAAAAAAAAAAAAAAATCAGTGCCTGGAGATTCAGGTGCAATTGACCTTCACTGGCATTTTTAATGTTCCCCACGTGATGCAAAAGTAGAATCGCTATGAAATGAAAGCAAAAGTGTCAGCCCCTCACTTTGCGACCTCATGGACTCGAGTCCTCCAGGCTCCTCGGTCGTGGAGTTCTCCAGGTCAGAACACTAGAGAAACGAGAGAACACTAGAAGAAATGGGTTGGCATTTCTTCTCCAGGGGATTGTCCCGATCCAGGGATCAAACCTGCACCCCTTCCCAGAGATCCAGACTCAGAACGTCGGCCGTAATTGTAGAGATTCCTCAGCAGAGCGTGCATACTCTTCCTCCCACGCCAAACCACAGAGGGACTTGAACCTGGGGTGGAGCCTGAGGCAGCCAGGAGAAAGGCGTTTGAAGTCTTTTTTAAAATAAAAAAATTTACTATTTCACATGAATCATGGAATGTGTTTATTACCATATAAAAATAGTCTCCTCCCCAAGTATCTGTGTACAGTTAGAGCCTCAGGAAGGTGTCCTGGGAACACGCCCCACCCCACCCAGGGCTCCCACGGCGCCCGACCCCGAAACCCCACCTCCTACTCAGACCCTCCTGCTTCCCTCAGGCTCACTCACTTCTGGTCTTGACCTGTTCCCGCCACTGTTCCTCTCTCACCGTCAGCTGTCTCCTGCCTTTATGCTGGTCTCTGCCAAGTGTGGGTCCAAGGTCAAGTGCTGCAACTGTGCTCACGGTCCCCCCACCCCATGCCCAGGACCTCCCACCGCACCCTCATCTGTAGACCCCACCCTCCGGGATGGACCCCACCCTCCTGGAAAGACCCCACCCTCCTGGATGGACCCCACCCTCCTGGAAAGACCCCACCCTCTGGCATGGACCCCACCCTCCTGGAAAGACCCCACCCTCCTGGGTGGACTCCACCCTCTGGGAAGACCCACCCTCCTGGGTAGGCTCCACCCAGCTGGGTAGATGCCACCCATAACATCCAGCCCCACCACCAGCCTTCTCCCTGCAGGCTTTTGGGCAGTGGTGTTTTGGAGTGAAAAGGATGCCAAAGGGTCCCCTCAGCTCCGTGTTGTCTAGCTTCTCCTGGGCTCTCGAGTCAGCACTTGTTTAATCCCCTCTTCCTGCAAACTTGTCCCAATGATCCAGGAGCCCCCACCACCCACCTGCTGCGACACAGGGCCCTTCATCACCCCCTTTCTTGCACATTCGGTCTTACCCTCACCAAAGGATTGCTTTGTGTGGTTCTTAGAACTGGTCTTACGGTCTTCTGCTCCCTACACCCTTCAGAACCTTGACTTCTTCCTCCAGCTCCCAGAGCAGCCCCGCCCCCCTCTTTCCCTGGAGGGTCTCATCTTCCCTGTCCCCAGCCCTCTCCCCTCTCCTGGTCTGGTTACATGGGGCACGTGCATGGCACTTTGGCGAGGTGTTTGCCAGCCCCGGATGGCTCAGACGGTAAAGAATCGCCTGCAGTGCAGGAGACCCAGCTTCGATCCCTGGGTGGGGAAGATCCCCTAGAGAAGGAAATGGCAACACACTCCAGTATTCTTGCCTGAAGAATCCCATGGAGAGAGGAGCCTGGCAGGCAGTCCATGGGGTCGCAAAGATTTGGACATGACTGAGCTACTTCATTTTCTTTCTTTCTTTCTTGCAAGCCCCTGCTTGAACCGGGCAGGGGAGATTGTGGACAGAAAGGCGGAGGCCAACCACTTCCCTCTGGACCCAGCAGGGCCTGGGATTTTCTTTCCCTGCCCAGCTGCTCTGATCTGAGCCTGCCCCTTGGGACTGCCTGCAAACACAGGGCCTATCTCATATGGATAACCACAGAGAATCCACGGAAATGGGAATCAATCACTGCCTTGTGGCTCCGAGGATGGGAAGCTGCAGAGACCCAAAGGTCTCTGCACAGACTGTGGTGGAGTTCCCTGGAGAAGATCCCCGGGGGGCCAGGGAGCGTCTGGGCCAGACGCCACCTCTGAACTCAGCACCCAGCACTCCTTTCCCTCCCACCGGCTTGGTCAGCAATTTTTATTGGACTTAAAAAATAATAATTCATTGAGGTGAAACTCACATAACATCAACTTCACCAAAGTGGCAGTCTCGTGGCATTTAGCGCATTCACAATGGCGTGCAAACACCACCCCTGGCTGGGTCCAAAATGTTTTCATCCAGAAGTTTCCCCCGGTCTCCCTCCCAGCCCCAGCAACCGCTGAGCTGATTTCTGTCCCTGTGGATTCATCTATTCTGGAGGTTTCCTATAAATGGAATCAGACCATATGTGACCTTTGTGACTGGTTTTTTTTCCCTTTAGCATCATGCTTTCATGGGTCATCCATGCCATGGTGTGTATCAGTACATGCTTCATCCCTTTGTTCTCTTTAAAAATTTTCCATTGTGGTCAAATATGCATAACGTAAAATTTACCATCAGATTTATTTTCAGCGTACAGTTCAGTGGTAAATATTAAATACATGTGCTTTGTGCAAACATCACCTCTGTCGTCTCCAGAACGCTTCATCTTTCTCAGCTGAATCTGTCTCCATCAAACATTATTTCCCACCCACCCCCGCGCCCCTGCTCCTGGCATCTCCTGCTGTGTGTCTCTATGATTTCTACTCTAAGTGTCTCATTTGAATGGAATGAGAGGCAATTTCTATTTTTTAATTAAAACAGTTTTTTGGCCGCTCTGGGTCTCTGTGTCTGCAGGCAGGTTTCCTCTGGTTGTGACGAGCAGGGGCTGCGCTCTAGGTGCGGAGCTGGGGCTTCTCGCTGTGCTGGCTTCTCTTGTCCCGGAGCACGGGCTCGAGAGCGCGCGGGCGTCCTTTGTTGTGGCCTGCGGGCTGCAGAGCGCAGGCTCAGAGGTTGCGGCGTGCGGGCTTAGTCCCCCGACCTGGGATTGAACCTGTGTCCCGTGCACTGGCAGGTGGATTCTTCTCCGCTGGACCACCAGGGAAGTCCTGAGACACCCTTCTTAGAGTAAAACCAGGCTTTCGTCAGGCCTCTGTCTCCTCACACAGCCCTGAAGCTCAGGACTCCCCGCAGGTTGCCTGCTGGCGAGGATCCTATGGGGCTTGTGCAACAAAGGACAGCACGCGGCTGGAAATTCCACATCGCTGGAGACTCGCGCCGATGCTGCTCGGGAACCAAAGGAAAACCCGGGAGGATGCAGTGCCTTCCTGTCTCCTCCTGGAAGACCTTCATTTCTGGGTAGCACTTTCACTGTGGCTGTTAGCGAGTCCAAGCCTGTACTGGTCTCTTAGCGACAGTTCAAAATATCAAGAGAGGAGTTGTGCGGTAAGGAAGAGTGACTATTTGGAAAGGCAGTAGGTAGAGATGATGGTGGACTCATGTCCCGAAGAACCATCTGTCTGAGTTAGAATTCAAGCTTTTTGATACTCAAAGGGGAGGGAACAAAGTCAAACATTTCCTGGTTCTTTTCGGCTTCCAGAGGGAATGTGCTAATTTCTTCCTCCCTGCAGAAGTTCACAAGTAGGCCTGGTCAGGATGTTTCCTGTGAGCTGAACAAAGGTATTTTAGCGTAATGCTCATTACCTGGCGCAGGGTCCCCAGAGATGAGCCATTATGTATAATTTAAGCTTAAAGGCAACATCCCTTTAGTGATTAACTTGCAGTCTTATCCCACCGCTGACACCTCCAGCCTCATGGGTCCATCACATCATTTGACTCCAGGGGTGGGTGTATGTAAACTGAAGTTTGGACCTCCTGAAGGTGCCACTCGGAGTTAATATCCTCTATACCACCCAGTGTATGGGCTGGAGCAGTATTTCTAGGTGTAGAATGTTTTGCCTTCAGGATCAAAGGAGGCACAGCCAGCACTGTTTCATTCTTTGTGGGAAGGGATACAAGATGCAGAAGTTTGTATTTTACCTTGGAGGGTCCATTCAGGCATTCTGTAGCCACTGGACTCCTGAAAACATCAATGACATGTGAGCCCCGAATCTTCATGGGATCTATCTGCCATGCTCTCTAACGCATGTATTTTACCAAGGTGAACTTGCTATTTCTTCTGTCCAGTCTCCATGATGTCATCGTGCTCTGTAGGATGTTCAGGTGGTCCACATATCTTCAGACCATTTTATGAAGAAGATAGGAGACTTCTTATAGCCACGGGTAAAGTGCCAACTAAATACTGTTTTCCAACCCACATAAATGCAAACTGTTTCTAATCCTCTTTCTTGATTGGAATTGAAAAGAAAGCATCTGCCAGGTCAGTCATGGACCAAATCCAACACAGCCCTGAGAACAGCGGCTATTTGTTTTGTTTGTTGTAGGTTAAAGTCATTCCCTCAGATCCATTCAACTTCTGCAGAGACCAGACCAGTACATTAAATGGAGATAGAATTGGTACAATGACTTTGTAACCCCGAGGTCTTTAATGGTGATACAAATTTCTGCCACCCCTCTCAGAATGCAATATTGGTTTTGATTTACTGCCTTGATGAACTGGGATATTTTCAGAAGGTTCTGTTTGGTGTCCTTCACTACGATAGGACTTATCCCAAGGACGAGGGTCCCAGTGTTGAAGATAATCCAGCCACTAAATACAGTCATGATTGTAAGGAAGTGGCCACACAGGTGTGTTGGTGGAGAAAGCAGGGCCATCGTGAGCTGGACACTGACCAGGTCTCATTTATTGCCAGGCCCCAGAGGCCCCCAGTCTAAACAGAGGGCCATGATGACACTCTGGGTCTCCAGGGGTCAATTTGGACCCAATAGTTCTTACAGTATCTGGGTCTTCCCCTTTCCCCAGTGATTACTTACAATTACTTACTAGGCAATGACCTTCTCGGGGATGCTATTGATATGAGTTGAGTTGTGTTCCCCCCTCAAAGAAGACAGGTTGAAGTCCCAACCCCCATACCTGTGGATGTGACCTTGTTTGGAAATAAGATTTTTTGCCGGTTTAACCACAGCGGGACGAGATCAGTGCATGAAGGTGGACCCCCGTCCGATGTAACTGGAGCCATTATAAAAAGGGACAGTTTGACCACAAAGAAAGGCCTGCCCAGAGGAAAGACGGTGTGAAGACACAGGGAGAAATCCACGTGAAACTGGCGGACTGGGGTGGTGTGTCTGCCAGAGCTTCCTGGAGAACCTCTGGAAGCCAGCAGGAAGCCAGGAGAGGTCACCTGCCGGTTTGAGACGGAGCCTGGCCCTGCCCACACCCTGATATCAGACTTCTGGCTTCCAGAAATGTAAGAGAATAAACGTCTCTTGTCATCAGTCACCTACTCGGGGTGCTTTAGGAAACTAACCCAGCTCTGATCACGGTGGAGCTGGCAGTGGCGTTGTAGAGCCCCACCTCTTTAGTCGGTGGGCTCCATATCTGAGGGCTTCCCAGCTGGCACTAGTGGTGAAGAATCTACTGCCAGTGCAGGAGACGCAAGAGATGCAGGTTTGATCCCTGGTCCAGCAAGATCCCCTGGAGAAGGAAATGGCAGCCCACCTCCGTATTCTTGCTTGGAAAATCCCATGGACAGAGGAACCTGGTGGGCTAAAGTCCACGGGGTCGCAGAAGAGCCGGACACGACTGAGTGACTAAACAGCAACGGAAGCATCTAGGAGCTGAGAGGAGAGGTGGGGAGCTCCCGAGGGGGCCGAGAAAGACTGGGGAACCCTGGATTGAGATGCAGTTGTGGCCTCAGTGGAGGGAGGAAGGCATCAGTGCAGGTCTAAGGAAGGTTCAGCCAGGCCGATGGGGAGTCCTAATGCCGAAGCTTTTCTTTTTTTTTATTTTTTGGTTTGCAGCTTGTGGGATCTCCATCACTGACCAAGGATTGAATCTGGGCCACATCAGTGAAAGCCTGGAATCCTAACCACTCGGCCACCAGGAAACTCCTACCAAAGCCGTTCTTTAGGGGAATCCACATGTTTCAGACATAAGGATCTCCCCGTTTTGAATACAAGACCCTCCATTGCTTTGTTTGTGAATCGAGGCTGATGGAGGCGCTAGTGGTAAAGAACCCGCCTGCTAATGCAGGAGACCTAAGACATGCGGGTTCTCTCCCTGACTTGGGAAGATCCCCTGGAGAAGGGCGTGGCGACCCACTCCAGGATTCTTACCTGGAGAACCCCATGGACAGAGGAGCCTGGCGGGCTACAGTCCACGGGGTCGCATAGAGTCGGACACGGCTGAAACGTCTTAGCACACAGCGCTCAAGGATCAGAGGAGACAGTGCCTGAGCATGTAGCCCGCTGAAGGTGGCAAGCCATGCCACCCCCTTCCCCTGCCCAAGGCAGATGGCACAGAGTCACAAAAATTTTTGTGTTTTTTTCCCCAGGAGGGACTGATTCAGCTGCTGAAACTTGCTATACTGTCTCAATACAGTATGGCAAGTGGTCTCTGAAACAAAATCTAATTCCTAAGCAGGACCTAGGCACCGCCCGGCTCTCTGTCCCCAGAAGAGTCTTTGTTGAGACTTCTAAGATGTTTCAAGGGCTTATGAATGGGTAGCTGTGTTTAATGAGAATATTCTGTAACTTCCAGGCATTCTGTTAGATGGTATTATCCAAACAGTGCCGAGCACAGCTTCAGTTCATTGGGAGGACATGGAGCACACTTCCTTGGGTTCTCTGCCAAGTCTTGGTTTAGGGAAGTTGAGGGTGGAGGCTCCGGTAACCATGGTGAAGAGAGGAGGTAGGACACTTGGGTGTGTGCGCAGGCGGAGAGTGGGTGGAGGTGGGGAGGATCTGCTTCTCCACTGGGGGAGGGGAAGGGGGAGGGCCCCACAGGGTCACAGGTCTGTGTCCCCTGAATGCAGGTTAGGAAACACTGGGTTATGGTCTTCAACCCCAAACGCTCCTGCCTTTAGGAGTAGAGTGAAGACGAAGGGAGAGGAACAATTTTTCTTCCGTCTACTCTTGTCTCTGCCGCTCTCCCACCTGACCAGACGGACTTGTGCAGCTCTGGGTGGCATGGAGTGGGTGTGCCTCACACCAGCCTGTGTTGGCTTCACGCTTGTGTGCACACATGCACACACAACCACACACGCACACATGTGCAAAAACGTGCACACAACTCACACACACAGGTGCAAAACCACACACATGCACACGCAAGCACTCACACATACACTCATACACAAACATGCACACACTCGCACACACAGCCACACGCATGTGCAAAATACAATTCACACACACACATGCAAAACCACACACAGATGCACACTAAACACACACACATACACTCATACATAAACATGCACACACACAATCACATGCACACGTGCAAAAACATGTGCGCACAACTTACATGCACACACAATTACATATGTATGCGTGAAAAACCACACACATGCACACTCGAGCACTCACATGTACACTCACACATAAACATACACACGATGTTTTTAGCAGTTTCTCATAGGAGTGGCTGCAAGGAGGCAGGCAGTGTCTCCACGGTCAATCAAGCTCCAGGCCGGGCCCTGCATGTCTAGCTCACCAGCTGACACCTCACAACGTCTCATCATGACACTGTCTTCTCATTGTTTTATGCAGACGTTTTTTTCTCTTTGCCCAGAGGGAGGAAGCAGGCCGCACTCCCTTCCCTTCCTCCTTTTCCCTCATAGCTTCCGCATGTACATTTTCCTGTTTAACCCCTCGGTGTCAAGGAGAAAGGACTCTTGTAATTTCCAGGCATACAGACTTCTGTCTGCAGGTCCCGAAAGAGGCAAGTCCTTGCCTTTGGACCGCCTCCCGGAACTCCCTAGTTCCAGCCTGGATTCCTCCTTCTGGAAGGATTTGTGTCCCAAACTCCTCTCTCCGTGTAGGCTCTAAGAGGTCATGACGGCTATCGTTTCAAGTTTGGGATTTCTGCATTTTCCTGATGCTTCTCCCCGCTTGATCCCTATGCGACATCTGCACATCCTTGACTTTTGCTGATTATTTCAGAGAACTGTCCTTTTGCGTTTAAAGGGGTAACTGTCTCCCGTGTGTGTTGGGAGGGGAGAGGAAGGCAGGCTAGGCTAGGACAGCAAATACTAGGGAGAATACAGCCCCGTCCCTGCTGGGCGAGGCAGTTCTCTCAGTGCCGCCGCTGAAGCAGCCTGGGAAGGGTTGTCCTCTTTCTATGATTTTATTTTTTCTTGAAGTGTAGTCGATTTGCAGTGCTGTGCCTATCTCAGTCCTATAGCAGTGACTCAGTTGTACACGTAGACATTCTTCTCTGACAGTGTTTTCCATGGTGGTTTATCACAGGATACTGAAATCATTCCCTGTGCTATATAGTAGGACCCTTCTGTTTATCCATTCTGAATGCAACCGCTTGCATTTGCAATATCAGCTTCCCAGCCCATCCCTCCCCTTCCCCCTCCCCCTTGGTGAGCAGAAATCTGTCCTTTATGTCTGTGAGTCTGTTTCTGCATGGCTTTGGTGGAACAGGCCTGGGTGACTGTTAGGCTACATGAATTACAGAGGACTCTGTGTCGCCAGACGGGAGATCTGCACTTAGGGGACAGTGAGGGCAGAGGAAGCCGAGCTGCCAGGAGTGCCCTGTGTGGGGGGACGAGGGCAGGGGACCCCGGAGGTGGGGGGTTTGGGGGGATCTCTAAAGCCCCCCTCCCCCGCCAAGGAAGGGCAGCCTGGACTGTGGTGCGGGTGGCCGGACTGCACGGAGCAGACAGACAGGATCACTTGTGCCCCTGAAGGGATCAGGAGTCAGGGAAGCGGGGGGAGCCCCTCTGGAGTCAGGGAGAGGGAAGTCTGGAAGGTGGAGGGGTGCTGAGGAGGCAGGGAGGTCAGGAGGAAGGAGAGATTTCTTGTGGATGTGGAGGAGACGTGTTTTAGACACGAAGAGTTGAAAGTGCCTGTGGGAACGTCCAGAATGTCCCTGAAATGTGGGTCAGCCCTTCAGGAGGGGGGTTTGTACCGAGGATGTGGAGATGAGCGTCACCCGCTTAGCGGTGACAGTGGAGACTGTAAGGAGAGGTGAGACTCCTGAGCGCCTGTGATGCGTTAGGAAATTTAGATGGCTAAGCTCCATCCTGACAGTTCCCTTTGTAGGATAGACAGACAGATGAAAGATAGTTGATCGATTGATGGATAGATAGAGATAGACACGATATCTGTTATGAGCTGTATATCTACTAAAATAAGATCTTGTTGACATTTTCTGGTTGTCTAAATATGTTCAGAGAAAATTCACCACACTCATCAGAGGCTTAAACTCTTGGTCTCCAAGTACAGTTCAAGTTTGGGGGCTCCTGCTTCACTGCCATCAGCTGCAAGGTGGTCCTGTCTCCTGGGGTGAGCCTTCCGCTCTTGATGTTCCCTGCTCCGCGGGGCCGTCCAGAGGCTGCGTCCACCCTCGGTCACTAAGACGCTGGCACGGGTCCAATCTCAGCAGGGCTGCTCCCGGTTCCCACTTCGGCTCCCCTAAAGCCTGGTGAGGACTCCTGCAGGGCCCCTCCCGGCGCTCACACAGGCCCCCTGGAAATAAGGGCCAGTGTGACGGGATGGGACGCAGGGGGAATGCCCCGCCTCTCGGGCCGAGGGTTCTTTCAGAGGCCCTCGGGGGAGCTCCAGCCCGGCAGGATCTCTTTCCAGGCAGTCGCCTTGGTGGCCAGTCTGGTAACACATCCTTGTGTTGACTTTCCCTCCTTTGCTCACCCTTGCCCCCTGGACCTTCTTCCCAGATAAACTGCCGCGTGTTCACGTGACACTCGGCTGCAGGCTGGGGCCGATGGGGTCTTCTCACCTGCCAGACCTGAGCCCTGGGTCTTCGCCTTTCCTGCCAGACAGGAGTGAGATGGGATGGGGTGATGGGGAGGACTGCTATTTCCAGAAGCAGACGGGAAATAAATTGCACACACCAGGAACAGGAAGGAGAGAGTCAGAGGCAGGGCTATTCTCTCTGTATATACACCTGTGGGAACACAGGACATGGTTTACTGAATGGTCAAGCTGGAAGGTCACCCATAATCGTGCTTTAGTGGTATCCCTCTGTGTTCCACCGTCAGAGGGTTCAAAGCGGTCATGTTTTGCAAATTGTTAGCCCTACAGACACACTTACAGAGGAGATGAGGCTACCGTTCTCATCATGGGGACGGAAAACCAAGGCAAAGGGAGCCCTCAAGTTCCCAGAGCCAAGTGGGTGCTGAGCTTCAGATGACGCTTTGGGCTTCCTGCCTGCTGCAGCCGAGCCCCACCTTTGACTGGAACCGAGTCTCAGCAGGGAAGGAGATTTGTGAGGTTCCCGGGAGGCAGAGGTTGGTGTTGGCACGCCCTGTGCCGGGGCCCTTGCCTGGCGTGGCCGGGGGGATGCTGCGAGAGGCGAGCCTGGGAAAGGGAGGGGAGAGCCGTTCTGAGCGGCCAGCCTGGGATCAGCTGCGTCATCGCTGCCGCCTGCCCATGACTGGACCTGCCATCGCCGGGGGACGGTCTGACTCCAGCCATGGCCGCTAAGGACAGAGCAGAGCTCATCGCTCTGCAGACGTGAGCCGTGCCAGCACGCGTGTGTGCATCCTCACTCACTCAGTCTTGACCCTGTGGACAGCAGCCTGCCGGGCTCCTCTGTGCATGGGATTCTCCAGGCGAGAATCCTGGAGTGGGTTGCCATGCCCTCCTGCAGGGGATCTTCCCGACCCAGGGATCGAACCTGCAGTTCTTAACGTCTCCTGCGTGGGCAGGCAGGGTCTTTACCACTGAGCCACCTGGGAAGCTAAGCCTATTTATTTAGCCGCATTTCCTTTTTATGCATGTAGAAGAGTGATACACGGTTTAAAACATTCTATGTTCAAATAGGTCCAAGAGTTCTTTTAACATGTTTAAAATAAACATTCTAAGTGCTTAGACAGCACTGTGACATGCGCAGTGAGCAGCCAGCATTTTCTCGTGCGTGGTGCTTTATTTAAATAACCCTGTGTCTTACACTGATGGAGTCTCAAAGTCCATGAAATATGGCAGTATTTATGTTTTCTGTTTCAATTGTCATCAATCTGTTTCTAATCTAGTCATGGAAAAATATGTGAGCCATCTTGCCATGGAACTATTTTCAAAATCTCATGGAAGCCTACCAAGTTTTCGTAATTTAGCTATGGAACTTTCTTGCTTTTCAGAGAGGAGGTTCTGGTACCGTAAGGCTATGTTTCTGGGTGCATATTTGGTTCAATTTTGTTAATCCCGGCTTTTGTCTTAAATAAACAAATGAAAAATATATAAATAGATGGCATTAACAAATAAAGAATATACATGTAGAGAAAAACGAAAACGTCCGTATTATAAAACATGCAGTTTGAAGAATGAACAGTCATTTGTGCAAAGTCGATGTGTCTTCCGTAAAAAGGTTTCAGTTGGAAAGCCTGGCCCATCTGTTCTTGTACTGACTGACCGTTAGGTAGAGATACGTGTGTCCTTGAGTGCCTTTGGGTTTGTTTACTAATATAGTTAAATAGAAAAAAAAATTAAACATCATGGGTGCAGCAGGTGTATTTATTCGCAGTATCTTTCCTTTTAGAAAAGCACTATGATATCACGAAAATATTCAACTTTAAATGACTTCCCGCAGGCCCCGAGTTCCATGCGGGACTCGTCTGGACACACAGGGAAATCAATCTATTCAGGCCTGAAGGACGATGAACTTTGGTTTTGTCCCACGTGGAGAGACAACGAACGCCTCCCAGAAAACAGACCCTTCTTTCTGTCTTGCTCCATCTTGTCAGTGCTGGCGTGACCCCACGGGCGCTGGGTCTGGGCTGGTGGAAATTTCCAGGCTGGGAGGAGGCGAAATTTCCAAGGAAGCAAAACGCAGACTCCCCTAATTGTGTACACCTGCTGCCCGAACTAAAACAAGCCCCCCGACCTCGGATTTGGTGGGTTGTTGGCCTTTTGAACAAACAACCCCTCCCCCGCTCTGCCCCCCAATACTGAAGCCGAGATCTCAGGGTCCCCCTCCCTGCCCACCGTCGGGGAGGAGCCCAGGTCCTTCCTCCTAAGCACATGCTCTTCCCTGCTGAGTTTGCACCCACCTTCCAGTCCCGAGGGGAGAAGGGCTTCACTCTGTGGTCAGGGGGTTCCCCGTGGGAGAAACTCCAGATGGTGCCCCATTGCCCTTGAGGCAGATCCGAAGTCCTAAGTGGCTTCTGGGATCCTTCCTCATCTCCCCGATTTTCTGTGTACCTTTCCTCGCGTCCGTCCCCGTTCCCTGACCTCTCTTGTCAATTGCCCCCCCAACTCTGATCTTGGTCTTGTCCCCCAAAACTTCTCAGGCTTTACCCGACCTCTGGTATCCACACGAGGCCTAGAAAGGGTTTGATCTCCTTTAGGGAGTCCTACACACGTGCAGTCCAAGCCCCCTTGTCTTGATGGGAAACCTATTTCAAACCAACTTCAGAACCACATTCAGGATGTAGGATGCGGCAGGCTGGGGCTCAAAGGTTCTGTCACACGAGTCCAGCTGCACTAGGAGGTCTGGGCCTGGCAGCGGCCCCTGGTCCCGGGAGACCACACTTCGGAGGTTTGGCAGTGTGGACAGGGCAAGGCGACCCATTTCTCTCCTCCCCATTCGTCACAGGAGGGCATCTGGACTCGACCTGGGCCAAGGCTGAGCTCTACACGTGTGGTTGTCCCCGGATGCCAGCAGGAAGAGCCCGCAGGCCCTGTCACACTCCGGGTTCTCCTCCGAGGGACAGACTCCTGCCTGGGCTGGCAGGCGGAACGCAGTGTTTTTCGGGGCGGGGGGGTACATTTCCCCACGAGGCTCCTGTGAGGGGCCACCTTCTTCCTAACCTCGCGGGACACCTTCCCTTACTGGTGATTCTAATGCATGAAGAACCTGGGCTTGGCCTCAAGCTGACTGATCCTGCAAGCTGTCTGATTCCCTCAAGGTGTCTGATCCTACAAGGTGTCTGATCCCACAAGCAAACATTTCTATCAGCCAGCAGGTGACTCGACCCTGGCCACGGAGGGGAGTTGGCCCTGAATGGTGGCCAGAGTCAGGACCACCGCAGAGGGACAGAACCCCAGGAGGCTGACCCCCAGGCGGGCCCTCCAGAAGCAGACCCAGGCAGATGGAAAAGGGAGACCTGCATGCACTGCTGAGGAGGCAGAGAGCTCAGAGCAGACCTGGGTGTGTGTGAGGGAGCAGGGGCCCTCTGTGCTTCAGTGTGTGTGTGTGTGTGTGCGTGTGCGCGTGCAGGTGTGTGTGTGTGTGCGGGTGTGTGTGTGGTGTGTATGTGTATGGTATGTATGTGTATGCATACAGGTGGGTGTATATGTGTGTGGATTGGTGTATGTGTGTGCATGTGTGTGGGTGTGGGGGTGTGTGTGTGGTGTGTATGTGTATAGTGTGTATGTGTATGCATGCAGGTGGGTGTGTATGTGTGTGGATTGGTGTCTGTGTGTGTGTGTGCATGGGTGTGGGGCTGTGTGTATGGTGTGTATGTGTATGCATGCAGGTGGGTGTGTATATGAGTGGATTGGTGTGTGCGTGTGCATGGGTGTGGGGGTGTGTGTGTGGTATGCATGTGTATGCATGCAGGTGGGTGTGTATATGAGTGGATTGGTGTGTGCGTGTGCATGGGTGTGGGGGTGTGTGTGTGGTATGCATGTGTATGCATGCAGGTGGGTGTGTATATGAGTGGATTGGTGTGTGCGTGTGCATGGGTGTGGGGGTGTGTGTGTGGTATGCATGTGTATGCATGCAGGTGGGTGTGTATATGAGTGGATTGGTGTGTGCGTGTGCATGGGTGTGGGGGTGTGTGTGTGGTATGCATGTGTATGCATGCAGGTGGGTGTGTATATGAGTGGATTGGTGTGTGCGTGTGCATGGGTGTGGGGGTGTGTGTGTGGTATGTATGTGTATGCATGCAGGTGGGTGTGTATATGAGTGGATTGGTGTGTGCGTGTGCATGGGTGTGGGGGTGTGTGTGTGGTATGCATGTGTATGCATGCAGGTGGGTGTGTATGTGTGTGGATTGGTGTCTGTGTGTGCGTGTGCGTGGGGGTGTGTGTGTGGTATGTATGTGTATGCATGCAGGTGGGTGTGTATATGAGTGGATTGGTGTGTGCGTGTGCATGGGTGTGGGGGTGTGTGTGTGGTATGCATGTGTATGCATGCAGGTGGGTGTGTATGTGTGTGGATTGGTGTCTGTGTGTGTGTGTGCGTGTGCGCGTGCAGGTGTGTGTGTGTGTGCGTGGGTGTGGGGGTGTGTGTGTGGTGTGTATGTGTATGCATGCAGGTGGGTGTGTATGTGTGTGGATTGGTGTGTGTGCGTGTGTGTGCGTGGGTGTGGGTGTGTGTGTGTGGTGTGTATGTGTATGCATGCAGGTGGGTGTGTATGTGTGTGGATTGGTGTCTGTGTGTGCGTGTGCGTGTGCGTGGGGGTGTGTGTATGGTATGTATGTGTATGCATGCAGGTGGGTGTGTATGTGTGTGGATTGGTGTCTGTGTGTGCGTGTGCGTGTGCGTGGGGGTGTGTGTATGGTATGTATGTGTATGCATGCAGGTGGGTGTGTATGTGTGTGGATTGGTGTGTGCGTGTGCGTGGGTGTGGGTGTGTGTGTGTATGGTGTGTATCTGTATGCATGCAGGTGGGTGTGTATGTGTGTGGATTGGTGTCTGTGTGTGCGTGTGCGTGGGGGTGTGTGTATGGTATGTATCTGTATGCATGCAGGTGGGTGTGTATGTGTGTGTGTGCATCCACAGGTGTGTGCGCGCGCCTGTGCAGAGTCTATAGAACCGTGCATGCATGGGATGAGCCCCAGGGCTGGATCGGCACGTGCTGGCGAGCTTGCTCTGCCTCGTGGCCGCTTCCCCGGCGGCCCGATCTGTGGTACCCAGCTCACGGAGCACGTGTCCGCTCAGGTGCCGTCCTAAGGACTGATCTGTCTGGTCTCACTGCACTCTCACTGTAGCCCCTGTGGTAAACACTTTCGCCCCCACGTAACACATGTGGAAACTGAGGTTTGAGGGCTTCTGCTACGTCTCCAGATCCTGAAGCCTGGTCCCTCTGATGCCACTGCCCATGAGCTCTCCTGCCATCACTTGAGTCTCCGGACTCAATGGAAACAGCTATTTTTTTTGACAAAGATGAGGCAGAGGAAGGAACCCAGGAAACACCTCTGCTCGTCTCAGCTGCTACGAGAAGCACGAGAAGATTGACAGGATGCTGAGAGTCAGGGACGGCGGAGAGCTTCCTCCGTCTGCTCCCGTTCGCCTCCTCTGTGTTCTGCCCCATCTGCCCTCTCCAGCTGGAAATCTTCAACTGGCGGCCACTGGGTCAGGTCTGGACTCCTTAAGTGGCTTTCCCAATCCTCCCAGAACCCTTCGCTGTCTGAGCAGCCGACCTAGATCTGTAGCTAGAGAGGTGGCGATGATGCCGGTTCAGTGATCGCCTCTTGGGAAAGACCACGGGACCTGTGTCTGCATGAGGAAGGCACGCGGGCATTACTGGTGGGAGAGGACTTGGTGTGAGTGACTCAGGGCGTGGGACCAGCACCGTGACCTCAACACAGCAGCCGCCTGGCTTCTTGTTATTTCCTGCAGAATCCTCCAGCTGCTTGGCCTTCCCGGGGCTGGGATCAGTCTGGCAGTCTGCGAAGCCCGCCCCCTTTGGACTGCTTCTGATAAGACGGTGGGGCTTCAGGGAGAGGCCTGCGCCCACCCAGCTTCCCATGACGTTCCAGCCTCTTGCTGCTGGGAAAGTAGTTACTGAGGGTCTGGCTAGAGCTAAGAGAGCTTGTGAGGCACAAACAGTCTTTATCTGCAGGATGAGGTTAGTTTCTGTTTGGGCCTGATGTTTTCGTAAGAAGGAAATCGCTTTCATAAGAATCAGATTAGGTCCAGGAAGCATCCACCGGGCAATGAACAGCTGATAGAGGCAGAGCCGCAGGATTTTCTCATTGGTCACGACTGCCACCTCCTGGCCATGCTTGTGAACTACACAATTTGGACTTCTACAAGCGTGCCAAGTCCCTTCAGTCTTGACTCTTGGCGACCTCATGGACCGTAGCCCGCCAGGCTCCTCTGTCCACTCCAGGCAAAAATACTGGAGTGGGTTTCCATGCCCTCCTCCAGGAGATTTTCCTGACCCAGCGATCAAACTCGGGTCTCCTGCATCTCCTGCGTTGCAGGCAGACTCTTTACCACCGAGCCTTCAGGGAAGACTTAATTTGTTATGTGGGAAGAGGTAATTCATACAGTTCTCTAGCTGGTGTTCCCCGTCAGAGAGGTTGTGTGAATACAACCAAGGGTACCTTAGTATTACTGATACACCCAGGCTGGGGCAGCTTGCGGGAAGGATGACCTCCCTGCAAACGCAGTGACGGATTTTGGAACACAGCAGCTGGGGACCTCCAATGATTGTACTCCCTGCAGTCAGAAGTCTGAGAGGCACATTCGCCTGTTGCTGCAGACACACCAGATCGGAGATCACATTCCTCATCCTCTCTTGAAGCTTTGAAGGCCTTGTGTTGGGCTCTGGTCAGTATGGCATTTATGTAAGCTGTATATACAGCTTTTAGGAAGAGTCCTTAAGAGAGGGCTTATTCCTTCCCTGCCCTTTCACCTCTTTTGTTAGCTGGAATGTGATGAGATGACTGGATCTGGGCAGCCATTTTGGTCCACGAGACAGAAACCATCTGGGGAGGGTGATAAAGTCACAGAATAAGACAAACTCAAGCCCTGCTGATCACAGACTGTTTGGGTTGAGAATTGGATTTCTAACTTGTGTAAATCACTACTTGATTTTCTGTTCCTTGAAATGGAACTTAATCCTCATACATTTCATAGGTTCTTTTCAATTAGGATAGTGAAGTCTGAAGGTTAAAGAGGTAAATGTTTCCCAGAGGCTCAACTGTGGCACAAAGAAAGGTGTAATTACCCAAGACTACTGCTGGGAGGTGGTCTTTCTTCCATCTGTTGAGGGAGGGGACAGGTCTCCCCTTCCTATTGCTGGGAAGTCATCTCTCTAGGTTCTCAAGGACAGGAGAAGGAAGCCACAGATACCCATCCTGGAGAAGTCTTTGAAAACAGCATGTGAGAAAGCAGCTGCCCTCAACCCCCGCTGTGTGCCCGGCTAACAAGAGTGGCCCCAGAGGCTGGCAGAGTTTGCCCCATGACGGGACCAAAAGGAAACCAGCTTGATTTTAATCATCTGTCAGAAATGTTGAAAATGAACTTTCTCTCAGCTAATTCTTTCTGAAGCTTTCAAAGCCTGAGAACATAATAAAAGCTACGCTTTGTCGTGTTTTTCATCCATTTTTCTGGCCATGGCACAGGGAGGTAGCTTCTGGAAGTATACGACTGTCCTCTCTGATGACTTTCAAAACATGGATTTGCTCATCCAAACTTTTTTGCTCTATCATCCATAGCATCTTTTTTCTTTTTTTTTTTTTTTGGTATCCAAAACTTGTTTATTGGGATGGTCTCCTGTTCATCTTGATACAGGGTGTTTTTAGTGCTGCTTCCGTCTGAAAGAGCATCCTTCTGTAAGCCTTGCTTTTCCTCCTGTAGGTTGGCAGAGGACAGTAGAGCAGCCAACACACAAAACTACTGTTTGTTCATGGCTAAAGATGGTAGTGATTTTACAGCATCCTGGGCATTTTACATCCATGAAATAGGAATTGGGGCTCTGCACCAGGCGCTTCTTCTTGTGTTTCCTCTTCTCCTCTTCTGGAGAGGGATGAAGAAGATCCTTTGCGAGTTGTCCTGGGAAGTGTGGAGGGCAAATGAGGGCCTTCTGTGATCCCAAATCAGCGTGAGAGGAGCGTGCAGACAGAAGAATGAGATCTCCACGGAAACCTAGCTGGAGGAACCCATCCATAGCATCTTTAACCTTTACGTGCATTTTTGATATGTGACTTCTCAGACTTAGCAACTCCTGTGCTTACTAAGTGTTCCATAGGTCAGGGCGCAGGGCAGACGAGTGGTAAGTACAGTCTTTCAATCTCTGAGACTGTTTCCTCGTTTGCAACATGGGGTTAACAACAGTCTCTAGCTTGCGGGATTGCTGTGAAGCTTAAGCTTATTAGTGCATGAAAAGTCTCAGAGGCTCAGTAGAGTCCTGGGCAAGTGACAAGGACATCGTCTCCACTAGTTACTGTTACTATGACTACCCCGCCGCCTGTCCTGTGCTGTCCAGGGCGGCAGTCACTGGCCACCTGTAGCCGCCAGGCACCGAGTGAGTTGACAGTAATCCAGAGCGAGGTGCGCTGCCAGTGAAGGGTGCAGACTAGACCGTGAAGTCTTGGTACGAAAACAAGAATGTCAGATACGGTCCTGACAATTTTTAAAAACTATTGATTGCATGTTGAAACGATGACATTTTGGCCACACTGTGTGAAACAAAATGCATGATTGAAATTAATTTTGCCGGTTTCTTTTTCCTTTTTAATTTTGCTTGCTGTTTGCTCTCGGCCGCGGCGGGTCTTGGCTGCCGCGTGCCCTTCCTCCAGCCGCAGTGAGTGGGGCCGCGGTGCTCGGCTTCTCCCGCCGCACACGCGGGCTCTCGCGCACGTGGGCTCAGTGGTTGCAGATCCTGGGCTCCCACAGGCTCAACAGCTGTGCTTGGGCTCGGGAGCTCCGAGATGCAGGGAATCTTCCCAGATAGGGGCTGAGCCCGGGTCTTCTGCTTTGGCAGGCGGATTCTTTACCCCCAGGGAAGCCCTCTTCTTTCTGTTTTGAAATACGGCTTACAGAAGATCTAAAATGTCACAGATGGGCTTCTGCATCCGATTTCTCCGGGATGGTGTGGGTGTTGGCCGACAGGTGGGGCGGGGTGGAAAAAGTGAGCCGGGAAATGGTGGTCCACATGGTCAGTACTGGTGGTCAAGATTCAGACAAAGGAGACAGAGATACAGTGGAGGAAGTCTAATTCCTAGGGCACCGTGGACTCTGGTACGGTTTAATTCCACGGATGACGTCTGGGGTTAAAGGGCAGTCTTCACACTGCCCTGTGAGTCTGAAGACAGGCTGAAAATCTGTGGACTCAGATAAGGGGGGATCTGGAGAAGGCACGCCACGATCTCCCGGGGGGAGACCAAGCCCCAGGGTGGAGCATGTACTTGACAGGAAACCACACAGCGGGCAGTTATCAAGGACCTCAACCGAGGGGGTGGTAGTGGAGGGGTAGGAAGCCCAGCCTGGGGTCTCTGCTGCTACGGATACAATTCAACCCCACAGGTGATGGTCACCGTTCACTCAGGGCCAGGCCCTCTGTTAGAAACCAGACTGAACATAGAGCCTGTCTGCAAGGCGGTCCCGGTGACGTGAGGGGCACAGAGACAAACAGGGGGTCGTGGCCCAGAGGGATTAGTGCCGTGATGGGCTGGGAGGGAGCTCACTGGCGGGAGAGCGAATCCACTCCCTCGGATGAGGGACAGCTCCCGGGAGGCAGCGGCATCCCAGCAGAGACCCTCTGTGGGAAGCAGCCAGGGAAGAAGGGAGAAGCCGGTTCTAGGTTGAGGGAGCATCCGCGCAAAGTCAGGAGAGCTCTGTGCTCCAGGAGGTGTGAGCCGACCCCGGGGAGCCTCACGGTACCGGCAGGGAGGGGTGCTGGCCAGCGGAGAGCGGCCGGCTAACGGAGTCTCAGCATCGCAGAGCAGGAGCCTGGGCGCAGGCGGGAGGCTTTGGAGAACTCGACACAGAGGAGGGTGTAGCCAGGTCTGTGCGTTAGGAACAGCTCTCTGATAACACTCTGGGGTTCCGGTTCTGGTTCCGGGTAAAACGGACAGAACACACATTGCTGCCGTTCTAAGCCGTTCAGTCTGTGTTTTTGCTGTAGCAGCCCTAGCAAACATCATCGCCTTATGTTTCTTTCTTAAACCACTCATTCCCATCTCACGGGCTAAGTCACTTCCTCCCAGTTAACTTGCTAGTCTGAACTTTTGCTGTATGTCTTTTGGCTCATGACCCTGAGGTTGAGATTAATATCTGATTTTTGTGGAGCCTAGAGAGAAGAGGACACAATTTCTCTGAGTGGTTAGCTAATAACTCATAAATATTGTCTACGTAGGTAGGACATTGTCCCCTACACAGTTCACTCTTGTCCTATACATAGTAAAGATCTAATATGCTGTAATACATTGTAAAAAGATGCTTGCTCCTTGGAAGGAAAGCTCTGACAAAACTAGATAGCATATTAAAAAGCAGAGACATCACTTTGCCAACAAAAGTCCATATAGTCAAAGCTGTGTTTTTTCCAACAGTCATGTACAGATGTGAGAGTTGGAACATAAAGAAGGCTGAACAACAAAGAAATGATGCTTTCAAATTGTGGTCCTGAGAAGACTCTTGAGAGTCCCTTGGACTGCAAGGAGATCCAACCAGTCTATCCTAAAGGAAATCATTCCTGAATATTCATTGGAAGGACTGATGCTGAAGCGCCAATAGTTTGGCCACCTGATGCGAAGAACCAACTGTTGGAAAAGACCCTGATACTGGGAAAGATTGAAGGCAGGAGGAGAAGGGGGTGACAGAGTGTGAGATGGTTGGATGGCATCACCAACTCGATGGACATGAGTTTGAGCAAACTCTGGGAGATGGTGATGGGCAGGGAAGCCAGACATGCTGCAGTCCATGGGGTCGGGAAGAGTTGGACACAAGTTAGTGACTGAACAGCAACAAGGTTGTGAATTACCCTGGGTTTGGAGTTTCTTCTGCTGTACTCCCCACCACAAGTTTCCTTTGGGAGGAAGGTGAACGGGGAGCCATAGGGGTTGGGGGGGGGGTGTGGTCCAGACCATAAACAGATGAGAGTCCAGGGTTTCTTGTCGGGAGGGGCTGAAGGAGGGAGTCCAGGGTGAGAGCAGAGCATCCTTCCCGTCGTCAGGGAGACGGGAAAACAACAGAAGGGGGACAGCGCAGAGGTTCCAGGGAGGTCCAAGTGGACCCCACGTGTCTGCGGGGAAACTGAAGGAGCCGAGGTGGGAGCACGTGGCGAGGAAATGGGATTCCAGGCTGGGGGGGCTCTGCAGAAGGGACCCCCGCCCACCAGCAAAGCTGGAATGTCTCAGGTGTCCATTTGTGGGTTCCAGTGAAGACGTTCTGACGACGAGAACTGAATCAAACGTCACTGACGGAGCCCTCGACTTGCATGTGAAGGGATCTCTGCAGACTCTCCTCCTGCCGCCCGCTGGTTATTTCTGGGGCCTCTGTCAGCAGAAGAGCAGTTCTTTCCTCTCTCATTCTGGGGCACCTCCCCCGGGCGCTGACCCAGGCTCTCGGGGTGCAAGAAGGCTGAGTACCGCTGCCCCTGTGGGTCCTGGGGGTGCGTGGCCCCGTGCCCAGGCCTGGCACTCCCCTCCCGGCTTGGCGCTGGGACCCCCCGTTTCGTGGAGAAGCCGTGCGGTATTCTATCCTCCCCATTGCCATGGGGACCCCACAGCATGCCACGGGGGGCCTGGAGGCCCTGAGTGCCTGGCGCGCCAGCTTCTGGCCCAGACTCCCGCCGGCGCGCTCAACCCCCGAGGCCCGGTGCACGTCTGCAGGGCCGGGTGGGGGCGTGGGGCCCCAGGCCCCTTCCCCTCGCCCACAAGGCAGAGCCCTCATCACGACTTCCACCCCGAAATATCCAGAAGAGACGACGCGGTGCCCTTGGCTCCAGGGAGGATCGGCTTCCTTCCACAGCTGTGCTGAGACTCGGCTTCTGATTTTAGGGCCGCTTCTCCAGTATCTGGGAGTGAGCTCCCTGAGTGGGGCAGGTGTGACCCCGCTCCCAGGGCTGACCTTAGGGGCTCGTTCCCAAGTCCAGGGTTCTGGAGCCTGAGCATGGCTGTGAAATAGTGAAGTCAAAGCACGTAAAATATTGAACAGTGAGATCCAATTAAAAAATTGAACAAGAAGCAAACAGCTGCAGACAGCCCTCAGGGTGTGTGAGAGGGAAGGGAAAAAACGCAACTCAGACAAACAAACAGTCTGGTACCTTTGGAGGCAACAAAGGGAAAACCCAGCTCGATGATGAAAAACTGTGGACAGGGAACAAGGCAAGAGTGACAGTACCTTTCTCTTCTAAACGACTGCAGACCAGACGTGTGTCACCCAGGATGGTGGAGAGGGTCATCACTGAGAGTGCAGGCATGGGCAGGTGACCGCGGATGGTTTATCCCTTAATTTTTAAAAAAATCAAATATATTGACATACAACTGTGTGTATGTTTAAGATGTACAAGGTATCAAACAATGCAGCCATGTATTGTAATGATTGCTGTCAAAGTGATATTTACTGCTTCGATCACATTGCATAGCTCTTCTTTCTTTTTGGTGGCTGGGATAATTCATTTTCAATAGGGGAGTTTCATCGTTAAGCTGTCTTCTGGCATCTTCCATTTCATGACCAAAAATGAGGTGGGAAAAGGAAAAATAGAAAGGAGGTGTGAGGTCTGAATGTTTGCATCCCTCAAAAATTCAGATGTTGAAACAGACCGCATCCCTGTGCGGGTGTTGCCAAGGGAGGGCTTTGGGGAATGGTTGGGTCAAGAGGCTGGACTCCCCTTGGGTGTGGAGTGCTTATCAAAGAGGCCAGAGGGAGCACCCCCCCTCCAGCCCCCAGCCCTTCCAGCACTCAGGACACAGCGGGAAGACAGCCATCATCCGCCTAGGACCAGGAGCCAGGAGGGCCGTCCCCAGACACCCCGGACTTGCAGCTTCCAGAAATGTGAAAGGGGCGTTTCTGTTGCTCCTAAGTGGCCCATCCATGGTGTTTTTGTTCCAGCAGCAAAACGAACTGAGACAGGGGGATAGGCTACAAGCACGTGGCCCTTTTCTGGGGACAGGCGTGACTTGGAGTGTTTCTGGTCTGGCTGGAGGAGTAAGCGCGGGAAGGAGCCGGCGGACCCCGGGCACCCCGAGGACCCCACTGCTCCTGTCGTGGGCCGCAGGGCCGCTACTGGCCCACCGATCCCTGACGGCACAGGGCTCTGCTTCTTCACCTCGCGAACCCCGACTTCCTCGTCTATGAAGTGGACCATGGCATCATCCCCCATCGGCTCACTAAGCATTGAGACGGAGGTTGGGCTCCCCTGGGGCACAATGGTGAAGAATCCGCGTCCCAATCCAGGAGACGCAGGAGACTCGTGTTTGGTCGCTGGGTGGGGAAGATCCCCTGAGGTAGGAAGTGGAAACCTACCCCAGTATTCTTTCCTGGAAAAATCCCACGGACAGAGGAGTCTGGCGGTCTATAATCCATGGGGCCTCAAAGAGTCGGACAACGCTAAGTAACTGAACACAGAGTATCTAGCACAAAGCCAACACATAGCAAGTGCTCAAAAAATTGTTAGCTTTTAAACTGACAATATTGTTATTGCAGTTGTTCTGCCTTCTCAAACGTTGTTTTTCTATATCATGTATTTTAACCTTTTTAGTCTACCTTTATGTGGAATCCTTGATTCCTGATGTGAAGAGCTGACTCATTTGAAAAGACCCTGATGTTGGGAAAGATAGAAGGCAGGAGGAGAAGGGGACAACAGAGGATGAGATGGTTGGATGGCATCACCGACTCAACGGACATGAGTTTGAATAAACTCCCGGAGTTGGTGATGGACAGGGAGGCCTGGCGTGCTGCAGTCCATAGGGTCACAAAGAGTTAGACATGACTGAGTGACTGAACTGAACTGATGTGAAATCCTTGCTGTAACCCTTTGATTATTTCAATAATATTCTCTGGCCCCATCTCCAGTTTTCTCCAAGCATTTCTGAGTAGAAGAAAAGGAGGGAAAACCACAATAAAATGATATGAGCTTGTGTGGCATGGACTTTTTCCTTCTTTGCATCCTTGGTTGAGTTTCAAGGAATCCATAAAAACTTCAGCTGGAGGAAGAAATTATTGTTTTCAGCTGAAATAACATCGATGTAAATATTCTTTTTTTTCAAGAGTGAGGGGCCAAGAAATTGAAAGAAAGAATTTGGTGTTATACTACCTTTTAAAGGAAATCTGGGTTTGGGGAGAAAAAAAAAATCAGGTTGGTACATTTGAAGGCAGCTGAGGGCTTCAGCTCCAACCGGAAAAACTGAAGTTATTTACAAGCTAGATGTTAAGTGGCTGATCTCCAAATCCCCTGGGACCCCTGCTTGCCCAGATCAAATGATGGGGAAACTAGACAAAGGAACTTATCTGAGAAAGCTGGCTGAGAAAACTGTAGCTGATTCAAACCTGAAATTGAACTGCTGGGATGATAAGTTTTCCCTCCTTAACAAGTCGGGGTTAAAATCAGCATGTGGCCTTTTCCGTTCTCTCACTAGCTATTTTGGGTGATTTTTTCTGGAGGCAGACGTAATTGTTACATTTGCAGATGTTACATTTAGTTCTTCACATCCCCAATGTGTATCTGTTCTTTCTTTCTTTTTTTAAACAGGAAACACGTTTAATTAAAAATTACCTGCATTTTCTTTCCTAGGCCTTTTTTTTGGGGGCCTGGAAAGTTTCTGTTTCAGGGGAAACTTGTCCCTGAATGTTTCCTTCAAATTCTTTTCAGGGTTTATGTAGTTCAGCGAACATGTGCCTAACCCAGATCTACTTAAACCAGCCACACTTAGAAGAAATCAAGGTGCCAATGAAGCGTGTCAGGGCTTAAAAGGCACGCGGGCTTCTGGGTGAGGTCAGGGCTCAGAGACAGTTTGCACCCGGCGATGTCGAAGGGAAATTAGGAACCAGGCCTTCTGCTCCAAGGTGAGTACCCATCTGCTTTGGACTGAATGTCTGTGTCTCCCCTAAGCTCATAGGCTGAGATTCTAACCTCCATCGAGATGCTGTTAGCGGGTGGATCTTTGGGAGGTGATGACATGATTCGTGCTTCTATAAAAAGGGACCCCGGAGAGCTCTGGCACCCCCCCCCCCCCGCCCCGTCATGTGACGACACAGCAGGAGGACAGCTGTCTGTGGTCCAGGAAGCAGGCTCTCACCAGACATCGAATTTACCGGCAACTTGGTCTTGGTCTTTCTGAGCTCCAGAAATAAATGAGAAAAATGTGAGAAACAAATGTCTGTTGTCTGTAAGGCACCCGGCTTATGGTATTTTTATTACAGTGCTCTGAACTGACTCACGCACCTCCTGAACAGAATAATAACTCACATTCATTGAGCTGCATGCCTGGCACTGTTCTTTCATTTACTTCTCAAGGTGTTTCTGTAAGTAAGGCAGCTGTTATTACTGTTGGCACATGCAGATGAACAGGGAGGCTTAGAGAACCTGAGGTTCTTGCCCAGTTAACAGCTGAAAAGATGGCCTAATTCTCGACGCTTCTTCCACAACTCTTTCCTCTCCGTACACTTTCTAACCTCCCCGGTGTCCACTTAGGGGATGGTGTGGTTCCAGCGGGACTAATGCCATTCCAGCGCTCGGGGTGGGTCATGTGACAGAGGCAAGCCAATCAGCACGGGGCAAGGTGACTGGCCAGGAGCGGTCACGTGACCCAAATCATGCCTGCAGAGAAAGTGCAGGGCTTGGGGAGGAGGCCACTCTCCCCTGTGCTTTGGACAAGCGTGAAACTGTTTACTGCTGTGGGAAGGCCTGTGGAGGGTGAAGCCAGTCTTCGGGGAGCCCAGAGGTAAGAGAACCGCACAGAGATAGAGGAGACGTGCTGGTGACCGTGTGAAGCTTTCCAGCGAACCGTGGCTGAAGCCTGAATTGCGTGGCCTCAGCAGTGAGCGCTGAGCCGTGTGTAACCAGACGGAGCTGGTCTCCGCTCCTTACAAACGTTCCAAGCGGGCCGATCACACTGACCCAGTGGATCTTCAGCTTTCTGCCTGAACCTCGCCGGGGGAAGCTCTCCTTGGGCACCGACGTTCCCTTAAAAATAACACACACACACACACACACACACACACACACACACACACACACACACACACACACACACGTGCCCTTAAAATATAAGGAAGGGCCTACAGACACCAAAACGACTGGAGCTCATTTATTTCCACTTGAGTCCCTTGGTTTGGAGGCATCATAGCATAACCTTAAACCAGGGAATTTTCTTTTTTTTACAGAGAGGTTTATTCAGGAGAAATTTTTAGAATACTTGATGGGGATTTTGAAACACTGGCAAATCACTGATAAGAAATAATTAAGTTAAATTCTTTGGCAGGGCCCCCGCTCCCCTCCCCCCACCCCCAACCCTGCCCGCTGGGCACACATGGGTGACCAGCCTAAGAGAGCTTGCCGTGGGTTGCCCACCTGCCCCCTAATACCTCCTGCCTCCTGTGTTGGCAACTCCAAGCTTCACCCTAGTTATGATGTTCTGCCTGAGTTATGATAATTATCCTGGCATTTCTCCTACCAGGACGGTTTGTACTTTTTAATAGGAGAGTCATAAACAAGGAAAAACTTTCTCAACTTGCAGGAATGAAACTCGGTGAAATGTAAGGGCAGACATATCTGGGGGCCGAGAAACACTTTTTGCTCCTCAGATCACACCCTTAGTGCAACTGCTGTGAACTCCTGTGTGCTCGGCCGAGGCAGGGTCAGCCCACGTGTGTGCGGGAGTGTCTGTTTAACTAAACCTAGAGCCTCGAAATCTCTTTCTTTCTCCCCCTGCCCTGTCTCTCCGGTTCTCCCTCTCCCCCCTCTCTCTCTCACACACGCATACACACACACTGTCAATGAATTTTAAGAAGAGAGCAAAGAATTGAAAAAGGAACAGCTAAATAGTGGAAGATGAGACGTGCACTGCTTCTTCTTCCCCGTCCCCGTATTTGGAAGGCGGCGACAGCTGACCTGAGCCATCCATGGAACATGTGAATTCTTCGACTCCACCCGGAGCCCCTGCTGGACGTGGGGATGTTTCTGGAAAGGGAACGGGAATGTCTGGCTGGGAGGAATGGAGAAGGACCAGCAGTCCAGTCTGCCGTCTGGATCCACAACAGTTCCCCACCCTCCCCCGGCCACGTGTGTGCCCTGAGCTTTGCCCCCGAGCCTGGCATGGCCACAGCAAGCCTTTACCCCGGAGCGTTTTAGGCGTCAGCAAGAACACTGCTGTAATTTTGTCTCTCCACAACCCAGGAAACCTCAGATGCTGGGTTTAAGGTTTTGATTCACCAGGCATTTATGGCCTGCTATTCCGGGTAGTTCAACTACAGACAGATGGTAATTAATAGCAACAGGCATTTTAAAACCATGCATTTCTTTCCTCTTTTCATCGCTAACACAGTGGCACCTTGACGGTTGTAAAAGACCTGCAAACAAGACGGTCAACCCCAGTCTCCCAACTCCAGCCCCTTCACAGGAGCAAGAGGGACAGAAACAGAAGCGGGGAGCAGGAGGGTGTGGAGGGGGCAGGGCCCTGGGGATTCTGCTTCCAGGGACAGGGGGCCTCTGGGCGCCCCATGGGCTCCGGCAGCAGCAGGCGACCTCGTCGTTTATGGGGGGTGTTGAAGGAGGCGGCTCTGCAGGTGCGTGATGTGGCCCGGGGGACATGTGAATTTTTAATATTTCAGGCTCCCTGAGGGCAGAGACGAGGTCTCTTTTGCCCCCTGGTGTAGCCTAAGTGCTGAGCAGAGGGCCCGGTACGTGGGTGGCCGGCAGTGACTCGGGGGGTGAATTAATGGGGCTCTCCTCAGCAGGAGAGCCGAGGTGCGCTGGGGCCAGGACAGCCGCACTCCGGGATGAAGTTATCAAGAGGTTAGTTTAGTGGAGACTGTGATGTCTGCGTGTGAGGTTTCACCAGCTTCCGGGCCTCATGTCCAGAGTGTGGGGCTTCCCGGAAGAAGGGACGGCTCACCCCCAGCTCTGCCCTTGCAGGCGGGCCGTCACCTTCCTGCATCTCTCAGCATCACTTACGCTGTGGCAGCCCGTGACTCTGTGGGCAGAGGAGCTCATGCAATAGCTTGCAGGACTGTACCAAGATTCTTAAACGAACCACGAGGCACTCCTTGTGGGCCAGTTTCTTTATTTGATCCTGGGTTCCCAGAGCAGGAAAGAGGTGAGCTTTGTCAGGAGAGCACTTGGGGTGAGAGAGGTCCCTCAAGACTGCTGGGTTGACCCCCAGGAGCTCCTGGGGGGCGGATACTCCGGGGCCTTCGTTGCATCCGTGGAGTGCGGGGACCCCTGGTCCTGGGGCTGACATCAGCGCCGACCCCTTCCGGGAGGCTTGCTCTGTGGTCCGCTGGTCCTCCCTCTCGGCAGGGTCCGTGGAGGAGCTGCTGTTGCCGCAGGACAGGTGACGGCGCTTCCAGACGCTCAGGAGTAGAGGACGGTGGCGCTGGCGCAGGCCACGGTGGCGCGGTCCTGGTTGCGGAGCTCCAGCAGGACCTGGTACTCCCCCTGAGGGGCACGGGGAAGCAGCAGCGGTGAGACCGCAGGGCCGTCGCCTCGCAGCGGGCGCTCACCCAGCCCGTCACGGGCGGCCTCCGCGCTCGACCCTGGGGGTTAGGTCAGCGGGACGAACCGCGCCCGCCCCGCGGGCCCCAGGCTGGCCGGGAGAGTGGAGGGCGCCCGGGATGGCTGGCCACGCCTGAGATGCCCGTGCTCCAGACGGCGCTCCCGCGGTGGGTGGGCCGACGGGGTGGCGGGGCGGCTGGGGCTGGTGTGCGGTTTTGAGTAGCGCGCTCAAGGCAGGTCCCCTGAGCAGGTGACCTCGGGGCCAAGACCTGAAGGGAGACGGGACTCCCGGCAGGAGAGGGGAGGAGGCAGGGGACCGCCCCGCGGACCGTGGGCAGGGGGGCGCTGGCCTCCACTCCGGGGGTGGCTTGTCCTGACGTGGCTGTCGGCAGGGTCCCCCGTTGGAAGGAGACGGGGGGTGCGGGGGGAAACGCGGAGGAAGCGGTGGGCCAGGTAGGAGGCGCTGCAAGAGCCAGGCGAGAGGTGGGGAGGGTTCGGAGCAGCTGGGGGAGCGGGGAGAGGTGGGCGTTCTGGTTGAATTTGCAAAGAGCTGGGATGGTTTGCGGAGGAGACCCACGTGGGTGGGGAAGAGAGGGGTGAAGGGTGACCTCAAGGATGCTGGCCTGAGCAACAGGAAGGACAGGGTGCTGTGTGCTGAGACGGAGGAGACAGCTGGGGGCAAAACTCCACGGCCGGGAACCCGAACGCAGCACTAGAGAAAGTGTTCCTGCCTTTCAGGGGTCCTTTCTGGCCACAGCCGACCAGAGGAGCCCCTCTGCCTGCGGTCGGGGGAGGCCAGCCAGGCTGTGAGCGGCGCAGCAGAGAGGACCCAGGCAGGAGCCCCGTCGGCAGCGCTCGTAGCCAAAGCCGGCGGCTGTGGACGCTCTGTCCCAAGGAGAAAGGCTCTCCGTGGCGAAGGGTGGAGGCAGCTCCTGGAACTCTTGGCCCATCTCTGAGGAGCCGGTCACCCAAGGGAAAGCGTGTTAGTTGCTCAGTCGTGTCCAACTCTTTGCAATCCCACGGACTGTAGCCCGCCAGGCTCCTCTGTCCATGGATTCTCCAGGCAGGAATACTGGAGTGGGCTGCCTTCCTCTTCTCCAGGGACTCTCCCCACCCAGGGATCAAATTCAGGTCTCCTGCGCTGCAGGCAGATTCTTTACCGTCTAAGACACCAGGGAAGCCCCCATCCAAGGAAGGAAGGGTGTTTAATCTGTATCAGCCGGAGGGCAGGGCCAGATCAGACCACCGGATGGACGGTCCATGACTGGTCTCAGGCTAGGAGAGAAGAACTTTCTAGCAATTAGCAGAGGCCCAGGAGTGAGCGGGTTCCCGAGCACTGATGGGGTCTCGGGTGTGAGCGCTGCTGAAGGCGACCTTCAGCACCCTTCCCCTTAAAGACTCTATGACAGTCTAGGCTCCCTGGGTCTGCTCAGATAGCAGCGGCTATGACTGCAGAAGCAGTGTTAGGGGTAAAAGCCAGAGAATTAGGTCTGGATAAAGACCAGCTCACACGTGCACCTGAGTGGGTTTCCTCCTCACTGTCATCATCATCATCACCATCATCTACTCTTCACTGTTCCTGTGCCTTTAAGAACACGCCACACAAAATTGTTGTAACCCAACTGAACCTTTCATCCTTGCTTTACATGCCTGACAAAGGATGCAGTATTTGAAGGAAGGGGTTCGGGATTCTGAGTCCCAAGATGTATTAATACATACTCTGCTCTAAGGGGCGAGAGGGTTCAGGCAGCTGTGCGCATCTGTGGGCAGGAGGAAGGGATGAGGCACAGAACAGGGGCCTTTCTGCGGTCTGGGTTTGCAGGTAGGAGACCGCAGTTGCACCCCTGGCACTAACATGGTTCAGGCCGTACCTGCAAGCTGGCAGCCAAGTTGGAAGCTTATAGAGTCTCTAAATTCTAAGTCAGAAAGCAGCTGCCATAGACAGATGCCGCTGCAGGCGGGACGTCAATGGGGCCAAGGACTGGTTGTGAGAAAAAGAAAATAATACCGACACACAAGACTGGCGGCTGAGTGGAAGTTTTCAGTTGAGCAGGGGTAGAATTAGCGCAGAGCCCACCTCTGGGGGGTTTGGTGGGAGGAGGGGGGCCTGGGGAAGGTCTTCTAAAACCAAAAGTCTGCACACCATTTCTGTCCCACGTTAGGAAGTAGCGTCTCTGCGGCCTGCAGGCTGGTGGCCGGCCAGGGGAGCCTGGGCTGGCCGGGCTGGTCTCGGGCCAGCAGAGGAGCCCAGGTCGGGATTAAGGCCTCCAGCTGCCTGTGCGGCTCACGTGATGGGTCATACGTGTCCGCTCTGGTTCTCTCCCCTGCAGGCCTGGCTTGGGGGGTCAGGATTGGCCAGGTTCCTGTTCCATGGGCCCAGAAAGAGGTAGGAGGACCGGGCAGAGGGCTCCTGAGGATGCTTGAACAGGCAGGCGGGGGCAGGCAACCTGACCACTGTCTTAGCCTCATACTGGGCAACATCTCAAGGAGCATCGTTAGTGGGCCATGGATACAGGTAACGCATTCACCCACGTATCCTACGTGGATGCAATAAACCTCGTTACATCTCTGCTTCATTTCTTTCAAAGCAATCCTATGACTTTTAAGTTCTTTCTCTCTATTTCATTGCAGTTGCTAAGAGTAACTGCTTTTTTTTTTTAAGTCAATAATGCAAAACAAAATTTAATTGCTTGCAAATTTCTAGTTGATAGATTGGGGGGCATGGGGAAGCTCCACAGAAAAATGGAGAAAGAAAAATAATTCAAGTAGCAAAGATTTAAAGCAAAAACTTAGTGGGAGGAATTTGGTCTCACATCCTAGAAGGGAAGAGAGTTTGCAGAACTTGCATGTTACCCTGAAAGGCCCGAGGAGAAGACTCTGGAAAGCTGGACCTGCTCCAGCTGCCAGAGCATCGCCGGAGAAAGACCGAGGTGGTCTGGAGACTTGGCGGCTTGAAGCGGAGGAACCCAGAGACTGGGACAGAGAGGGAACATGCCCGGGGAATGAAACGAGTTCAAGAGATTCTTTATGGAGAAGGAGGTCCTTTTCTAGAGTCATACTCAGGCTTTGGAAGATGAAAAGGATGAAACTGAAAACCAAAAAATGAGACTGACTACATTTCTGTGATTCTCGTGATGTTTTTCCAAAGGATGCTCTTAGGAGTAGCTATTGAGCATGGATCGCTATGTCCAAGCTGCTGGAATTCAGCTGTTTCATAAAGTAATGGTATTTTAAATAAAATGGAATTGTTGGAAAAACAGTGAAGGCGCAAGACGTGGGCATTTTATTTATGGGGTGGGAGCTTGTGAGCACTGAGCAAGCTCGGTAACTGGGGAGCTTAGTGCGTTCTGGGCTGTCTCTGTTGCCTTTTCTGAACGGCCAGCCCGCCTGGGGCTGCCTCCCTCACCTCTAACAGTTCTGGCCACGTGGAGGCCCCTGGACAGAGTCCTCCAGCAGGACAGGGTCCCAGGGCCCCTCTCTACGGGCGCTGTCTCCACAAGGGGTGCCCCAGGGTCCCACAGGACAAAAATGTTAAATGCCAAAACCCGAGCGTCAAGCTTTAATTAGCAAGTGCCCACGATGAAGTAACGGCTTTTCCCAGAAAGGGTCTTCTCAGTGACGGGCTAAGCAAAAACTTGAAGGTTTTCGTTTAATTCCCTCTCCTCCTCCTCTGCTGTCTCTCTCCCCTGCCCACCACCTCCTTTAAGAAACTGCTCAATACAATAATTAAGGAACAAAAGAAAACAGCAAACCAAACCCTTACCTCGGGAATTTCAAATCCAGGATTATTGATAGGGCCAGCATAATAAATCTGCTCTGGAAAAAGAGACAAAACGCACATCACGTCATTCAATCATCGAAAACAAAATTGACTTGCTCTATTACCTGTGCTTACTGCGCCCTGGGGAGCCAGTGATGGAAGGAAAAGGTCTCTGGCTGTGGTACATAAATCCCTAAGTGAGACAGAATCCAGGCCGTAGCAAGCAGCAGGAGACACGCAGGTCACGAGAGAGCCAGGCAGAATGAGGATGCAGGGGCTAGGCTGGCCCTGGGATGCTCAAGGTTAAGTCCTAAGACAACTTCCCGTAACTGATCGGCCCTGGATAGTTACGATCCCTTGGGCTCAGCACCCTCGTTTTTAAGGCGGGTATAGTAAGGACCACAAGAGTTGCGAGGAATGAAGAGAGTTAATCCGTATAAAGCACTGATAACAACGCTTGGAAAGCTTTGCTAAAGGTACGAACAGAGATGCTGCGTATGAGGCAATGGTTGGTGTGGGGCGTTTGGATGACAAGATCTCCCTGAGGCTTCTCGCTGATTCTGTGACTTCTCGGTAGCCTTTCAAGACAATCCCTTGGCTGCTGTTGGCAGGAGTGGGTTTCTGCTGCCTGCAGCTCAAGAACCGTGACTGCTAGGACATGAACCACTTAGAGTCCCTCAGGGAACGGGACGCAGCTGACAGAGGAGCAGAGCCCCAGCACAGCAGTGAGTGCGTCCCTCCCCGTCAGGTGCGGCTGGATTCTGCTTGGACTCCCTTGGACGCGTTTTATACCGACCTCATGATTCTATTTGGTGTTCTAAGGCGGCACGGTGCCAACGGCCGGGCCCTGGAGGCAGGATCCAGCTCTCCTCCCCGCTAAGTGTTGGTGGACGAGTTGCCTGCCTGTTCTGTGACTCGGCACCCGCACTTGCAACACAGAAGCGGGAACGCCTCTCCTGCCGGCCGCCGAGAGGACTGGAGCTGAGTGTGAGCTCGTGGAGGACGGGGCCCCGGGAAGGGCAGAGCCAGCAGGTTTCCCCGTCCAGTTACTCACCTTACTCACCCGGTGTGAGGGAGAGGGACGGGAAGGTGCCCGTGGGGGACGCAGAGAAACACACCAAGGCTGGGTTTGGGAACCCTCTCCCTGAGCCAGTGTGAACAACTGCTAAGTTCTACTGGTGTCTTCTTTTTTTGCTTCCATTTTAAAAAATGGATGAGTGCTATTTTTTGAAGCATACCAAACAAATGCTATTTAGCACTTTGTTACGCTCACTTAATGCTCCGAGATCTGCTGATTTGGGCTTCACTATGAGGGACCTTTGCTGGGTGGGAGATTGCCATGACCTTGGTCTTCACTTTACAGTTTCAACTGGAGCTTTTCTGTGGGCCCATGAAGTTCCTGAGAATTGCTGCAAGTAACTCACAAAACTTTTTTTTTTTTTTAACCTGATGAAACAACACCTAAAATTAAACTCTTGCTCCTTCCGTTTCCAGATCATCTCAGGTTCTGAGATTCCTTTAATTAACATCCTCACACTCCAGGGCTATAAAAAGAGCCGCGTTATATCTGTACCCACTTCTTACTTTCCTTCTTTGGGAATCTTGATCAGTTTTTAATACGGAGTGGATTCACATTTTCACCCTCCTGCTTCTTAATACTTGAAGTCGTTCCTGCCAATCGACTTTTTTGGGGGACCCAGATATTTGTGTGATTGGCACACAGTATCTTTTAAGAGAAGAAATGGATTTTAAAATGTGGAAATAAAAGCTCCCAAAGAGTCGTGGACCAGACGGCTGCCCTTTCACTAAGAGAGGAATCTAATGTTATTTAAACTTGGCCACATTCACTGTGCACTTGCAACGGGGCATTTATAAAACTATGAAATGAGCAACCTTCTAAGGCTTACTCACTCAGGGTCCTGCCACGCCCCCTCTCCAGGCATTTAGAAATGGGCTTGTTAACCCCCGTCTTTCTGCCCTAATATCACACTGGCTTCCTCTCAACGACAAACTCCTATAAGGACTCCTTGACAATCTTAGCCTCTTTCTCTGCCAAGAATGGTTCCGACAGACACATGGGTTGTGTCCCCCACTTCTAGCCAGATAGTTTCTCCACTGGGCAGGGGACTTGGCTGGTGGGAGCTCTTGGGGGTCTGGGAAAGGGCAACAAGAACAGTCTAAGAAGGCAAACCTTTTCTGAGTAGTGGTAGGATCCCCTAACAGAGACACTCACATCTCACCTCAGCTACACCAGCAGCTGTATCACCCGTGAAGTTCTCAGAACTTCTTGGAGGGCCTTTTCATTGGAACCATACAGAGTTTGAGTTTTCCCCTGATGAAGCATAATTACCTGGCCTCGTCACAACGTCAGGGTATGCGGAGGTCAGACAAGTTGTGCTGATTCTCCGTCTGGATGCTGCACTGGCTACTAATGCCCGCTCCCTTCTCCTACAAGATGCCCATGTCCTGATTTCTAGAACCCATAGATACCTTACAAGGCAAAATGAATTTTGCGATTGCAGTCATGTTCAGGATTTTGAGATGGGGAGATTACCTTGGATTGTCTGGGTGAGCCCAGTGTAACCACAAGGGTCCTCATAAGTTGGAAAAGATTGGAAGAAGAAGGGGGTGTGAGGATGGAAGCAGAGAGAAGGGAAGTGGCTACAAGCCACGGAATGCCAGCAGCCTCCAGAAACTAAAAACCTCAAGGAAACAGATCTTTATCCATCCTCTGAATTCTCCGGAAGGAACACAGCCCTCCTGACTCTGGTTTCAGGCCTCTGGTGTCCAGAATCATAAGAGAGAACCTTTGTGTGGCAGGTCACTAGGGTCACAGCAGCAGCAGGACGCTGATACACTGACCTTGGGCTGACCTTGGGCTCAGAGGGGAGACACTAGGTGGTTGACCGCAGAAAGGCCAAGAGTGGTGGCTTACATACACTTGAAGTGAAGTGAAGTGAAAGTCGCTCAGTCGTGTCTGACTCTTTGCGACCCCATGGACTATACAGTCCTTGGAATTCTCCAGGCCAGAATACTGGAGTGGGTAGCCTTTCCCTTCTCCAGGGGAATCTTCCCAACCCAGAGATCGAACCCAGGTCTCCTGCACTGCAGGCGGATTCTTGGGCTCCCAGCAAAGACGTCTTTGGAACCATGACACCCGCGTACTCTAGGATTTCAACAAAAGAGAAGGTACCTGGGCTAGAGAATGAAGTTTCCAACACACATTCCAACGAAACTCAGGACAGGTGGTTAAGAAAAATATAGGGCCACACAGAACCTACCAGGTCAGTGATGCTCAGTACAGCTTTCCACAAACGTGTGACTGTCCTGTGTCTACATCATTAAGTAAAGCAGCCGCTGTCCACACGTAGCCACTGAGAACCTGAAAGGTGGCTAGTGTGGCTAAGTGTATAATTTAATTTAAGTGTAAGTGATTTCAACAGCCCCCCGTGACGAGCGGCTATCATACTGGAACCTGCGGTTTTAGGTCAGCACTGTCTCATGGAAATATCACCTGAGCCACGTCTGTAATCTGCATTATTTTTAAAAAGGAGAAAGAAACAAGTGGAATTAATTTAACAACACATGTATATTAACCCAAATGTTAAAATCATTATAATTTCAATGAGCCTATTTGCAAAGCAGAAATAAAGACACAGACAAAAAGAACAAATGCATGGACACCAAGGAGGGCAAAGGGGGTGGGATGGTGAACGGAGAGCGCGGCATTGACATATGCACACTGTGGATGTTACGCATAAAATAGATGACGAATGAGAACCTGCGGTATAGCCCAGGCAGCTCTGCTCGGTATCCTGTGGTGGCTTAAGTGGGAAGAGAACCCGAGAAAGAGGGGTGGCTGTGTGCGTGTGGCTGGTTCACATCGCTGTGCAGCTGAGACCAACACAACATCATAAAGCAACTAGACTTCAACAAAAACATTTTTGCAAAAAAATGTATTTAATACATTGCATACAAAATGCAAATTTTGAATTTAATTTTTTAAAAAAAATCTAGGTCCCTGCAAGGAGATCCAACCAGTCCATCCTAAAGGAGATCAGTCCTGGGTGTTCATTGGAAGAACTGATGCTGAAGCTGAAACTCCAATACTTTGGCCACCTCATGCGAAAAGTTGATTCATTGGAAAAGACCCTGATGCTGGGAGGGATTGGGGGCAGGAGGAGAAGGGGACAACAGAGGGTGAGATGATTGGATGGCATCACCAACTCGATGGACATGGGTTTGAATAAACTCTGGGAGTTGGTGATTGACAGGGAGGCCTGGCGTGCTGTGGTTCATGGGGTCGCAGAGAGTGAGACATGACTGAGCAACTGAAATGAACTGAACTGAACTGAAAAGCAAAGAAAATGTTAAAGAACTTAAAGCCATTGACAATGAATATTTATCTGGCAGAGTAAGACCAGTTAACAATTAAAGGGAAAAAAAAAACGATGATGCCTTTAAGACGGTGACACGCATATCAAAGTTAAGTTAAACTTGAAAAAACTGATCAAGCCTTTTAAAATCCTTTTTAAAAAATGGCAACCTTTATGATCATATTGAAAGTAAAACACGCATGAATTAAAATATGCCATTAATAATTTTATCTTGAAGTTATGTGAATCATCTCCACTTGAAAGATTTTTTCAACAAAATTTTTAAAAAGACTGTAATTTCAATATATTACCAACATAGAAAGTATCAATGAGATTTTTAAATTCTTTTTTCATACTATGCTTTGTACAAAGTCTTCAAAATTTGGTGCAAACTCTGCACTCAGAGCTCATCTCACTTGGATGGGCCCCATTTCTGAATATGAGGAGCCACACGTGACCAGTGGCTCTTGGACTGGTCAGGGCCAACGACGGAGCCATGGACGGCCCAGGAGGTGAAATGATTTTCTCCAACGTCATTCCTCCTACAAGGACTGTGTGTCTTTGCCGCCCAGGTTTTCTCTGTAAGAGCTGTAACTTCTGGCAGCAAGAAAGGAGGGAGGATTTAAGTTTTTTTTCCTTACCAACCTATTTTTTGATTTCTGTGGATAAACACTTAATATAAGTCTCAAAATACAGCTTGTGAATCAGTGGGCTGATTGCATTGCCAGAAGGAGAAGCGAAGAAGATGGTGATGGGAAGAAAGAGGAGAAACTGAGACGAACTTCAGAAACCCGGGACAGCCACAGGGAAGGGCGACATGACCGGAAGTAATGGGACAGACATCACAGAGGGCGGTCCTCCTCGGGCTGGGGGCTCAGGTGTTCGTGCGCACCACAGCTCTCAGGATGTCTGTTAAAATGCAAATACCAGCAACCCGCGGGGCCCAAGTTTTGGGGTGGGACAGGAGAGCTGCCAGTCTGCCTTCTCAAGTAGCTTCCTAAACGATGATTACACAGAATTGTGAGTACTGGCTTCCCTGATGGCTCAGACGGTAAAGCATCTGCCCGCAACGCCGGAGACCCGGGTTCAATCCCTGGGTGGAGAAGATCCCCTGGAGAAGGAAATGGCACACACTCCAGTGTTCTTGCCTGGAGAATCCCATGGACAGAGGAGCCTTGTTGGCTACAGTCCACGGGGTTGCAAATAGTCACAACTGAGTGACTTCACTTCACTTCAATTAGATTTAATGAAACTCCACAGCAGGCTGAGAATTTGTAAAGGATCCCGTATTACCTTAGAGAATTAAAAACACTGTGGTCCTTTGTTGCTGTTCCGTTGCTAAGTCATGTCTGACTCTCTGCCACCCCATGACTGCAGCACGCCTGGCTTTCCCGCCCTTCACTGTCTCCCAGAGTTTACTCAAGTTCATGTTCAATGAGTCAGTGATGCCATCCAACCATCCCATCCTCTGCCGTCCCCTTTCCCTCCCACCTTCAGTCTTTCCCAGCATCGGGGTCTTTCCCAAGGAGTCGGCTCTTTGCATCAGGTAGCCAAAGTATTGGAGCTTCAGCATCAATCCTTCCAAAGAATATTCAGGACTGACTTCCTTTAGGATGAACTGGTTTGATGCCCTTGCAGTTCCAGGGACTCTCAAGAGTCTCCTCCAAACCACAACCTGAAAGCGTCAGTTCTTTGATGCTCAGATTCTTTATGGTCCAGCTCTCACATTCGTACATAACTACTAGAAAAACCATAGCTTTGACTATCCAGACCCAGGTCCTATGTCACTATTAATCTCAATATTCTGGGCTCAACAAAAAGAACTGATGGATTTCAAAGGACCAGTTCAACGTATTCTGCCTCATTTACAAGAGGCTTAGTTTTGAGGATGGAGGGAAGCTCCCAGGGCTACAGGATTCCTTAGCAGGCAATGTGTCTTTCTCTTCCTTCCTTCCCTTCTTTCTTTCTTTTCTGTCTGTCTTTTCTTTCTTTCCTTCCTTTCCTTCTCTCAGTTTAAAAAAAAAGTCCAAGGTGATCATTGTTTCTATTTTTTTTTTTTTTTGTAGTTCAAGGGTGGGTGTTTTCTGCCAATGCAGTAACAAACCACTGTTTTTCTTGGTTCTTTATGAACTTGCAGCAGCGGCAGCTGCCCACTCGCTGCAAGCAGGAAACCCACAGCTGCTTGAAGTATGCAAGGAATAAAACACGAGGAGAAGAAAGGCTGATGGCTGAGTTGCTGCTGCTTCCAAATTCCAGTTTCGTGAGAACTGCAGGCGGGGGTCTCTCCCCAGAGGTGGAGGCGGGCTGCCGGGGCTCTGCTCTCTCAGCCAGCAGAGGATATACAACCTGGACCTAAGTCAGGCTCCCGCCACCTCCAAGGGAAAAAGGTCTTAAACTTCTAAGCCCCCGAGGCTCTGCCGCCTCTCCAGGCCTTGTTAAAATGCAGACTTCCACTCTGAGATTGATGACTTCAGGGGCTCAGAGCCCTTGGTCGAGAAATCCCTCATCACCTGCGGGCAGCTGCTGCCATTTATCACTTACTGAGTCCTGTGTGCCAGACTCTGTCCTGAGGACTTTGTATAATTGTCCAATTTATCCTTACTAAGAATCCCGTGAGGTCTGTGTAGAGATGTGGAAACTGAGGCTCAGATACACTGAGTAATTCTGCCTGAAGCCACACAGCCATAAGGGACAGCGAAGGTCTGGTTCTGTGTAAGCCTGGCCTCCAACCCTGTGTTGGATGAGACTGAACACAAAAGTCCAGGGACCCGCAGAACCGAAAGCCTGAAAAAGCGAAGCAACTTGGAGACACAGGAGGTCTTGCTGTTGTGTAGCTGCTCAGTCGTGTCTGACCCTGTGCAACCTCACGGACTGTAGCCCGCCAGGCTCCTCTGTCCATGAGATTTCCCAGGCCCGCCAGGCTCCTCTGTCCATGAGACTTCCCAGGCAAGAAGACTGGAGTGGGCTGCCATGCCCTCCTGCAGGGGATCTTCCCGACCTGGAGATCGCATCTGCATCTCCCGGGTCTCCTGCACTGGCAGGTGGATTCTTTACGGCTGAGCCACCCGGGAAGCCCAAAGATAAGCAGGTCCCGCTGAGATGTGAACTCAGATTGCTGGATTCAAAGTCCAGGGTGCTAACCATTACAGCACAGGGCCACTACAGGAGGTCCACAATGGCCCAGAAATCACGGATGTGCAAACAGGTAGGGGACGCTACCCCAGAGAAGATGCATTTTAAAATTGAGGCCTCAGACACAGCCACTTGCTCCCCTTCTTTTAGAGGAGAAATCAGTGGCTCGGGTCCTGGGACCGCATCTGTTACTAAGACGTACCATGAATGCAGAACAGTTAAAAGTGAGGCCCCAGGTGGGGCTGCGGGTGTGTTGACAGAGGCTGTCCGGTCCTCGGCACAGATTACCGGTGGGATTCTTAAGGTGGCCTTTGCCTGGAAGGCGTTTTGTCTTGTTTTCTACTACAGCTGTGTGAGGTATAAGGCATTTTGCAGACAGTGTTTGGGGCATTTTTTCCAAATCTAGGTACTTTCCAAATTTCCTTCGTTTCTTAGACCCACAGAAAGCAGCACTTAGACATGGTGAGGCAGCGAAACACTGGTTGATGAAATGTGAATTGCTGACCTCGATAGAGCTGTCAGGACTCACTTTAAACAGCTAGAGACAGTGAGACTGAGAGGCCTTTGCAATCAGTAATCTCGGGGCATGGCCAGGCTCACGTGCTCAGCGTGAACCCGGACAGACAGGAAACGCCCACGTTTGTGAAAGGGAGGGCGGGGAGGCGCCCAGCCCGAGCGCCCACTCAGTTTCCCGCTTTGTCTTCCTTGCAGGTGTGAGACCAGTGACCTTTGTCGTGGAAGCCCTACAATTCCAGCTGCTGTTAGGAATGACAGCTGCCTCCTGGGCGAAGTCATGTCAGACCTGAAAAATAGCTCTCAGGGGATCTTCTCTGTTATGCATTGAAATTCATCTAATTATGATGTACTCCCCGCTTTGGACAAACACTGAACGCAGGTAAGATCGGACTGACGCAAAAGATGAACCAGGGAGCAATTATTTCTTTGACTAAAGGACTTATCAGCTTGCAAAAGGCGTCAGGGTCATATTTATCTTAACTCCAAGCTTGCAATGCCTTTAAAATTAAGTCCATATCTAATGTTTTCATGTAGCTTATCACACTGGTCATTTTTCACAAGGTGCCACTGCTAACACTTAACAACAATTTTCTCTTTGCAAACACCTGATAAACGCATTTCATTTGATGTCCACACTCACCCTGTAAGGCATGTCCTGTGGGATGGGCTGTGTGGTCATTTTTATACAACATGTGATGATACATGAGGTTAACCTTATCCGCAGGGGAGGGGGCACCCTAGACGTCGGTCTGGATATCATGACCTTGGCCCCAAGCTCCTGTCCACCTCTCTCTGGGCCCCAGCCGGCCATTAGCTGGCCAAACACCTACCTCCTTTCCTTCTTCCACAGAAAGAAAACTTGGGTAGATCCACTTCACAGATGGGGTAGGAGAAGTTCAGGATGGACAATCCTTTACTGAAGAGCGCGATGTCCAGAAACAGCTGCTCGATGTCCTCCCCTGGGAGCAAAGGGGAGGCCAGCTTTCCTGTTAGTATGGGTTTCGCTGAGCGTCAGAGTGTGCAGAAGTCATAAAAGCCTGAGCTGAAGACCTTTCATCGCCAGAAATCTGCGCTGTATGGCGAACAGCTTTCTATTTTGGTAAAACAGTGTTTGGGCAACGTGACTGGGACAAGTCTGTGGATGAAAGACAGCCCTTTCATGGACTTCACCTGCCTGGAGCAGCTAGCTGACCTGCGCCCCTACCCTGATGCCGTGGTCTCTGGGGACCTGCCTCCTACGGATTCTCAGCTATGTGGTCCCAGGTGCCTCCCCCGAGAGCGGCGGGCTGCGGTCCAGCCTGCAACCCCCACCGCTGATGCCCATTATCACCCAGGAAGCTTCTGGCCGCTCTGCACGGCTGGCTCCCGGCTCTCTGCCTTTTTCTCCTTTCCTCCCTGCTTAGATTCCACTCACTCCCTTCCTTCTAGTCCTGTTTCTCCCTACAGCATTCCTGGAACTGTTGGTATGGAGCCCAGACACTGTGCAAGGTCTGGAAATACCGAGATGCCTGAGAGGTCTTGGCATCCGGGAATGTTCCCTCCATTTCTCTGGAAAGAGTTCACATGCTCAATTTATTAAATCCTTCTGCTCTGGTTTTGAGGAAACTGTGAGAAGGGAGAGAGTCTAGCAGCTCTAGCAATATGATGACCAACTGTGACAACTTGGCCACGTAAAAATAAAAATAAATAACCTGAAAGCCTTCTGGCTCATTGACTCAGTGGACAGAGAAGATGTCCTGTGTCTTTGCCCGAGTCCAGGTTTAAGAGCTTAGATGAGCTATTTGTGGAATGAAATAATGCAAAGATAAACCATGCTGCTGGTGCCAGACTTGTTTGTGGCGGAGACAACTAGTAAACAACCTTCTCTTGAGCAAACATTGATACTTAGGCTCGAAATATTTTCTTTTTTTTTGCTGGATATACTGATTCCAGGTGCTTATAGCATCCAAATGAGTGTCTAGGGTCTCTTCTCATAAAAGAACAGCTTTAAATGAGAGTTCTGCTCTATCTGGATATTACCCAGAGAGAGAAATGGAAATGGAAATAGTTAATTCCAGAGAGTGATGGGATGCAGCGGCTCAGCCACTACAGTAAATACGAATAACTGGGTGTCTGAGCCACGAAGAGGTTGTGTCATGTTTTATATTATGACAATAATGTTTACTTACTCAGAACCATTCCAAATCTAATGTTGAGATTTGGTTTTAATTGTCTGGAACACTGGTCGACAGAAAAGCCAAAATCTTGCAATGGGTCTGCCAAGAAGAAAAGGACGGGGTAGACGTGAGGACACCACACGGTCTGCAAGCTCACGCTCAAGACTCACACCCACTCTGTGCCTTTTTTCCACGTGAGTCACTGAAGCGGCTTTGGCAGCATACTGCCCAGCACTCTCCTTGCCGAAGTCCGTGATGCTCTCATCCGCCCCTCCCCGTCTCTGCAAACCCGACGCCGAGTTCACTCTGACAGCAGGTCTCGGGCTGAGAAATGAGCACAACGTCCTGATGGGTGGGTTTCATCTTTTCTTTCTTTTTCTAACTTTTTGGCCGCGCCACGCAGCACATGAGATCTTAGTTCCCCAACCAGGGTTCAAACTCGCAGCCCCTGTGGTGGAAGCACAGAATCTTAACCACTGGACCACCAGGAAAGTCCTGGGTGGGTTCTGTCTTTACTTGTTAAAACTCCGATTATTGTTTGCTTTTATTTCCTGAACTTTTGTCCTTAAAATTGATTGCCTCAGATATTTCACAAAGTATTTTGTACTATATTTCAAGCAAGAGAAAGTAGGTGCAACTTTTCAAAGTTAAGACCTGCCTTTATCACTCCGTCCTACCCCATCCCATTCAACACAGCAATTGTTTCCAAATATCCCACTATCTGAAAGGTATTGTGTCAAATAGAAAAGCTACAAAACCAATATTTTTTACGTATAATTTCTGCTTATTCCGAACGTCCCAGTGGCTTGTCTATGCCTTAGAGGGAGTCAAGAAATGCTCTGCTGGCCCCAAGTTCCATTTCCCACATCAGAGTCCACGCTCCATTCCCCAAGATCTTGGCGGCAATGTCAGCGCCATCCAGCAAGTTTTCCAGCAAGTTCCAGGCGCTTTCTCCTGAGTCTCCTGGTCTTACCGGTTCAGGCCATTGTCTACAAACTAAAGTCGCTCATTCCCACTTGTTTTGTGTGAAGGTTTCTCTGTGCTGTGCCAAGTCGCTTCAGTCGTGTCTGACTCTATGTGACCCCACGGACCGTAGCCAACCCGGCTCTTCTACCCATAGGATTCTCCAGGCAAGAATCCTGGAGCGGGTTGCCACGCCCTCCTCCAGATTTCCCCCACATAGCTTTCTGCTTCTCTAAGCTCTTCAAATAGCTGTGTCTGAAGTACTGTTTACGGCCTACGAGCATGTGTGACTTTGTGCCTTGACGTTTGACTTTCCTCACAATAATTAACCTAAACGCAGACCTCCTGAAAGGCAAGAGCCAGAGTTTTGTTTCATTCGTGTTGTTTCGTTTTTAATTTCCTTTTTCCTTATGTCTCCTTCTGGGTCCCAGAGAAGACAGCTGATTTTAAGCAAGGGTCTGTGTTATGAGTTGCAAGCCATGCACTTCATGGGGTTTCCACTTAATTCGCCAGACTCCCCTGCACCTAGCGCAGAGCCTTGAGGTCAAACATGAAGTAAGCACTCCATAAATGCACATAATGCATGGATGAATGGGTTATGTATTAAGTTATTTTCTCTCAGATTCAAATTAGCCTTCAAGGCTCTGCTGTGTGAAGCTGGGGGCTCTTTGCATTCACATTTCTACTTTGCCACCTGCCAGAGATGCGCCAGAAAGAGACGGGCTGAGAGGGAGAAAGACTTCTCCTTACACTCCTGCTGATGCTGAAGCGTGTCCCCTGCTGAAGGCCTGTCGCCAGCAGTGGTGGCTGGTTCCAGTGTCCAGCTCTCTTTTGTACCTTCCTAGAATCAGCTGAGGCTCAGCTCTGCCAGCCCCAAAGCTTCTGTGGTGATGGTAACTCACCCCTTCTCCGGCTGCCTGCACCTCAGCCCTTCAAGGGCTCTGCTATCAAACTTGCACATTCTAACAACCTTCACCTCTGTCCTCTGCTCACAGGCCTTGGGCGGCAGCTGCTCCCTCATTTTTGTTTTTTTTTTTTTTTGCTTTTCTGGTTCTCTAACAACTGCTTGTGAGAGTTGGACTGTAAAGAAAGCTGAGTGCCGAAGAATTGATGGTTTTGAACTGTGGTGTTGGAGAAGACTCTTGAGTCCCTTGGACTGCAAGGAGACCAAACCAGTCCATCCTAAAGGAGATCAGTCCTGACTGTTCATTGGAAGCACTGATGCTGAAGCTGAAACTCCAATACTTTGGTCACCTGATGCGAAGAGCTGACTCATTTGAGAAGACCCTGATGCTGGGAGAGATTGAGGGCAGGAGGAGAAGGGGACAACAGAGGATGAGATGGTTGGATGGCATCATCGACCCGATGGACATGAGTTTGGGTAAACTCTGCGAGTTGGTGATGGACAGGGAGGCCTGGCGTGCTGCAGTTCATGGTGTTGCAAAGAATCGGACACTACAAAGCCACTGAACTGAACTGAACAACTGCTTAACCAATACCCTGTATTAAATTTTCTGTTGAAATAACTGACGGGGTTTCTGAATTTCTGACTGGACCTGGACTGATGGAATGAATGACAATCTTGAGAGAGAGGCCTGGTCATCCCCAGTTCACAGACGGGAAAATAAAGACTTAGAGAGGTGGTGTTGACTTAACCAGGTTTAAGACCCAGAAAATGGCAGAGTCAGGATTCAAACTCAGACTTAAAAACCAACAAATAAAAAGCTGCCGCCCAGTACTGCACAGAGGCAGGCACAAAGCAGAGCCGTGAAGGTGGGTGTTAGCGATCTGATTAGTGAGATCACCTGCGGTATTCTCTGTGCAGGCCTGTGGCATCTGGCAGTTCTATTTCATGACTGGTTTCAATTTCAGCTTAGCTATGAGCTCACATTTGTTGGTGGGAGCATTCCAGACAGTTTAATCATCCACACTGCTGACCTGGAAGATGCATAATTGTCTGTGGTATCTGCCGTGGAAATGATCACTATGCTATTCAGCCCTGCGAATCTAATCTAAGTGCACTTTTGTTTGATGAAACTCCTATGATCTGGTCACTAATTTCCTGGGGGGATAAGCCATTTTTTCTGATGCCCATTTTACTTGTTCCTCAGCATCTTTGTGCCCTCCTGGCATTTATTTCAGCTTGGAATATGGGAGCAGGGCTTAAGGAGACAATTTTTCCCGCTACATATTTGACCCTCAGTATTGAAAAAGAGGCCAACCAACAGAGGCTTAGGAAAGTGCATCCTCAAGATTGTGAACAAATTTAAGTTGCTATTTGAGGAAAGATAAAAGGGGATAAGCATGTGTCGATTAGCTAATTATCAGGCACAGAACCACACTGTGTTGATCAATATTTTAAAGGCATAGCTGGAGAGAACAAAGTGAGGCCAGAAGAAGGAAATAAAACATCTCCCTGGTACTAGAAAAATATTATTGTGAAGAAAATCATCTTAATAAGGAACAAAGTCACAAAGAAAGCAGCGGGTTGCTTCTCTCTGAGGATGTGACTATAAAACAGAAAGATAGACTGCTTAAAAAGTGATTAGGGCTTTGGTGATATTTCCTAGCAGTTATTTCAATTTTATATTTGAGACTGATTTTTAATTTATTTATTTATTTTTGAGGATGAATCTTATACTTTAGAGTGAACATGCAGTTTGCAGTTGTTTCAGGGAAAATAACATCTGTTCCTTGTCCCCTAAGCCCACCCTCACACACTTACAGCCTTTCCCCTATTGCCTGATATTTTCACTCGGGCACTTAGCTTGCTCTGTAAAAAATATTTTTTATTTTCTTGTAAACCTCTGCCACTCCTCTACTAGATGCTTCAAGGCAAGCTACCCAGCCTCAGAGCCCGGCATCACGTGCTGAGACTATACTATGTGGGACTCCTCTGCTGGTCCAGTGGCTAAGGCTTCTTGCTTCCATTGCTGGGTGCTCGGGTTCAAATCCTAGTCAGGGAAATAAGATCCCACATGCCACTTGGCATGACCAAAAAACAAAATAAATTAAATAAAAAACAAAGACATTCGTAAGAAAAAGATTATACTAGGTTCCAAGTAGTAGTTTGTCAAATGAATAATAGGGATTATATGCAGTAAATTCATCAAGAACTTGAAAGCCAGATTTCTCAACTTTGTCACTATGAACATTTTGGGTCAGAAATCCTTCTGGGGAAAATCCTTCTTCTTTTTTTTTTTTTTTCCTGTGTGCTGTAGGATATTAGCTACACCTCTAACCTACTAGACCCCAGTAGCATCCCAACCCCAAGTTCAACAAAAAAGGTTACGGATTTTACTAAATACCCTCTTGGGAATGAACTCGCCTAGTGAAGAACCACTGCTTTGAAGAACTGCTTTCTCAGCTGCCAGACAAACATCTACAGAATCAGCTACCAAAATAAAGAAAGTGGGCTGCGTTTTTAAAGCAGGTCTCCTTCTATGGTGTGGGAGTTGATTGGAGACCAGGGTGGGGCATTTTTCCTTGGACACTTGCCCCGGGTGATTTTGACCACATAGAAACCGGATTATCTGAATTTGGATCTTCTGAAAGAATAAACCTGGGGAGTTAATGATAGTGGCGTTCCTGGGCGTCAAGGGCAGAGATAAATATTTCCTCCCGACGCTTCACCGTACAGCAGGGAATGAACCGAGGAAAGAGGAGAAGCTTTGGGGTGAGATGTCTGATCTCTTCATGGAAGTTTCTTTTTCCTGAGCCTCTGAGCTCTACCTCTGTCCTGTCTGCTGAGTCCCCCTGTACGGCGCCCGCCCGAGAGAGGGCGGCAGTTACAGTGGGTGAGCTGCCTTGCTGCCCCCACGCCCCGGGGACAGGTGTGCCTGGAAGGCATCCTCCTCCTAACAGCGGACACGAAATCCCCGGGGAAAAGGGTGAGGAAGTGGAGCCAGGAGCATCTGCCTTCTCGCTAAGGGTACTCACACGCCCCCTGGAGCTGGTTCGTGCTCCTTCGTGGAGTAGAGGAGACTTAGACGGACAGGAGCGGCCTAGTGTGTGCAGGGTCTTTGCACATCTCAGCCCCAGAGCCATCCTGGGGCCTTAAGATCTGTTGGCGGCCTGTGCTCTCCCGGGAGGGGCTGGACTCAGGCGGTCATCTGGGGGAGGATGCGCTGGCCTGGGGTGTTTCTGACCGGTGTCGGGCTCTCAGCTGGAATCAGGGCAAGAAAACAAACTCCAATGGCACAGCCTCGGGAAGTGCAATTCCTCTCTGAGGTCAGTGGGGCCTGATGGGGCCAGACGGGTGCACCAGACTGGGCTCCCCACTGGTATGTCTCAGGCACACGTGCGTCCCCAAGTCCTCGAGTCCACGGCAGTCACTCTGCTCCCTGCAGCTTCTGTGCTGCTGGTTGCGAGGTCTGAGGGACACAGGAGGGGACTAGCCTCATGACGCTGGTCCCATTTTCCAAATTTCATAGCTCTGCCTGTTGTTGCTCAGCCACTAAGTCGTGTCCGACTCTGTGACCCAGTTGCCTGCAGCACTCCAGGCTTCCCTGTCCTTCAGCATCTCCCAAAGTTTGCTCAAACTCATGTCCATCGAGTCGGTGATGCCACCCAACCATCTAAACCTCTGTTGCCCTCTTCTTCTTTTGCCCTCAATCTTTCCCAGCATCGGGATCTTTTCAAATGAGTCGGCTCTTTGCATCAGGTGACCAAAGTATTGGAGCTTCAGCTTCAGCATCAACGCTTCCAGTGAATATTCAGGGTTGATTTCCTTTAGGACTGACTGGTTTGATCATAGTGGACACGCACACAAATCACATATCTCAGCTGGTTGGATAAATAAACTGAAAAGAGGCAAGGCTGAGCAGTTGGATGAAAGCAGGAGGGAAGCTGGACTTTCAGGTCGGCTCTGGTGGGTGCCAGCAGTCACTTGGGAAGCTCGAGTTTTGAAGCCAGTGACTGATTTCCCCTGCACTTGGAAGACTCTTCGGAAAGGTGTTAGCACATATTAACTTTATCATCTTCATAACAGAGGTATTTGCTTTGGCACTTAAGATGGAGTTTCTGAGTGTGGATGAAAATCTAGTCTCAGGTCAAATATTAGCAGATGTACCTCTGCAGTCTTTCAGAATTCTTCTGCAAATAAAACAAAATAAACAGATCTTGCTTTTGATTTCTTCCTTTAGGTTGGGTGGTTACTGGTTTTGCAAGCTGATGCTCTGTTACCATACAGGCCCAGTTGTGCATGGATCTGAAAGTCTGCCTTCTTGTATGGCTGTGTTTTGATGGGGTGTTTTTCTTGTGTGATTCCTATGATAACATTCAAGGGTCATTGTGGATCCTTGGAAAAAAAAATACAATGACGGGAAGGCTTCTGTGAGATGCCATGGCTGGAAATCCGTTACCATGGCAACACAAAATTAATTTCCTCTTTTCTGTCCTTGACGTGCTGTGGTGTGTTCCTTTCCCCCTTGCCCCATCCTCTTTTCCTGCCTTTGAAGAGAAAGAAATGACTTACGCGGTGGTAAATGCATTCGAGCTAGTTGTTGTGTTATTTCCCGGTCTCTCCTCTCTCCCCACCTGTCAAATCTTATTACTGCAGAGTTGTACGGCAAAGCTCCCCGATGGGCCATTGTATTTCAAATAATAGCAGTTCTGCCCCCATTCCAGTCTCCTCGGTCAGCATTTCATCGGGAATTGGCTCACACAGCCAAAGGAGGGTATGTGATCTAGATTTTTGTTTCTTCAGCATGGTTATGTAGGAAAGTGAAAGTGTGAAAGTGTTAGTCACTCAGTTATGACCCCGTGGTCTGTATAGCCTGCCAGGCTCCTCTGTCCATATAATCCTCTAGGCAAGAATACTAGAGTGGGTAGCCATGCCCTTCTCCAGGGGATGGTCTTGATCCAGGGATGGAACCCGGGTCTTCCACTTTGCAGGAAGATTCCTAACCACCTGAGCCACCAGGGAAGCCTTGGCTATATAGACTGGGTGTTCAAAACTGCTTAGCATGGTTCCTAACGTCAAAGAGAACAAAACGCAATGAACACCCTCACAGCGGAACGGCTACTGCTTGTAACACAGAGGGCAGGAATGCGCACATCCCACAGCCTGCCTGTAAGCTGGGTGAACGCGTTTTTGAGTGTGAAGTTTTCGGCTGCCAAATTCAACATTCTGTATCCTTTACCTTGTTTGCTTCTAACTGTAAAATAAACAGGATTCATTGGAACTCATCACTGACAGATACAGGGTGTGAATCTGCACCATCTTCTGGCCTCTGAGTTCCACTCCCCAGGGGTAACCAGAGTCTGGCTTCCACGGGCTTAGGAGGAGGTGGTTTTTTATATTAGAAACATTTGAGGCCAAAAAAGAGATAAAAAGCAATGAAGATGAGCTTTCATCGAAAACACCTTGCCAAACGTCTCAAGGGAAATAAGGACCCATCCGAAGCTCTCACGATTGACCTTGTGCATCCCAGGAGTAGGTGGACGACAAACATGAAATGCAGTCACACTGTGTGTTGCCATGGGGGTATCACACACCCCGAGCTCAGTCAGTCAGTCACGTCCGACGCTTTGCAGCCCAGTGGACTGGGGCCCGCCAGGCTCCTCTGTCCCTGGCATTTCCCAGGCAAGAATACTGGAGTGGGTTGCCATTTACTGCTCCAGGCGATCTTCCCAATTTAGGGACCGGACCTGCATCTCTTGTGTCTCCTGCATTGGCGGGTGGATTCCTTGCCACTAGTGACACCTGGGAAACCCTGGGGGCATCACGGTGCCACATAAACCTTAGCGTGAGGGTGCAAACAAGCTTGAACTTGTCTCACCGCTGACAGTGCATACTAGTGGCTGAAGAATGGGAAATGCAACTCAACTTCTCACTCATTTTACCGAGGACCTGATACATGGCCTTGGGGATACACGGACGAACCAGAAAAGGCTTCCGCTTTCATCTGGAGTATAACACTTCCATCACCTAATTATGATATTACACGGCCAAAACATAAACTCAATAAAAGATACACATGTATGCTAAATCTCTTATTTCATAGCCAACATAGAGTCACACGGTCTTTCGTGTGCAAGCTGTGTCTGCCATACACTCACCCCACATTACCCGGCCTGATCCCTTGGCAGGCTAAAGTCAGTCTTAGTGGTGGGGTTGCTATTCATAGCTTCAACTTCCACCACTACAGGCAAGACACAGACATGAAGAACCTTCCTGGTGCTGGCCTTGACAATCACTCCTGACCCCACGTCCCCTTTCCCACCCCAGCAACCATAAACCACTGCCTCAGCAACATAATTCTGTCATCTTGAGAAAATTACATATGTGGAACCATACATGTATGTAAGTGTTCTTCTTAACTTATCATATATATATTAAGATATAAAAATATGTACATATTTATTTTTGACTATAGTGGACTTAGAATATTGCATTGTATTAGTTTTCTGTATACAGCATAGTGATTCAATGTTTTGAGACATTATAAAATGATCAGCACGTATGCAATCTTTTAAGATTGGATTTTTTCTTTCTCCAAGTGGCCCTGGAGACCCATTTAGGCAGCTGTGTATCTCAGGAGCTTTGTTCCACAATATGGATATCTCACAGCCTAACTACACACCTGTCCTTCATGTGGAAGGACATCGGTCCAGTTTGGGGCCATCATGAACAAAGCTGTCATGATCTTTCACACACAGGTTTTTGTGTGAACATAGTCTTCATTTCTCTGGGATACATACCCAGGACTGAGGTTCCTAGGTTCTACGGTAAGCGCATGTCTGGTTTTACAAAAAACAACCTGTTTTCCAGAGTGACTGTGCATTTTACATTCCCTCCCGGTATGGTAGGCAGGTTCTCTTGGGAGAAGCTTGTTCCCTGGGAGAAATCAGGAGAGGGGCTTATGGTCACTATGGGATCAACAACTTCTTTGCCCACTCAACCTTCCAGGTTTAGGCAAAACGCCCTCCATGACATGAGATGAATGTCCCCAGGAAGAGCAAATCCTGGAAGCCATGAGTTGGGCGTGCAGCAGCGGATCATTGCTGTCAATGGGTGTCGGGGGAGGGTGGCTTGAGTGGCCAGACGCGATGGGGGTTTCCTTTCTCAGCCTCCCCTGCTTCCTTCCCATCGTGGTCTTCAAGACCCCCCAGGTGGCTTTGGCCACACTCTGTCACACGGAGGCCGGCAGAATTCTTAAGACTCATTTCCCCTGTGCTTCTAGTATGAGATCAATTTATTAAACATTTCTTCTCCCTCGAGTACTGCTCTCCCCACACTTGGTAAGAAATTGTCCACTGCTGCCTCCAAGTCCCCATCGGAGCCACATGACGAAACATCAATTTACACTTTTCCTAGGAAGCAAGACTACTGACGGAGCTGATGGTCTATCTTAGTCTGTCGGGCTGTCATAACAAAATACCACAGACTGAGTGGCTGAAATGACAAACAAACGCTTTCTTCTCAAGGTTCTGGGGTCTGGGGGTCCAAAGTCAGGATGCTGGCTGATTCGGGGCCTGGTGGGAGCCCTCTGCCAGGCTTGCAGGCTTCTCTACGTGTCCCCACCCAGCAGAGACAGAGAGAGCATCCACTCTGGTCTCTTCCTCTTGGAAGGACACTAATCCCATCATGGGTCCCCACCCTCCTGACCTCATCTAACCCGAATTACCTCCAAATGCCATCACCTTTTGGGCTTCCTCAGGAACACAGTGGTAAAGAACCCACCTGCCAATGCAGAAGACATGGGTGGGGAAGATCCTCCGGAGGAGGAAATGGCAACCCACTCCAGTATTCTTTCGGGCTACAGTCCATGGGGTTGCAGAGGGTCAGACACGACTGAGAACACACACACACACCCCCCATCACATCGGGGTTTAGAGCCTCAACATATGAGTTCTGAGGAGACACATTCAGTACATAACACGGGTGAAGACCCTCCTCTTCGTGGTTAGCATTCAGACAAGGGGACAGAGAGTGACTCTGTTTCTGAGTCCGACCACCCTGATTTAGAATGAGCATGAGTGCCCCACAAAGGCCTTGGAACAAGGAGGAACGTGTTCCAGGGGGCCCACAGACTCATACTTTATCTGAGAATTAGAGGCACAGTGTCTCCAGGACATGCAGTTGACTCTTCCTAGAGAGACCACAGAGCTTTCCTGAGAAGGTGTCTGTTGTTGTTCCATCGCTCATTCATGTCCTCCTCTCTGTGTCCCCAGGAAGCAGGAAGCAGGAAGTAGGCCAGGCTTCCCTGTCCTTCACTATCTCCCTGAGTTTGCTCAGATTCATGCCCATTGAGTCAGTGATGCCATCTAACCATCTCATCCTCTGTCACCCCCTTCTCCTCCTGCCTTCAATCTTCCCCAGCATCAGGGTCTTTTCTAAGGAGACAGTTTTTCCCATCAGGTGGCCAAAGTATTGGAGTTTCCACTTCAGCATCAGTTCTTCCAATGAATATTCAGGGTTGATTTCCCTTAGGATTGATTGGTTTGACCTCCTTGCTGCCCAAGGGACTCTCAAGAGTCTTCTCCTGACAAGGTGGAGAGGTTCCCTAACGTGAGTTTCTACCAGGATGTCTTGTATTGATCAGGGAAGCAAAATTCCTCATTCCCAGAACTAGCTCACCACTTTTTCCCCCTGCATCGCTCACATTATGCAATGAAGCCAGACGGCGTCTGCTGGACATTCCAACTCTGCAAGAGAGCTCTCCCTGATGGGAAAGAGGGAGAAGTTTCTCGTCTACGTGGCGTGGACCACCCCGGAGTAGGATCTCATGGCATGAATGACACAGGTCTGCAAGCACTCACTGCCAGATGCCAGAGGAGAGAAAAACCAGCTGCCTCTGCCAGCAAAATAAATTCCCAGTTGAGAAGAGCAATCACTTCTCTGCTTCCTGAATCAACAAAATCCTATTATATTTTCCTCCTGTTTAGAGGATTAAAAATACTTTTGCTAAAACTATAAAAAGAATTCTGTTGGAAGATGGCAAGTTGAAATGAAAAATAAGACGGGAAAGCGGACTTCAGGTTGATAAACGAGAGCCGTGCGTCTGCTGAATAACCACAGCCCATGAGCCGATCAGAGCAAAGTTTCAAGCAGGCCTGACTCAACACCTTACCCATCTCCTTCACGCCATCGCTGGAACCATTTGGATACCGTTCAGCCTTTTCTTGCCATCTGCTCGTGTGTTTTCAGAACATAGCATTTAAAAACCGTTACTGTATGGAAACATTACCAGACAAAACTGGTGAAACTAGAGAGATGCTGCTACATACCGTTGCCCAGGCTTAAGCCTCAGAGAAATGGAAAGAAAAGTCCTGGGCTGGGAAACTTTTTTCTGAGATCAGGAGACGTAAATTACAACAGTTTGTAATTGTGAAAAATTGGAAGCAACCCAAATATCTATTAGAAGGAGAATGTATATAATTGTAGTCTATGCACAAATGATATGTTCTATAGCTGTGAAAGTGAATTCACCAAAGCTACACATACTAGCTATCTCTTGGAATAATGCAATACATTGATTTCAAAATACACTGTTAATTCAACTGTCCCTAATTCCATACATTTTAGGTTAGACATTTCTATGTTGTCATATTGCATGCCTACAATACTATTTTGCATCCCCTTTCCAGATGCTGTATTTGTTATGCTGGTGACGGCCTTCAGCGCCACGTTGAATATAAGTCCTGAGGGTGGGCACTCTCATTTGCCCGATTCTTGGTTTTAAAGAGAATGCTTCCAACGTTTCACCATTCAATGTGATGCTCACTGTAGAACAGTAATTTTAGGTACATTTCTTTAAAGAGCAGGGAGCTGATTTTCAAAATCCAAGCTGGCAGATCCTCAAAAAATTAAAAATAGAACTACCATATGATTTAGCAATTCTACTTCTGGGAGTACATCCAAAGGAAACACAAACGCTAACTTGGAAAAGAGATCTGTACCACCATGTTCGTAGCAGCATCACTTACAATAGTCCAGACGTGGAAACGTCTTAAATGCCCACAGTGGATGAGGGATAAACAAGTGTGATTATATATATATATATATAAAATGTTATTCAGCCATTAAAAACTGAGATAATAATGTTTGTTGTTTTAAGCTGCTAAATTTTAGGGTAATTTATTATGCAACAATAGGAAACAAATGCATTCCTATTTCAAATTAGATATCTTTATCATCCTTACATTCATCGCATATTTAAATTTATCAATTCTTTTGTCCCAGTCCATCTTGCAATTCAGAACTTATTTCTGGGATCATTTTACTTCTTTCTGAAGTGTCCCTTAGAAAGTTTCATTACTGAGAGTCTTTTAGGGACAAACTCTAGATTTTGTTTGTCCAAAAAAAGTCTTTAATTCCCTTGTTTTGGCATGGTAGTTACCTAAATATATAAGTCAAGGTTGATTGCTCTTTTCTGAGTATACTGATGTTGCTATATTAAAATCTGCTATCATTCTAAATAAAATTTCTTGCTATGTGATTTTTCTTGCTCCTTACACCAGTTATCTTTTTCCTTTGTTAACATGTGGTTTTATTCCAGTGGGTCTAGTTGTAGTATTCCCACATGGAAGTTGTGTGCAGTGAATTTGGTGGTTGAGGTCTTTCATTCATTCTAGAAAATTCCAGTATTTTTTTTTCAGAAATTGCCTTTTTCCTATTTTTCTATTTTGTTTTGTAGCTGAAGCCTGTATCTCTTTATTTCTCTGTGATACAGTTTGAATAACATATCCAGCCCTTTTATCCAGTTCGTTAGTTCTAAGTTAGTGACATATGGATCCTTGTTGCGACAGGCAGGATTCTCTTTTTTTTTTTTAGTTGCAGCAGGCAACTCACAATTGTGGCATTCAGGATCTAGTTCCCTGACCAGGGACTGAATCTGCACTGGGAGCACAGAATCTTAGCCACTGGATCACCAGGGAACTCCCCCTCTCTAAGCTATTTTAAAATCTGTGTTCTAACCTAGCCATGAGACTTTTTATTTCAACAACTAAATATTTTAAGGGCTTCAAACAGAAGAATCAAACAGATTCTTTTTCAAATCTTTCAGATTTTTTTTTGGGGGGACATTCTATTTTTTCCTTTCTTGTGTTTCAGATTCTCTTTTTCACTTCTTTAAACAAATTACATGTTCTCTATTTTATATTCTGTATCTTACATTTTCCAAATCTAATATACTTAGAGGTAGAATTCTGCATTTTGTTTTTCTGCTGACTTTCCCTTATGGTGGTTTATTTCCTTGTGGCTTTAAATTTTGGGTTGTAAGCTGAAACTTCAGAAATCGTGTGAAAGCTGAACTGAGAGTATGTGTTCCTCTGGGGAAAACTGACATTTTCTCCTGCCAACATGTCTCAGGTATTCCCAGGTAAGGCCCACTTGAATGTAATTTCTAGGCTTGGGAGTTCCTGGATCATGAAGGGACTAAACACTTGAGTCTCAAAACTGTGTTGATATCAGGTCTGGAGCTCCTGGTTCTCAGGGATGAGTTATTTCCTCCAGAGGCCACACAGAGTCAGATGAGTTTCTTTGTTTCTCATCCACTGTTTATTGGGGCTATCACTCTTGGCAGGTCCTGGCTTCACGATGGGCTCAATTCCCATTTTGCACAGCACGGGCCACGGCTGCCCGACGCCTGCACAGCTGCTGAAGCCCCGCTCCGGCTCGTGGAGGCCGACGCAGGGCCTGAGCGCAGACACAACCTCAGAGCCCTCTTTCCACTCTGCTTTTGTGTTTTCTTTCCGTTTTGGCTCCCAGAGAGCTCCCGTTCTTTCAGGCAAGCTCAGCTATGTGTATAAAAAGACCTGTGGCACGTTTTACCCACAGATCTTATAGCGAGACAGCTTCCCATCGTGTGGAGACCGCAGCATGGCCATTCCAGGATGCGCTGGTCACTTTTCGTGGGCTGTCTCGGCCTCTTTCACCAGTGTCCTATTTATGGAGGCTTTTGTGGACAGGAGAGACTTCAGTGCGCAAGGATACTGCAGCAGAGCATCTATTCTCTCCAAAGTCCTCCTGGGAATGCCTACGGCTCTGCCGGGGGCTCTCTCTGGCTGTGGGGTGAGCTTGTTCTGTTCACAGTCAAGCCGGACGAGCTGGGAAACGGCGTGCCCAGGAACCACCATAACTCGCAGAAGTCGCCAGGCCAGCACTCCAGTTTCTCCTCCCTGCAGATCTGACCGCCCCGAGGCAGGTCTCCCGGGTCTCCCAGGAGCCCAGAAGGACTGGGCTTCGGCTGCCCACAGTGGTGACCCGGATCGGCCTCCCTGCCTTCCCTGACTCACTTCTTCACTCTCTTCCGGTTCTTCCCAGAATCGTTTCTCGAATACATTTGCACTTGATTTCTTGTGTCACTGGTCATTTCTCAGGAAACCCTTTAACTTAAACCTACTCCTCTAAGTTGTAACAACTATCGATGACACATATGGTGCTAAATGTTGTGAACTCAAAGATAAGAGCAAAGAAATGGTTTTATCTTCGGAGTCGTTCGTATTCAGACCTCCTGCTTTCTTGCCTTTTTTTAATAGAAATACACATTTTAGTGATGACTGTAGGTAGCAAGAAACAGTTCAACAGATTTGGGTCAAAATCTAGCTAGCAAGGTCGGGTGTCGGGATGCTGACAGAAATAGCATGACTTGACATGCTTGAACACTTGATTTTTGGGCTAGCAAGAACACTCCAAATTGAGGAAGTCAATTCCTTACCTTGGGGGCTTTTCACTAGTGGTAAAGATCTGCCTGCCAATGCAGGAGATGTAAGAAACACGGGTTTAATCCCTGGGTTGGGAAGATCCCCTAGAGGAGGAAATGACAACCCACTTCCATATTCTTGCCTGGGAAATCCCACAGACAGATGAGCCTGGAGGGCTACAGTCCATAGGCTCACGAAAGAGTCGGACATGCCTGAGCACACACACATATACCTAACTTATATATTTATAATACTTGGGGATTCAGGTGGAGGTCTTGCTTTGATACAGAGCACAGTGATGGTAAAACTGAACAGTAAGATTTTTTTTTCCCAGATATTCTACATCCAGGAAGGGAAGCCCTTCAGGACTAGGTTTCAAAAAATAAAAATAAAAAAGTGTGACCAGGCCAACATCTCCTCTCTCTACAGCAGAGGCTGTAAGTTGCTACAGCCTGATTTGCTCCTAGCTTTCAGAAGTGTTTCGTTGCCCTTCACAACGTTAAAGAACTCTCAGGCTGGTTGCCATGTTCATAAATCAGGAGGCTGAGCTTCTAGATTAGGAGCTTTTCTTTCAAAAAGTAGAAGGGTGGATGTCTTAGGTCTCCAATCAAATGGAGCGGAACAGCAGTTTCCTCCGTGAGATGAGATGAGCTCTAGTCCTTGTAACCTTTACTGTATGTTACAGCTGACCCCGTTCCTTCACAACTCGCCTTTTCCATGGAGGTATCTGAGCATCTGACTTGGGCTCTGGAGCGGGTGAGAGGTAAGGAGATGACGAGTCTGGCAGGCAGGGAACAGGGGTCTCTGCTCTCTGGCTTCTCCTGTCACTGCCTTCCTGAAGGTCCGCTCCCCCAGGAAGGCGGCATCCCTGAGACCCTGGGAGCCGGCAGCATCTGCATAGGCGCCTCCTGCTCCTCGTTTTGGCGACTGGCTCTAAAACCTCAGACACGACTGGACACGATACTTGCTGTTCAACCGCTGCTTCAAATAAACCAAGAGCCACTGGCAATGCTCTGTTCTCCTTGGGGACTTTTTTCTGAAATGTGCATGTTCACTGACAGAAGAATTGCTCTTCCATTTAGTTAAAACCGAAGCTAAGTGTGAGGCAGAAAAGCTGTGCACCCTGGAAGAGGATCTTCCTGTCCACTCCCCATCCGGCTTGGATTTCAGCAGCGCGGTGCTGGTCAGGCTGGAATTTGGATGCCAGAGACCCAGGGCTCCAGTGCTGTGCTTCCAGAATAGCACCATCCAGGATCTAGACCCGAGCCTGCAGATCCCCGGGGAGGCGGGGGGACTTGGGCGTTTTCCTTGATGGCAGAAGCAGGCTGCTCTCAGCAAGCTTCCGTACACATGGAGAAGGGACGGGAGGAAGCCGGCTGCCGGCATCCAGCGGTGGGGCTTCAGGGGTCCTAGTCACCTGTCCTATTTTCATCAGCTGTCCTCCGTGATGGTCATCTGTTTCCTAAGCGCTGCTAGAACCCTCGACGGGGCTCATGCCACAGAAGGCGGCAGCTTGCCTTCACTGCTGTGTGAAACCTGTCGCTTCTATGTGCAGTTGGCAGTGACAGAGCTTTACGGAACTAATGGTCCCCTCAGTATTGTAAATGAGCCCCGTAGGTCTTGCAGACACAGAGGCTCTTGTTTTGCCCAGGCCTGGCAGGAAGGGATGTGGGCACATCGCTTTCAGAGGAGGCCCGCCTAGAATGAGGATCCTTTGCACGTTGGGGGTGTGAGGAGGAAGGAGAGGGTCTGGTCGCAGTGTAGGTGGCACCCTTGATCTGAGATCGGGTGCGTTCACACCGTGGCGTTCACACAGGAGGCAGGAGGCAGGGCTGCCCCGGGGGTCCAGGGACGGCCACGCAGCTCTGTGGCTTGTGCTCGGGACACGCTGCTTCCCTGGCTCGAGTTTCCTCTTCTGGATGAGGAGGCGTTTGGAATGAAGCCCTGGGGTTGTGTCTGGCCAGAACAGTTCCCAGTTCTGTAAAGGTCCGCTGTCTGCCCCGTGCTTGCGGGAGGTGCGGGGGTGGGGGTGAAAGGATGCTGACCCCTCCCCACATGCCTGCAGAGCAGCAGGCTCGTGGAGAAATAGGTCGTCATGGACAGACCCTGGCTGCTGGGCTGCTTTCGAGGCCGAGTCTCATGCAGGACCACAACAGACGGCCACAAGGCCCCGTCAGGGACGGATGCCTCAGTCCCACAGAGCGTGAGGCCGAACCCGGCGGCTGCTCCGGGAACCCCGCCCAGGCTGGAGCGCCTCCTTCCACTCGCCTCCAGCTGCGCAGCCTCTGCAGACCGCGGGCGGGGAGACCAAGTTCTCTAGCTTGGAGCTGGAAGCAGAGTGCGGGCCAATGCGGGGGTGGGGGGCTGTAATGCCCTCTCTGGCCGGGAGGGGGCGGCTGGGAGGGGGCCACCAGGGCCTTGCTCCCTTCTGCGGATTGGGGTGACACCAGGCAGTTTCTGGGACTAGGGAGAAAGGCAATGCCGGCCGTGTGGGGCTCCTGAAGATGTCATCTCTGGGGATTCTGTCTTTCAGAGTCACTTCACAGGCCTGTCTGGGTGAGGCAGCCTGAGCAAAATGAGAAGGAAGTTGCGTCACATCACAAACTGGATGAGCATGAAGCCTTGTTCTTAGTTCTTTGGGGATCAAGAATGTTTCCACCAGTTTGGATAGGCTAGAGAGAACCAGAGATTTGTTTCTATCTTTGTAAGGAGGTAGGAGTGAAGACAAAGCATCATGAATAAACCAGGAAAAAATATATATGTGTATATATATATATTATATATATATAATGTGTATAAATATATATATGAACACAAGGGCCTGGAAAAAATTAGAACAGAAGGATTGATCAGCTCAAATGGTCTTATATAAAAACTGGATTGAAAGCTGGACGAGAGTCAAACCAGAACCAGCAAACACACAGAATATACAAGTAAAAAGATAACCCAGTGCTGTTCTAAGAGAATAAGTTTGCTAAAAATGGTAAAGGTGAGCCTCAGCTGTGCAGAAGATAAAATCCATCGTGGCTTCTAAATGATCCCCTCATTGTATCTCTGACATTAGGGTGCTGGGTGTATGTTTCTAGCAATGCTGACAGGCCAGGTTAATGCATAATGATGCTAGGATGCTTCACAATGACCTAGAGAAACATGCATCAATGGCTGAAAAAGCAGCAGGACACAGGGAACCCTGAGACAGGAAGGGACTGAAAAAGTCTTCAGGATGTAATAGGTCAAGTTCAAGTTCAGAGATGTCAACTTGCTGGCCAGCCACCAGGTCCAGGATCAACTGATTGGTAATTCAAAACCTATGTCCTGGCTGGTCTCAATGATAGGCTTCATGTTTGGTCTAGAACATACCCTAGGAAAATATTGACCTAGGTATTGCTATAATTGGGCTTCCTTCATGGCTCAGATGGTAAAGAATCTACCTGCAATGTGGGAGACCTGGGTTTGATCCCTGGGTCGGGAAGATCCCCTGGAGAAGGGATTGGCTACCCACTCCAGTATTCACGCCTGGAGAATTCCATGGCTGGGGAGCCTGGCGGGCTTACAGTTCATGAGGTTGCAAAGAGTTGGACATAACTGAGTGACTAACACTTTCACACTTTCATTGCTCTAACTCCAAAAAAAGTGAGAATACAAGGAAGAATAAATATCAGTGTAGAGACGATTAAGTAAAATCCACAGTAGGGATAGTTGGGTGGCATCACGGACTCAAGAGACATGAGTCTGAGGAAGCTCCGGGAGATGGTGACAGACAGGGAGCCCGGTGCGCTGCAGTCCGTGGGGCTGCAAAGAGTCGGACACGACTGAGCGACTAAAAAACAACCAATATCTTGACACCAGTTTGAGAAAAGGGTCCTAGGAAGCGAACAATCACTGTGATACCCTGTGCTTGCTTTGTCAGATTTTAAAGCATTTAAGGAAATCTGTTGTGCTTGTTTACCTGCTTAAAACAATTCTATTAGTAAGTTTGTGACCCATGGATGTACGCCTGTGATAAAACCAATTTTTAAAATTTACAGTTTTATTAATTATGCAAGTAGAGTTTAATTGTTTAAAGGGATATTTTCCATAGAACTTGATGGCAGTTTAGTCACTACAACTGTGTCGGACTCTTGCGACCTCAAGCACTGTGGCCTGCCGGGCTCCTCCATCCATGGAATTCTCCAAGCAAGAAGACTGGAGTGTGTTGCCATTTCCTTCTTCAGGGGATCTTCCTGACTCAGGGACTGAACCCTCATCTCCTTCATTACAGATGGATTCTTTATTGACTCAGCCACCAGGGAAACCCCTTAATAGAATATGAAGCACAAAACTGAACGCTAAACACACAGAGATGCCCCCGAATATGAAAGACCCCAGCTACAGGAAAGGACGCTAAGGGTGAACAGTTGAAGGGAGCCCTGATCGTTCTCTGGGTTTCTACTGGGGGCTGATGCAGCTCCCACCCAGCAAGAGGAGAGACGCCAGGCCTCACTCAAGGGAGCCCGCTGACCTCACTGTGGCTCCTGGCAGCCGGGTGAACCCTCCAGTGGGAGCTTGGAAGCTTGGAAGCAGTGCCTTCTGGGCCCCGGATCTTTTTCTTCCTCCTCCGGGCCATTGGCTGGTTAACCCTCCCCTCTGTTCTGGAGGCGGAGAGGTTCTGCGGGGGATACTGGCGCAGAATCTCAAGAAGGCATGGAGGCACCGCTCGGTCTTGTTGGGTTCCCCGCAAGGAGGCAGGTCCCCCACAAGGAGGCGGGTCCCTCACAATGCCGGCTTGCCCTCTGCCTGCTGCTCAGGAATGCCCCCCGGGCTGCACCCAGATCCCAGACAGACGGGTGAGTACCATAGCGCTGGGTCCCTGGAGGACTCTAGAGTGCTCCCTGGAGGACTACAGAGGGCTCCCGAGACGCTCACTCGGCTGCTCTACGTCCTAGAGGGAAGTCCTGGAGCATCACAAGGCTTCCCAGAGAAGGACCAACACCCAGCCAGATGGCGCGCAGTTCCTGGGCGGGTGGCCCTTTCCTTCAGCTAACCTCCTCTCCCAAACCATTGTTTGGGGTTGAGGTTTGGAGGGGAGAACCCGCCCCCCACCTGTATACACGTCTCTTACTTTTTCTGACCCCCCCATCTGCCTGCTTGATGTCAAGGCATGTTAGCTGACAATACCAGGATCTACACTCATGGCTGTTGCCAGAAAATACAACTTAGATCTCTGCTCTCCAGCTCTCACCAAAACCCCATCACAGCAGTAACAGCAGCAATGGCCACAACAGCATTTATGGCCGGAGGAGTCCTGGACCACGCGCCACCCGCTCCCAGGGCACCCAGCTTCTCCACGCGCAGCCCAGGCCTGCAGGCGCCACGCTCAGAGACGCTCCCACTGCCGCCCTGCGAAAAGTCGCTCCCAGTGGTTTGATTTTGTAATGGTCTAACGTTAGTTGCTCAGTCGTGTCCGACTCTTTGCGACCCCATGGACTGTAGCCCGCCAGGCTCCTCTGTCCATGGGATTTCCCAGGCAAGAATACTCGAGTGGGTTGCCATCCCATTCTCCTGGGGATCTTCCTGACCCAGGGATTGAACCTGGGTCTCGCATATTGCAGGCAGATTCTTTACTGTCTGAGCCATCATGGAAGTCCCAACTTCTAGGAAGCTTCCCCTTGGACCCAGCGAAACTGACTTTGGACTCTTGGCCTCCAAAACTCTCAGGATTTAAGAATCCTTTAAAGCCGCTCAGTGCCAAGTGGCACCTTGTTATCACCCCTGCAGGAAACTCTCACACCCTATTGACTATCACAGAGAGGAAGCAGGATTGCCCAGGGGCTGGAGTGAGGTTTGCGGACTCCCGACCCCAAGCTCACCCCAAGGCTTCACGTGGCCTCCCCTGTTGTAAGCTTCCCGACCTCCCTGCTCCCACATGCTGGTTTCACTATTCCCCTCCCTGCTCTGTATCGCCCAGTCTCTAGTTCCTCTTCCCATCACCAGCACTCTTTGGTCCACCTCCGGTCTTTGTGTGACAGAAGCAGCAAATAACCGCACTGGTGGACATTTGGGCAGGTATGCCGGTGGGGTGGAGGGGTGGGGGGCGCGGGCTGGGCTTCCTCTAGCCTTGGAAACGGTCTTAGGATTTAACAGAAGAAAGGCCCCCCGACTGCTTTCATTCCCCCTTTTGCTTTTGTAAAGACTGTCACCGTCTTCTCTGCGGCAGCACCACCATTTGGATGGAGCAGGACTTCTGCTTTTTCAGACACTTCTGCTCACTTCCTGGTCTAAGCCCAGCACCCACTAACTGCTTGTGAAGTTCCTTCTTTCACCTTGAGGATTTTTATGTTGTTCAGAACAGTTTCTAGCCTACGATCTCCCCTTCCCACTGAGATCATAAAACGAACAGAGAAGGGGGAAAGGAAGCGCTAAACCCGCAAGACAGCGAATCCTTGATTGCTGATTCTTCCACATCTGGACGAATGCGATGTGAACACACCTGTACTGGGATTCTAGGAGCCCCTGTGCCCAAGGACGTCTGAAGCCCAGGCCTGGAAGCAGCATCACAGCACACGGTCTTTATGTGCCTCACTGGTGTGACGCCTTGAGAGGCGGTCCTGCAGTGAATGCAGTAGCCGAGGGGGGCATCTCCATCGGGGAGGGGGTGCAGCCACCTGGTTCCCCGCAGCTTGATGGCTGGCAAGACAGGAGGGAGACCCATCTCTGGAGGAGCTCCCAGGACACCACTTTCCTATCTGCTGACCCTGGCGTACACCAAAGTCTCCCTCTGACATTAAGGCTGTTGAAATGAGGCTAATTTAGGTTCCCAGCAATTCCTTCCTGGATTATTGATTTTTTTTTTTTTCCTTTTGCCACACCATGCATCATAGAGGATCTTAGTTCCCAGGCCAGGGATTGAACCTATGCCCTCTGCGTGGAGTCCTGTACCAACATCTCTGGAACTGACAGAACCCATAGCAGCTGCTGCCATGAGCCTCTGGCCAGTGGCCAGGTCCCTGACTCCATATTAGGTAACATTTCTACCCTGTTAGCATCCATCCTGCAGCATCCTAACCCATCACCTAACGCCACCCTTCCAGTAGGAATTTTTTCTGTCTCGAGGCTATAAACATTGGCTACTAGCCCCTGAAGGGTTGGCTCTCCCTGGAGCCAGCCCACTGTTCTAACAGTGTCTCCCACTCTAATAAATTTTATTCTCCTTTCACCCTGCCTGGAGATTCTTTTTCAACCCCCGCACAGGCCATGACATGTTGGTGATCATACCCCATGTCTGTACCTGTCCTAGAAAGAGGCCTTGTTACACGGTGTAGGTTTATGTGACGACAGAACCTGAGACGTTCAGAGTCTGCTGTCTGCGAGCCGGAGCTCCATGAAGGCCGGTGGTGTGGCCTGAAGGCCTGAGACCCAGGGTGGGGGGGACGGCAGGTGGGAGACGGGCACCCCAGCCTCACAGTCGGGCAGAGAGTGAGTACTCCCTACCCCCGCCTTTGTGCGGGCGTCAGGCCTCACTGCTCGGGAGCTGCCCGCCCGCACCGGGAGGACCATCTGCTTTACTCAGCCCACTGGTTCAGTGCTCATCTCCTCTGGAAAGATCTCAGAGACACCCAGGACACGAAGTTTACCCAGCCATCTGGGCATCCCATGCCCTGGCCACACTGACACATAGAGTCACCCATCACCCCTGGGCTCTGCCCACCCTTCCCACTGCATCGCTCACCCTCCCCCGGATCCCAGCCCTTCCCCAGCCCGAGTCTACGCCTCCTCCCCAGCCTTCGCTCACACGGTCCTCGGCCTAAACGCTCCTTCCCGCTCCCACCCCTGCGCCATTTGCCTTCTGACAACACTCTAGACGCCAGGTGATTCAGAGTGGGCCTGGGATGAATGCATTTTAACCCCACAAATATTTACTCCAAGCCCGTTCTGTGCCCTGGAGGTGCCACTCTGCTCCCTGGTGGCCTCCGAAAAGTTGCCTGACGTCACTCACCCTCTTTGTTGTTTCACTGCTCATCATGTCTGACGCAAGGGCATGGCACCCCACTCCAGTATTCTAGGTTTCCCTGGTGGTTCAGATGGTAAAGAATCTGCCTGCAATGCAGGAGACCTGGGTTCGATCCCTGGGTTGGAAGATGCATGGCAACCCACTCCAGGATTCTTGCCTGGAGAATCTCCATGGACAGAGGAGCCTGGCGGGCTACAGTCATGGGGTGGCAAAGAGTCGGACATGATTGAAGTGACTTAGCATGCACCCTCAGTTTACACATCTGTAAGTAAAAATAATGCTTAGAAAGTACTTAGTGTGACGCCTGACACACATACCCTTCGTGAACATGAGATGCTGTAATCACTATTCTCATCATCCTACGTGGCTGAACTCAAGCTTGAGGACAGGTTCCCTGGTGGCCGAGACTCAGCCTCACCCTCTGCAGCCATCACCACATCCCTGGTGTAGGACACCCGTCTCCAGTCCAGCCCTTCCCACGGGGCGTTTACCCAGATGCTTGGCTCCTCCTCCCGCCGCTCTTGGACCAGAGCTGCGGCTCCTCCGTTCCTTCCACTGTGTGCTTAGAGCAAGGCTGTGGCCCACTCACTGACTCCAAGGAGCAGCCGCCCCTTCAGAGGGAGGAGTTCTCCCCGGGTGGCAGCAATCTGTTTCCCTGGAGCATCTGCTCCTGGCAGCAGCGGGGGAGATGGTTGCCGGGCTTGGACGCAGGCTACAGGCTGGTCTGAGGGGTGGACCAGCCATGGCAACCGTTTATGGGAGGGTGAACTGGAAAAACATATCCTGAGCAGGGCATTCATCTCAAGTTTTGCTTCTCATCCTGCCCTGAAAATGAACAGAGGCCAGCAGAAGGCATCCCATCCCCAAGGGAAGAGCAAGAGGAAGGCGATGAACACATCCAGCACCCAGCCTTTCCTTCTCGTCTCCATTAAACAAAATTGGCGTGTGTGAAAAAAAAAAAAACTGGCGTGTGTGTATTTCAATCTTCAACGTTTCCTCTTTTCAAAAGAGTCAAGTCTGGACATCTGTGAGGCAGCTCCTTGGGCGGCAGTCGGAGGGCCCAGCTTCTGCTTGGTGTAACACTGACGCCCCCCTCAGCTTATTGTGGGGCTGACGTGGAGACTCAAAGGGCATCTGCTCTCCACCGCCTACAGTCTGAGCGGCATTTTCCCCCTGTCTACCGCCAACGTGTCATGTTTCACAAGGTCATGGCATCGTGAGCCAGTCCCTCTCATCTTCATTCAACATGCAACCCTGAGACTGGGCTCATTTCTCCCCACTCAAGCCCCCTTTATGAGCCGAACGTGTGTATATGTGCCCAGACGCTCAGTCCTATCCGGTTCCTTGCGACCCTATGTCCTGTAGCCTGCCAGGCTCCTCTGTCCATGGGATTTCCCAGGCAAGGCTCCTGGAGTGGGTTACCACTTCCTCCTCCAGGGGATCTTCCTGGATGGGTGGGCCCTGATCCAGTACGACTGATGTCCTCATGAGAAGGGACACAGACACCGAGGAACATGCGGGCACAGAACAAAGAGCAAGTGAAGACAGGAGGAGGAGGAGGCCGCCGGCAAGCCCAGGAGAAACGAGGCCTGCCGGCACCTTGGTCCTGCAAGACTTGCAGCCTCTACTGTGGAAGCCCCTCGGTCCGCGGGGTCCGCGGTGTTTTGATGGCCCCTGCGAACAACCATACCCCCCAAAGACTCGCTTCAGACCCTGACCACGGCGGCTCCCTGCGCTCTATTCACTAGGTTGCAGAGTTGGTTGGTGTCTACGCTTGCCCGGTAGGGTAACAGCCGTGGCTCATTCCCTCTTATCATGTCCAGAGCTAGAGCAAACCATGGCATCGGCAGCTGCCGGTAAGTGTTTGTTGAATGAATACATGATGTTGCAGCTGTGAGAGGCACTCTGGCAGTGTCATCAGAGGGACAGGAATCTTCTCCTTTGTCGTAAATGATCTTTTCACTCAACTTGCAAATGACATAACCTAGAGCGGTGCCCCAGGCGAGCAATCGGGGGAGGTCATGGAAGCTTCACCATGATGGCATCACCGACTCAATGGACGTGAGTTTGAGCAAGTTCTGGGAGTTGGTGGTGGACAGGGACACCTGGCATGCTGCAGCCCATGGGGTCGCAGAGTTGGACACGACTGAGCGACTGAACTGAGCTGATGGCACCTTCTCTTTCTGATCCTGAAGTGGCGAGGTTTCACGACTTGGTAGACTCACAGGTCGGTCTGCTCTTTTTGGGGCTCTGTGAGGTTAGTGAGGTTATGCATGGTAGCCCCCTAGGACCCTCTGTCCATGGAATTCTCCAGGCAAGAATACTGGAGTGGGTAGCCATCTCTCTTCTCTGACCCAGGGATCGAACCCAGGTCTTCCGCATTGCAGGCAGGTCTTCCTTTCCCTTCTGATCTAGAGAATCACTGTGCTTTTCTGGCCCTCTGGCCATGCTCTTCAGCTCTCTCCTGCCCAGACCGCGTCTCCTGCCCGGGGCTCCCCGTGGTCCACACCTACCCATTCAGCCGCTGTGTCCCTGCCCTTCCCCCCCGCCCCCCCATAAAGCGCTCAAGCATCTCACACAAGTGGGCCTTGCCTTTCGCGTAAACAGAAACCGAGGTTCAGAAAGCACTTACCGCAGCTCTGGTAGAGCACTTGCAGATTCCCGTTCCTGCAGGCTGTGTGCGTGGGCCAGGCCTCCCCGCCAGCTCTCCGGGGGGACAGCAGAGTCCAGATGAGGAGGGCGGCTGCGAACCTTTTCATGGCGCGGAGACCCTGTGTGTGACCAGCACGGTAACAGGGCCCAATAACAGTGCCGTCCATGTGCTTCCTCCCCCTCATCAAGGGGTGACATGATCAGTTTCACTTCTCCTATTTTATGCTCCTGGGGAACCACTGAGAAGCAAAAGACAGTTGGTGGTGATTTAGTCTCTAGGTTGTGTCCAACTCATTGCGACCCCAGGGACTGTATAACCCGTCAAGCTCCTCTGTCTGTGGGATTCTCCAGGCAAAAATCCTGGAGTGGGTTGCCATTTCCCATTTCCTTCTCTAGGGGATCCCGCCACCCCCCCACCCCGCCCCAGGGATCGAACCTTGGTCTCCTGCATTGCAGGCAGCGTCCAGATTCTTTACCGAGCCACTAGGGAAGCCGAAAGGCAGCTAGCAGTGGCCTTTGAATGCAGTTCCCTGAAACTTTGGAGCTTGAATCAATAGGAGAGGCTATTCTGGGTCTGGGGTGGGTGATGTTTGACTTTCTGTTCTCAGAGAGTGGGGGCAGCAAGTAACGCATAACCATTTGGCTGGGCCCCCAAACAGCCCTCCTTGTAGCCCCGCCCTCCCCACAGCCCGCCCTTCCTTATAAGCAGCCCTTCTTTGCAGCCTTGCCCCCAGCACAGACCCACCCTCCCTAGAATCCCACCCCCAGGTAGGGCAGTGAACTCAGGAGAGCGGAACCACAGGCCTCTATGCGTTTTCCATCAGCGGCATACTGTCCCAATGGGGCTCTGATGCGGGGTTATGGACCAGGGCTCTGGCTGGGGCCGGCCCGTGGCATCTGGCCTTTGGGGGCTGCAGAAGGACCTCTGAGGTCTGCAATGAGGCTCTTGCCCTGTCGGCTTCCACTCCGGGATTCAGACTTCAGCTGGGGGAGCAGGGCTGTGCCCCGAGGGGCAGCTGCTGTGGCCTCTGGGGAGGAGATGCAGGCAAGAGCCCTGAGACGGGCGCTGGGTTCTGTTTCTGGGCTCAGCTTGGTGGGAAGGGCGGAGAGGGGTGGAGAAGTCAGGGCTTCCCTAGGAAGCCTGGGGCCTGATGGTTAGGGTCAGCAGCAGGATTACTGATGTCACGGCCCGCTTCCTATTCAAAGTCAAGAGTCTCCCTCCCTGCGCCCGTCCTCCAGCGTCCTGGATTGTGACAGCGAAGCTGCTCACCCCTGGTCCCCAGCCCAACCCCATCTCCTCCTTAGCGTGAGGAAACCAGAGTCAGGGCTGGGGCCGGCAGATTTTAGAAGCCGCAGCGAACACTATTTCCCCTGGGAGAAGAAGCATTTCTCTGAGTGCACTGGGTAAATTGACTGTTTCTGCTGATCGCTTAAATAAGAATTAAAGTAACTTCAAAACTTTCTTTTCCGCAGTAAGTGGAACTTAATTACCAGTGAAATCAGCTGACTTCATTGATGGATACTTTGGATTTCTTGGGAGAGGAAAGGGTGTGATCATTTGGGGACTGGTTTTTTTGTTTTGTTCAATGATGTTGCTTTTCAACAGAGTTGCTCAAAGTAGGATTCTTGGACCACAGCAACAACTTGCACCAAGAGCTTGTAAGAAATGCAAATTCTTCCGCTGCAGGCCAAGAGAGACCCACTGAATCAGAAACTCCTGGGCGGGGCTGGCACTGTGTCTTAATAAGCCCATCAGGCAGGTCTGACACCCATTCAAATTGAAGAACCACTGGCTTTTTTGTGAAAACCAAGGGGAAATCTGAGCCCCAGAGGAGAGGTTAGTTAGTTCAGTCGCTCAGTCATGTCCGACTCTGCGACCCCATGGACTGCAGCACGCCAGGCCTCCCTGTCCATCACCAACTCCTGGAACTTACTCAAACACATCTCCATTGATTCAGTGATGCCATCCAACCATCTCATGCTCTGTCTTCCCCTTTTCCTCCTGCCTTCAATCTTTCCCAGCATCACGGTCTTTTCCAATGCGTCAGTTCTTTGCATCAGCTGGCCAAAGTATCGGAGTTTCAGCTTCAGCATCAGTCCTTCCAACGAATATTCAAGACTGATTTCCTTCAGGATGGACTGGATGGATCTCCTTGCAGTCCAAGGGACTCTCAAGAGGCTTCTCCAACACCACAGTTGAAAACCATCAATTCTTCAGTGCTCAGCTTTCTTTATGGTCCAACTCTCACATCCCTACATGACCACTAGAAAAACCATAGAGGAGAGGGGAGTAAACTTCTGGGAGAACAGACAAGGTCTCGCTGCAGGGTCCGAGTAGGCAGGAGGGTGGCGTGCTGTGAACGGAGTTGAGGAGGTGAGAGCTGGGGGCCCTGGGAGCCTGCGACCAGCAGTGACTCCAGGACAGGGACATGGAGCCTTTCTCTAGGGACCTCTGAGGTCTCCTCCTTGAGAGGGCTCTGAACAGTCAGGGTAAAGAGCAGCTGAGGCCACGCCCCTCCACCCCTGGGAGCAGCCCCTCCCACCGGGTGAAGGACCAGGGGAGCCCCGCAGGAGAGATGCCCCACGAGCAGCCCCAAGAGGGAGGCCAGCTCATCTGAGGACTGGGCTGCAGACTTGAGTAAGTCAAAGGACCTTGCTATGAAGAGAGTCATCATTCAGAGGCTGTTTCAGCATCTAGGGGCTTTCCAGGTGGCGCAGTGGTAGAGAATCGGCCTGCAAACGCGGGAAACGCAGGTTCAGTCCCTGGGTTGAGAAGATCCTCTGGAGAAGGAAATGGCAACCCACTCCAGTTGGTGATGCCATTCAAGCATGCATCTCATCCTCTGTCCTTACGTGTATGTAACTGTTACATGTATGTATTGTTATCTGCATGTAGTTACCTGCATGTAAATAGTATGTGTATGTAAACAGTGACCTGGGGTTGACTTCCACGCCCTGGACCACGCCCTGCTGAAGACCCCGCACTGTTGTCTCGTTCAGATCTCCCTTCTACTCTTCTGAATAACCCTCTTCCTCTCTGTCGCCAGCTGCTTTCTTTCCACAGAGGTTCGCTTGGCGATGGTGGGTTCTTTTCTTGCCAGGGAAGAGTGTTCTCGTCAGGTGGCTGTCAGTGTCCCGCTCCTTAAGAAAACTGATGTTTCAGGAGAGACTTGAAGGATGAGAGGGAGACGGAGGGCAGGAGTGCAACGACGGAAGTGGAGTGAGGGCGACGCCCCACAGGAGAAGGTAAGGTGACAGCAGGTGAGCGGGCTCAGCTGCAGAGCGTGAGGGAAAGGAGAGAGGAGTGGGGGGAAGAGAGCGAGGCGGGAGCCGCCGACAGGCCGCCGCTGCCGGGGAGCGAGCCCCGGGCGGCCGGCGGGGCGAGCCCAGGGCCGTCTCAGGACGGACTGGATGCTGGAGTTCGTGCTGCGGGGACCGGATTCTAAGGTGTTCCTCGCCACCCCGTGACCCTCACGGGTTCCCTAGAGACTTAAACACCCCAGGAATGCATGCGTGTGCGCAGTGCGAACAGGACAGGGTTTCAGCTGGTCTCAGCTCATGTTCCCCAAAGCAGTACAGCGCCCTCGGGAACGCGGATCGGCCTCGGGGCGCACACTGCCCCTCTGCGGTGCCCGGACGGGGCTTCCGGCCGGCTTACGCCGTTAACATATTTCACGTGCCGACAGCGGGCCAGCAGCTCTGACGACACAGGACTCGTGTCTCCCCACGGGCCACTGCACTCCACGGAGGCTGCTCTCCGGTATTCGTGACACTGGGCGATACTTCCCCCTCCTGGAGCCCGGCCGCTTCGCTCCCTGCCGCTGTGGGCTGACCCTGGTCCCTGCCACGCTGCGGAGCGAGGGGACAGGCGTGATCTCGTCTCACTCTGGCCTCCAGACTGAGCGCAACCGAAATAGCAGCCCCTCTCCTGTGCAGGCGGCAGGAAGCCCGGCTACTTCCGGTGTAACACCGTTTAGTGCCCCCACCCACGCCCCCCGCCACTCCAGGGCCGAGCCGTGAGGTTTTGCTCTTCAACTCTTTTCACATCCACTGTTTGCCGTGTGGGCAACACGTGCATCTCGTAGGGTTGGTGCCAGCCAGCGAGGGTCTTCAGTAGCGTCTTCCCACGTTCTCCCAGGCCTCTGGGAGGGTCACCCCTAGGGAAGTGTGAGACCCCACCTTTTTAAAAAAATTAATACATTTTTAGAGGAAAGCAGACACGGGGAGAAATGCTACGTGCTAGGCTCAAAAGTTTCTCAGTAATTAGTTTGCAGACACTTCTTTTCAGCCAAAGCCAGGCCCTGCATCCCATGGCAGGTGACTGAATGGATGGACATAAATGCCTTCTCATGAGAGGAAATCTCTTCCCCACCAGAAATGCGAGGTCTGCATGGAAAACAGGCTCTTGAAAGTTCAGAAGAGAGACCCCGCAGAAGGCGGCCAGTGAGCCGCCCAGCCCAGAAGGGGTCTAGTGAACGTTAGGCCCCTTTTCTGTCACCACTGGACGCCGCTGAAACGTAAGGGTCAGACCATCTCTCGGCAAGCCGCTTAATATTCACAGACTGAGCCCTTTGCTTTCGCTTTGAAGCCTGGATGTGTCAGCTCCGATTGTAGGGTTATTGATGAATAAAGCGGGGGAAAGGCACTTTGTACTTTCCAGGCAAAGCCATGCCTTCCACGGTTGTGGCCTCTGCTCACCTAGAATTTAATTGTGTTAGGAAGCCACAGCCCACCCTTGTCACTTGGCGCTCAAAAAGCTGGTCTTTCCTTTGTTCGAGCTTTTGAACCCTAAGATCGGAGACTTCCTGGCGGGGAGTCAAAGATGAAGTCACTTAAAAATAGTCTGTGCATCACCGGGCGATTTCCTTGTGACTGCACGAGGATCTCTCTTCCCGCTCATGTCTGCCCGCCGCCGCCCGGGATGGGGCCCCTCGGGGTCTCCTGGGACGCCCCGGCCGCTCTCAGACCCAGAGCCCTTCAGTGGGGTCCAGAGCCCTTCAGTGGGCCCCAGAACGTGGCCGCAAGGCTCGCCGGGGCGCTGGTCCCTTCTGCTCCAACCCCTGCCGGCCCCGCCCTCTCTGTCGCTATAGCAACCCTGCTCCCTCTGGAGCCCGCGTCTCCAGGCCGTGCTGTTACCTAGCGCGGGCTGCTCATCCCTCTGTCTCGCCTTAACGCCTGAGCTTCCTTCAGAGCTCAGCTCTGCCACCCCTGGCAGCTCCCTCCGGAACGAGCTTGTGCGCCCGAGGGCTGCTCCTGGCAAGCAAGTGGTTAAGGTCAGAGTCCCTCACAGTACATTAGAAGTCTTTCTTCTTCCCTCCCTCCTTCTCGTCCCCTCTTTCTCCTCTCTTCTCCTGACTGTTGTACTCCTAGTGCCTAGCACAGAGCAGGTACTCAGTAAAACACTTTAGACTGAATGGATGAAATACAGAGGATGGGTGCGACCCAATAAGCTCCTCTTTTTGGCCCTGGAGACTGGACTTCTGGACTCAGTGAGTCATCTCCCAGGGAGGGCAAAGCAAGAGCTCGCCCTTGCCTGAGAGTCTGGGCTCCCCAAGAAGCTAAAGTGTGATGTCATTGTTTCTCGAAAATACATCACAGTTTCTTTTTCTCATTCTTAAAGTAATACATCCTAATTGAAGGATTTGGGAGATAGCCCTCCCCTGCAGGGAGATGGGGCAGGGAAGCTGGACAAAGAAGAAAAATAATCATCCATAATTTCAGCATCCAGAGATAAACACTACTGACATTTTGTGAAATGTTCTTTGGTATTCACACACACAATCACAGTGCACAAACTGCAGACACTGTAACACACTACAGTATTTACACTGGTCGTCTACAATCCCTTAAATGGCAGCCCACTCCAGTACTCTTGCCTGGAAAATCCCATGGACAGAGGAGCCTAATAGGTTACCATCCATGGGGTCGCAAAGAGTCGGACACAACTGAGTGACTTCACTTCACTTTCCATGACATGACTTTTAGTAACTGTATAGTATTCTACTGCATTGATTGATCATGATTTACTTAATCAGTTTACACTTTAGGCATTTAGACTATTGTTAACAGCAACATAATGGGAGATACTGCTACAGTGAATGTTCTTCTTTCTATATTTTTGTGCCGCCATGATTATTTCCTCGGGGTAAATGCCTAAAGGTGAAATGCTTTGTGAAAAGAATCACCAGATTTTTTTCTTAAAATATATATCTTTTCTATTGGATTATAGTTGATTTATAGTATTTCAGATGCACAGCAAGGTGAAGAATCACCAGATTTTAAGGCTTTTGATACATTCCATCATACAGTTTTCCAGAAACAGTGTAATGATCCCCTCAGCAATAAGGTATTATTATTTTTAAATGGTTTTTGTTGATTTAGTAGATAAATATTGGTTTCTCTTTCAATTTATTCATGTTTATTTCAGCACTAGTACAGTTAAACACTTTTGATGTTATTATTATTGGTCGTGTGTATTTATTCCTTTGTAAATTCTCATGTATGTCTAGTGCCTATTTTTCTATGATGAATGTCTAGTTTACACAAGAGAAACAGAAAGTAAGAGGCTGCTGAATTTGATCTTCATGAAAATCCAATCAACAAACATTTACCGCGACCTCCTTTTTTGCCCAGTGCTCTTTATCTTTGGGGTAAATGGGTATGTTAGCTGGTACAGGTAAGGAAGACCCTGCCATGAGATTTGTTTGAGACTTAGGTTTGCCCAGAGGACAACACAAACTGTTAAGAAAATATAGAAATACTTAGTGCTTGTAATATAGAAAAATGAGAATTCTTGATATAAGATATTATATTAACATGAGTAATTTCTTTGTAATTGTAGATGATTAAACTAGAAGTCAGGTTTCCCAGGCGGTGCTAGTGGCAAAGAACCCTCGTCCCAGTGCAGGAGACATAAGAGATGTGGGTTTGGTCCTTGGGTCAGGAAGAGTTCCCTGGAGGAGGGCATGGCAGCCCACTCCAGTATTCTTGCCTGGAGAATCCCATGGACAGAGGAGCCTGGCCGGGCTACAGTCCATGGGGTTGCAAAGAGTCGGACATGACTGAAGCGACTTAGAACCCACGCACGCAACTTAAAAGTCATGTAGAGAATTCTTCGGGGGTATCGCTCTGGCTGCCACTCTTGACAGTGAACTTGGGCCCTAGACCGTTGCTGCTGCCGTTGGTACTGTAGCTTGGAGCATATGATTTGCTTGGAGAGCCTCCAAATATTTGGTAAGAGCAACTGAAGATGTGTGACCCATTCCTCATACTCTGAACAAATTGGGAATTCTATTGCTCAACCTATCCCAAGCACCCACCAGGAGAGGAAGCGTTAACAAGGGGCGGGTGGGATCAGGCTGACCTTCATCCACATTCTGGCCCCACCACAGACCATTGTATGACCTTCGCAAGTCCCAGACTTTCATCTATCGAAGGAAGCTTGCTAAATCCATGTTCCAAGCTTGAAAACAAAACTAGATTAAGTAGGTATATGAAAAAGTGCTTGTTATATATTTGGCATAGAAAACTTGGTAATCTTTACAGAATAACTCTCGCTTTATAAACTAGGGGCTAGGTAAGATACATGAATGACCACAGTACTTTTGTAAAAGGATGCTGGTGAAGAAAAGTATCAATAAAATACTAGTTCCCAACAGTACGATTCAGAAGATTGCAGCTTCCTAGTGAACAAATAGAGACTGCTCTTTTAAGTTAAGTGAAAGTGTTAGTCACTCATTTGTGTCCGACTCTTTGCAACTCCATGGACTGTAGCCTGCCAGGCTCCTCTGTCCATGGGATTTCCCAGGCAAGAATACTGGAGTGGGTTGCAATTTCCTTCTCCAGGGGATCTTCCCGACCCAGGGATTGAACCCAGGTCTTCTACTTTGCAGGCAGATTTTTTACCACTGAGTCATCAGGGAAGTCTTAAAGGAGAATAATTTGCTCCTTGTTCACTTGTAGAATAAAGTCTGTTAGTTTTTTGAAATAATGACCAGAACATAACTTTATTCATGATTATTCCAGGCTCCCTGGATACTGTATTTTGTAAAAAAAAAGTTTACACATCACAGTATGAACACTGACATAAGGAGCACGTGTTTTTACCTTAATGCGTCTCTCTGTGTTCCTACTGCAGCCTCATCATAGCCGTGTTAGTAGGCAGTCAGGTAGGTGTCTGGCGTCTCTATTGAAGAAAGACACTTTGCACATTCACCTTGAGTCATCGCTGCCTTGAATGGTGTCTAACCCAGAGTTCATGGTCCTAGCTGGCTCAATAATAATAATAAAACAACTTAACATTCTCGAAGGCTTCGAAAATGATGGACACTGTGTTTTATGTGGATTTAAGGTAGGTGTTATATAATACCCATTATGGAGAAGAAAGAACTGAACTTTAGGGCAATTAAGCAATTTGCCTAAAGTCACATGAGGGCAGAGTCCAGACTCAAATCTGGGGCCAACATCCAAATCCGCTTTCTAAAATGTAACTTTTATTACTGCCATAAACAGATACAAGTACATGATAAAGAAATATATGCAAATTGGGAAGGATGAGGTCTCTTGTCTAAATCCCCAGAGATTATCAATGGCGTGTTTAGGACTAAAATTCTTTCACAACCTGAGCCTCCGTGCTCGCCTTTCCTCCTTCCTGGGGGTGAAGAATTAGTGTGGGACATCCAAATGTGTCATTCATGCCCCCGCTTCTCAGCCTGTTCTTTTCTTTCCTGACATCCTCTGGGCTAACACAGGATTTCTTTGGTACTCCATGTTATCTCCGTCCACTGTTCAGCCCTCTCCTTGCTTTCTGTGGGTAGTGCTGGTTTTAGAGCTGTGCTGTCCAATAGGTTAGCCTCTAGCTACGCTAGCGTTTGAAATGGGGCTAAAATGAAAAGATTACGCTGATGGTTTAAGTATGCACTCATTTTCAAAGAATTAGTATAAGAAAAGAACGTAAAATACATAACTGAATTTTTTTATGTTGATTGAATGTTGAAATGATAGTGTTTTGAAGACACTGGGTTAAAAAAAATACTAACATTAACTTCCTCTTTTTTATGTTTCTAATGTGGCAGCTAGAGAATTTAAGGTTACATATATGGCCTGCATTTCTGGTTTATGATATATATCTGTTAGACAGCATTGCTCTTGGGATTATAACATGCATCCATAAAAACTTGCAATAAATGCATTTCCATTTAATCTCTTTCATTGTTTATTCTATCACAATCATTTAACTTCTCCATATGTTATAAACTTCATAGTGCATTGATTTTTTCCTTAAACAATTGTTAATAACTGTGAAGATTCACAGACTTTACCTTCCTTGCAAGCTAAGGAGCTTAGCTGTTACTGTTTCACGGATGTGGGCTCAAGAGGTGAAACTCGGGGTCAGAAACAAAGGACTTGGTTACTCACAGTATAGTGAGCAGAATAAGCATCAGTGTACCGGCCTTGACTCCTCTTGCCCCAAAGCCCAAGCGGACAATGTGATAGCCCAGATGGAAGCTACACACGAGGTTTGTGATGTAGCTAGGGAAGCGGTCAAGAAGCTTGTATGGTTTGAGCAAGAAGTGAACACTGTATCCTTGGAATATATACTATGAATCTTATGCTGAAAGTCACATATGTAATCATCACAGCAGTCCAATAATCTGTGGTAGGCCGTGAAGGAGGGAGAGTCCAGAAGTGTGTTTCTACAGCATTTGTGTCTTTTACAATGACTACATAGCACTTGATCAATTTAAAAAGAAAATTTAAAGGTAATGTTCAACCAGTTGGTGCCAGTGGAGATCATTACTTTCATTTTTAATATAATTTCCTCAAAACATAAGGAATATCTGCAGGGTCTCCAGTCAGCTTCCTGTTCTGATGCAACTATTTTGTGTTTCTTTAATTTTTGCATTTTCCACAGCAAGAGCAACTTTTAAAGTGATCAGCTTTTTTTATTTTTGTAAATGTGTGTGTGTGTTTTCCTGTAAGTAAGCAGGGGATGTTTTTCTGCAGCTGTAATGAGTTGTCTTTGGCAGATTAATATAACATGTTAAAGCTGCCCTGTCAGGAAATATTTAAATAAATCCACATGTCTTTGTTGCAATGCAAATTGTGGAAATACATAAATAGTTTCTCCTTTACCAAACAGGAGAAATAATCTCTCTTGAGAATACACCAGTGTTGAAAATTTCCCCAAGGATGGAGCTTCAGACAGTTGGAGAAACTAGAAAACACACACGTGCAAAAAGTACTCACATCCTTTGTGTCCACGGCCCAGCCACGGGTGGAAAGGCAGAGCAAACCCCTTTCTGGGAGGCAGATACAGAGCCACCTAGCCCTGGATGGCTTTACATCAGATCCCCCAGACTTTCCTCACGGGGGGCAGGGAAGCCTGCCTGTATCACATATTTTTATTTAGAAGGTCAGTTGCAACAAGGAAGAAAAGCTGAAATAAACTGCTTTCTGCAACCTTATTTATTTTTTTTGCAACAACTTTCACATCCAAGACTGAAGATTCCACTTAATTCAAACTGGAAACAGATTTTAAAATGTCAGGGACAGCTGCAGAGTGATTCTCTCAAAGTCTCAGGGCTCAAAATACTTGTCAGGCTGGGAGAACAAGGACAAAGATGCTGTCCTCCAGCTGTTCAAGTAGAAATATGCCTCCAGAAGATTCTCCCTGGATCTTCCTGCCCCACCACCACCCTGCTCTCTGACAGACGGTCTTCAGCCTCCTAGGGGTGAAGTCAGAAGCTGTTCTTGACTTGGCCTCTGCCTGTGCCCCGGGGCCATGTGGGGTCTGCAAGGAGCACGGGCTTGAGGGGGATAGATCCTGAGATGCCACGCCGAATCCTGGCTGCCTGGCACGGCAGGGCAGCTCTTCCTGAGCCCTGCTTCCCTAACCTGTGTCTTGAGCATGACGGTCTCCCTTATCCCAGGAGAGTTTGAGGAGTCAATGAAGTGGTCCATGAAAAGGCGTCTGCTATATAATAGGCGTTCAATCAACGTTAAAAACAGCAGCCTGTCCCCAGCAGCCTCTATTTTGTGTCTTGTCTCGGTCCCGCACCTCCTCGGCTGTTTTCACCCCGTCCCCCGAGCCCTGGACCGTGCACCCCGCTCCCTGAGCTGGTGGAAGCATCTCTGCTCTGGTCTCCTTGCCCAGGGTCTCTCTTTCCAAGACCTCCTCCTGCCGCGGAGACGAGGCATTCTGAGCCCCCCACACACGTGTCTCCCCAAGGACAGACCCATGGTGCGGTCTTTTCTCTCCTCAGGGTAGAACCAAGCTCCTTGGTTGGGTCGCCTTGGCTTTCCTGGCTAATGATCCCAAAGCAGCTCCGAGCGTGCCCTTCAGACTCTCCTGTCCAGCCTTCCTGCTTTCACCAACTGGCTTGCCCCTTTCAAGCAGGTCAGGTGGGTTCCCACCTGCATCCCTGGTCCGACCCAGCCTTCCCCAGCCTTCTCTCCTTTCCTCTGCTCCGGAGCCTCGTTTCCATGAACGTGTCCCAGCGACCTCGCCTGGCATCTCTCTCCTCTGACATCCATCCTGTGACGTCCCCTCCCCAGAGGCAAGCGTCAAAGGGTGCGTCTGCCTTCCGCGGGTTCCGTCTGCCCTCCTGGTGCTATAGCTCCGGCTGGGAATTACTCACATTTTTGCTCATAGCTTCACTCTTCATTTGTCCTTTAACAAGTTTTTATTAAAGGCCTACTGCGTGCTAGGTGGGCTTCCTTGGTGACTCAGTGGTAAAGAACCCGCCTCCCAGTGCAGGAGACACCGGAGACTCGGGTTTGATTTCTGGGTCGGGAAGATCCCCTTGAGAAGCAGATGGCACCCCACTCCAGTGTTCTTGCCTGGAGAATCCCATGGCCAGAGGAGCCTGGCGGCCTGCAGTCCATGGGGTCACAGGGAGTCGGACACAACCGAGGGACCGAACATGTGCTGGGCGCTGGGCATGCAAGAGTAAAGAAACCATTTCCTAGGTCCATTTGCTTAGAGAGGTTTTTCCCAACTCACTTCATAAATACCTGGAGAAGGACAGGAGTAAATCCAGGCTTTGTGGAGCCTAAAACTCACAAGTTACAGGTCTTCTTTAAGAAAAAATTAGCAAAATTGTAAATAAAAATATTTACATTGACTATTTCAAGTGACAGGAGAAATGATATATCATTAAATTTAAGATCATTAAATTAAAAATAATAAAATCATTAAATTTTAAATGTCAACAAATAGCAAGACACTGCAAAATTTGTAAAAGTAACATTTTAGTTGACTCTTGATATCTGCTTTTCCTCTGCAAGTGCTTGTTCCTCCTGGATTTTTGTGAGATTCACTCTCTTCAGATGGCTACTTTGTCATATTTTTCTATGAAGAGACTAGAAAGATAATTTAGACCTTCCTCCAGCATTGTTGATTGGTGTTGGTCTGGTTTTTTTGAACTATTGCTAGTTTGCAAAAAATGATTATGTGGTTTCTCAATTTGTTACTGGTTAAGGTTTAGGGCTATTGTCAAATTTGGGAAAACATCTATTGAGTTTCACTCATGGAATAAAGGATTTTCTGTTTTATTATTTATTTGTTTTTTTCTTTTTTGAGAAATAGCTTCAGAGGTGAGACTTTTTTTAAAAATTATTAAAGTATTTGTTAAGTCACTTCAGTCGTGTCCAACTCTTGGCGACCCCCCCAGACTGCAGCCCACCAGGTTCCTCTGTCCATGGGATTCTCCAGGCAAGAATACTGGAGTGGGCTGCCATTTCCTTCTCCATACTGAAGTATAGTTACTTACAGTGTTTCAGGTGTGCATCAAGTGATTCAGTTATACTTGCATATATATTCTTTTTCCTATTATTTTGCATGTTATCAAAAGACATTGAATATAGTTCACTGAGCTATACAGTAGATTTTCAAGAACTCTTTAAAGGACTTTTCCGGTTTTTTATACACTGATTAATCTCTAAAAAAAAAAAAATCTTTGCATTGGAAACACTCATAAATCATTTTGTCACCAAGGCCTTGGTTTAGTGGCTTCTTATGAGTTTTAGGTTATTGTTGTCAATTCCACCATCTGTGGCTTGTGCCAAACCCATAGGAGTTAAATGTTTTCCCATTTTCCTTGTAGAATGGACTCTTTTTCATTAATCAGATTATCAAACAACCCAAAGAGTCTATTCTTTATTTCCACTCAAAATGCATTACTTCCTCTTAATGAATTACTACTTTTGGTTAAAGAAACAAAATTGCTAGAATTTACTTCTCAATATCAGAATAATTCATACTGATTATTACATTGTTCAACTTATGGCTTTTGTTTTATATTCAATTAATTTTTTGCTGGATTTTTCTCTTGATTTTTTAATAAATAAATTGAGTGATGAGCAAAATAAATGCCTTTTTTTCTATATCCAAATTAGGTCTCTGAAATTTTTCACTTGTTTGATTGATATATTTCAAAACCTCTTGCAAGTTCAGTGGTAAAACAGTCTTTTCAAGCTTTGTTGAAAACATCTTTCTCTTTATAAAAAGAAATTTAATAAACAAAAAGGGGATGTCTTGTGAATAAGTGTATTAGCTGAATCACCAAATAGATTTCTATAGGCAAGAGTTTCCATTTTGACTACTGAACCTCCCACTTATAATTTTAAATGTCTGATGATAAGAAGCAATTCCCACGGATTCCATTTCAAACCTTGTTTCTCCCCCATGACCTACATACTTCTGTCTGATGCTGTGGAGAGCCTATAAGGCAATGACCTCCAGGCTCTAATCTACTCAGCGCTGACAGGCGAGCAGAGGGCTGGAGAATTCCTGGATGCAATTCCTGTACGAGAACCACCTACAGGAACTCCATACATGCTAGTGACTGGAAACCACAAAAATATATCCCAGTTAGTCAACCAAATGGATGTCCAGTTCAACCTGCCCTTAACACCACCTCCCAAATGCAACTGGTCCCTCCACACACTGGACAGAATGGGGAAACGTGATGGAGAGTTTGCCAAAGTAGAAGATGGAGGTCTTCACCCACCTGGGTTTTACAAGTTTTACAAATTATGACAAGTTGAAGACACTGCTGAAGCCCTTCCAGTGAAGGTCACAGAGCTGACTTCGTTTGCTCACAGCAAGTCTATAGGCAAAGGGCAGACAGTCTTCTGACCTCCAAGGACTCGACCTTTAGAACAGTGTTTCTTGGGGTGAGAACCCCTGGACCAGAAGCATCAGAGTCACTGGGCTTGTAATAGTGCAAATTCTTAGGCCCCATCCCTCCTAAATCAGATCTAAGAAGGTCTTTAGATGGCTCTGATACGGACTGAAGGTTTGAGAATTACTGCTTCAGAACTGTGCTATCCAACATGGGAGCCACTATTAAAACTGATGAAAATTAAATAAAACTAAAAATTTCTCGTGCTCAAGAGCCACATGTGTCTGGTGGCTGTCATCTTAGACAGTGATGGACATTTTCATCATCACAGAAACTTGTGGTGAGCAACGCTGCTTTAGAAAACGTATCCTTCAGGCTTTTCCCCATCCCAAACTCTCCCTCTCAGGGCCAGTCATATAGCTCCGCTATAGTAGTTACACTCTATTAATAGTATTTATTTCTATGTGTACTGGTGGGAAATCAGGTCTCGGTGCTATCCATCTTTCTATTCAGAAAAACTGGCCTTCAGTGTAGCATGTAGTGGTTACCAAATAAACAAAGCATTAAAACATTCCAAGACAAGCTCTTCTTATCAAAGGATGAAGGTGTTTTTCTGTATTTCTTCTGTAGTTCTGATTTGGGTGTTTATATGCCTTATGTAAGAATGCTCTCTATTTAGTATGAACCATCTGAATTGGAGGGAGTTAAATCCACTTTCACTTAAGGAAGACTAGTGGCCTCAAGTTTCCACTTCTACTCCAAGAGAAAAATGACAGCACCTTCTATTTAATGAGTATGGCTGGTTTGCAAGCATACTCCTTGGTGACATAATACATATGTCAGGCGTGCTAAGTTGCTTCAGTCGTGTCCAGCTCTTTTCCACTCTGTGGGCCGTATCCCTTTAGGCTCCTCTGTCCATGGGATTCTCCAGGCAAGAACACTGGAGTGAGTTGCCATGCCCTCCTCCAGGAGATTTTCCTGACCCAGGGATTAAACCTGCATCTCTTACATCTCCTTCATTGGCAGAAGGGTTCCTCACCACTAGGGCCACCTGGGAAGCCCAATACATATATGTGTGTGTGTGTGTGTGTGTGTGTGTGTGTGTGTGTGTGTGTGTGTGTATTCAGCAATCTCAGGTAATTCTTGAAATAAATAACACAGGAGGGGAAAGAATCACTGATGGTAATGCCATTCAGTCAATAATGCTAAGATAAGACCCAAATTATTCCACCTACTTCAATCATTTTTATCTCGCTCACGAAAAGAAGATAATTTAATTTCAGGAGATTGGAAGCATTGATTGAGCTGTGAGTCCCTGAGGCATTTATTACACAAATGAGACCGATGAAAAAGAAATGTATTTTTTGTCTTCAATTTCCATACGAGATTTATAGCCAAGCTTGGGAGAGTTGATGTCCCCCCCATAAGCTGACATGACGTTTCCCCCCAAAGCTGGGAGACAGCAGACGAGGGTGTCGCAGAGGAGCTGACGGAAGGTGGCCCTTGGGTTTCCTGCTGTACCGTGAGCGCTCCATCCTGCCGTCTTTGTCCTGAAGCCGCAGGCTGCAAAGCCAAGGAGCAGCCGTCGCCCTGTCTACTGATTGCACAGACCTCAACAGATTAATTACAGCCATTATTACAGGGCACACCAGCTACCCAGGAGTTTTTCCCTGTAGGATGAAAGAGATTTTAAAAAACTTTAAATTCAGCTCTAATAAATGTCTCCATTTGGGCTTAGTGGAGATGAGAATGGAGGAGAATTTGTGCATTTCAGCCTTTTTCAGGGCTGAACTACAGGGGACAAAACAAAGGAGCTTTCAGGGCCAGCCTCTTCTTTCTTCCCAGCCCTGCAGCATACCTGTCTAGTGCGTTCTTCACCCTGAGCCATCCACGTGCCTCCCAACTCCGACCACACTTATGTACCTGCATCTACCAAGGTGAGGACCCTCCCTGAGGGAGGGCGAGGTTGGCAGATGGGCAGTGGGGAGGAGCCCATGCTCCGCCCAGGCTGGGCCCCTACAGGACTAGAGAGATGAGTCCACATGGGCAGGGTAAGAGGAGGGGCCTGGCCAATTCTGCTCACGTAGGAGGCTTCATCCCTGCCCCTTTCAGAGAATGTTTAGAGTTTTCTCATACTTGGAGTTTTGGCTTTCCGTGTGGCGCTGGAGGCCAAGGCAGAGACACAAGAGATGCAGGTTTGATCCCTGGGTTGGGAAGACCTCCTGGAGGGGGAGGAAAATGACAACCCACTCCAGTGTTCTTGTCCTTCCATGGACAAGAGGAGCCCAGTGGGCTACAGGACATGGGGTTGCAGAGTCAGACACGACTGAGCAACTGAGTACACACATTGGATGCTGCCAAGTCTGAACAAGGGAGAGAATTCTGAAAGTGAGAAGCAAGGCCAATTTAGCTCCACTGCTAAGAGATGTATGTAAAAAAAAAAAAAAAAAAAAAAATCAGAGGTCTGGACCCATGGGGACGTGAGCTCTAGGGACAGGCAGACCCATTTCCAAGGCCCAGCTCCGACCTCCATGAGCCTCAGTTTCCGTGTCTGTAAACGGTGAAGCCCGATAGTGATAGTTCCTCCTCCCCTGCTTGACCGAGGTTTCCCTGATGCTCTCGTGGTCCACGAGTTTATCACAACAGCCCATAGGTCACACTGTGCTATTTGGCCATTGAAAGTGAAGGTGAAGTTGCTCAGTCATGTCCGACTCTTCACAACCCCGTGGACTGTAGCCTACCAGCCTCCTCCGTCCATGGGATTTTCCAGGCAAGAGTACTGGAGTGAGTTGCCATTTCCTTCTCCAGGGGATCTTCCCGACCCAGGGATCAAACCCAGGTCTCCTGCACTGCAGGCAGACGCTTTACTGTCTGAGCCACCAGGGAAGCCTTTTGGCCGTTGGACCACGTCTAATTCCTCTCTTTTCCCAACCTCATCTCTTCCAAGCGTGGCCACATCCCCCTGCATCTGCACAGATACAGCGGCTGCTCAAACCTGTAGACCCTCGAGCTGACTTTGGGGCATCCCTGCTCAGCCCTCTGTAGGCTTCCCAGACTGGGAAGGAGGCACTTTAAGGACTAGCTGGATCCTCTTTTCTCTATGCTCTTCCTCCTGGAAGCACAACTAGGAACCCTGGAAATAATGCAAGAGAAAACTAAAGGAAAACTCTGAAAGGAAGAAGAAGAGAAATTTGTGCGGGGTCCTGGGACTGGAGGAGTAACAGAGGTAGACATCTTATGTCCCCTCCACCAAGAAAAGACCACCCAGGCCTGGCATTTCCCAGCCCAGCCCAGCAGTGAAGGCAGCCCTGGGAGAGCTGACCCTTCCCCTACAACCAACAGGGGTCCCAGTGACGACACCCACCATCCTCAGCGGACCCCTGGGAGTCCTTCCCACAAGCAGTAGGGGAACACTCTTCCCTGACAGAGGAATCAGTGAACTTGAACACAGAACAATAAAGCTCACCCACATAAATGACAGAAAGAAAAACAGGCAGAAAATAAATGAACAGAGCTTCAGGGATGAGGGGGTAGTAAAAAGGATTCAACATCTGTACCATCAAAGTCTGAGAAGAGCAAGAGTGTGGGCTGAAAGAGGGTTTGAAGAATAATGCCTGAAAACTCCCTTCATTTGTCATAAGACATAAAAATCGCAGACCCATGAAGATAAGGGAACCCCCAAACAAGATAAGCCCAAAGAAATCCACATGGAGATCTGTCACAATTAAACTCAAAATGAAAGACAAAGGCTTGGAAGCAGTCAGAGATGAACAACATGTTATCTGGGGGGGAAATTGATTCAGATAAGAGTGGATTTCTCCTTGGAAACCTCAGAGGCCAGAAGGAAGTGGCATCACATTTTTCAAGTGCTGAGTGAAAAGAACTGTCAATCAAATTCTTTATCGGGTGATACTATCCTTCAGGGATGAAGAGGAAATAAAGACATTCTGAGACAAAGGAGCATGTTGCGACGGACCCACCCTTAAAGGCTGACTAATGGAAACGCTTTCAACAAAATGATACAAAGGAGGATCAAAGACCAACAGGAAGGAAGAGGGAGGAATGGAAAGAGTAGAAATACACGTACATACATGGACTAGCTTTTGCAACTTGCAAACTGTGTAGTAAAGAATGACACTCACCAAAGGAAAGGTCTGGCCTTTGCCCTTGGCTCCGGGAGGTAAACTCTATGCCTTTGGAATAGCTTCTCTGATGGAAGTGGCTTTGTTTACTGGGGACCTTGGGTCACATCTGAGAGTCTTTGCTAACAGTGGTTTATGGTGGGGGCTCTGGGTCACCTGGGCTTCCCAGGGCGCTAGTGGTAAACAACCTGCCTGCCAACGCAGGTTAGACATAAGAGATGTGGTTCGATCCCTGAGTCAGGAAGATCCCCTGGAGGAGGGCATGGCAACCCACTCCAGTATGCCTGCCTGGAGAATTACACAGACACAGGAGCCTAACAGGCTACAGTCCATAGCGTCGCACAGAGTCAGACACGACTGAAGCAGCTTAGCACACACGCATGCACTGGGTCACCTGCTATCACAAAATTTAACAAATTTAAACACTAACATACCAGTAATTACCTTAACTGTAAGTGATCTAAATATACCAATCCCTAAGGGCAGAGGCTGGTAGAGGATCTATATGCTACTTCCAAAAATATCACTTCAAACTTGATGATGTGGGGTGAAATTAAACTGATAGGAAAAAATATGTCATAAAAATATTAGTAAAGATACCACAAGTAGTTACATTACCTTCTGATAAAGTGGACTTCAGAGCAAGAAGAAATTACTAGAGAAAAAGAATACATTGCATAATGATAAAACAATCAATCCACCAGGGAGACATTATGATCTCCAAGGGGTCTGCACCAAGAATAGCACTTCAAAACACATGAGTCAAAACTGAAAGCTGAATGGAGAAACAGACAAACCTGCAGCTACAGTTGAAGACTTCACCTTCTCAGCAACAGATAGAATGAGTGGACAGAAAATCATCAGGGAGATAGAACATCTGGTCAAGGCCATCAACCAACAGACCCTAAATGACATACATGGAACACTCTATCCACAGACTAGAGATTACATATAGATTTTTAAACCCCCCTAGAATATTCACCAAGATATATCATACTCTGAGCCATGAAACAGACCTCAGAAAATTTCTTTCTATTTTTGACTGAGCCACACTGCTTGTGGGATCTTAGTTTCTTGACCAGGGATTGAGCCTGGGCCCTTGGCAGTCTTAACCTAACAGAGTACTAACCACTGGACTGTGAATTTAAAAGAACTGAAATTATGCAGAGTGTGTTTTCTGACCCTAACAGAATCAAACTAGAAATAGATAACTGAATGACAACAGGAAAATCTCTAGATATATGGAGATGAAACAACACACTTCTAAATAATCCATCATCAAAGAAAATGCCTCAAAGGAAATTTAAAAAACAATACAGGACTGAATAGAAATGAAACGCCAGGAACCAAAAAATGTGAGGTGCAGCTAAAGCAGTGCTGAGAGGGAAATTATAGCATGAACTGTTCACAAGAGAAATTAGGAAACGTCTCAAAGCAATAATCTACATACAAAGTTCAAGAAACCAGAAAAAGAGTAGAACAATAAACCCAAGAATAATGAAGGAAATAATAAAGAATAGAAGTGGAAAATAGGACAATAGAACAAATCTATGAAAGAGAATACTGGTTCTTTGAAAAAAAATCAATGAAATTGAAAAACGTCTAGCAAGAGTGACAAAAATAAAAACAGTGAAGATACCCAGCACCAACACCAGGAATAAAACAGAGAATATTGCTCCAGATCCTTCAACCATTTGAAAGACAACAAATGAGTACTATGAACAATTTTATGTTGGAAAATTTGAAAACTTGAAAGAAATGCACAATTTCCTCGAAAAGAATGAATCACCAAAGCTCAGGCAAGAAAAAATAGATAACTTGAATATACTTATAACCACTAAAAAAGCTGAGTTTTCCAAATTTTCTGGCATATTGAGTGCAGCATTTACACAGCATCATCTTTTAGGATTTGAAATAATTCAACTGGAATTCCATCACCTCCACTAGCTTTGTTCATAGTGATGCTTCCTAAGGCCCACTTGACTTTGCATTCCAGGATGTCTGGGTCTAGGTGAGTGATCACAACATTGTGATTACCTGGGTCATGAAGATATTTTTTGTATAGTTCTTCTGTGTATTCCTGCCACCTCTTCTTAATATCTTCTGCTTCTGTTAATGCCATACCATTTCTGTCCTTTATTGTGCTCAACTTTGCATGAAATGTTCCCTTGGTATCTCTAATTTCCTTGAAAGAGATGAGAATACCAGACCTCATGACCTGCCTCCTGAGAAATCTGTATACAGGTCAAGAAGCAACAGTTAGAACCGGACATGGAACAACAGACTGGTTTCAAATAGGGAAAGGAGTACATCAAAGCTGTATATTGTCATTCTGCTTATTTAACTTATATGCAGAGTACATCATGGGAAACGCTGGGCTGGAAGAAGCACAAGCTGGAATCAAGATTGCTGGGAGAAATATCAATAACCTCAGATATGCAGATGACACCACCCTTATGGCAGAAAAGTGAAGAGGAACTAAAAAGCCTCTTGATGAAAGTGAAAGAGGAGAGTGAAAAAGTTGGCTTAAAGCTCAATATTCAGAAAACTAAGATCATGGCGTGTGGTCCCATCACTTCATGGCAAATAGATGGGGAAACAATGGAAACAGTGGCTGACTTTATTTTGGGGGGCTCCAAAATCACTGTAGATGGTGACTGCAGCCATGAAATTAAAAGATGCTTACTCCTTGGAAGGAAAGTTATGACCAAACTAGACAGCATATTAAAAAGCAGAGATATTACTTTGCTGACAAAGGTCCATCTAGTCAAAGCTATGGTTTTTCCAGTAGTCATGTATGTATGTGAGAGTTGGACTATAAAGAAAGCTGAGTGCAAAAGAATTAATGCTTTTGAACTGTGGTGTTGGAGAGGACTCTGGAGAGTCCCTTGGACTGCAAGGAGATCCAACCAGTCCTTCCTAAAAGAGATCAGTCCTGGGTGTTCATTGGAAGGACTGATGCTGAAGCTGAAACTCCAAAACTTTGGCCACCTGATGCGAAGAGCTGACTCATTGGAAAAGACCGTGATGCTGGGCAAGATTGAAGGAGGGAGGAGAAGGGGATGACAGAGGAGCAGGTGGTTGGATGGCATCACCGACTCAATGGACGTGAGTCTGAGTAAATTCTGGGAGTTGGTGATGGACAGGGAGGCCTGGCACACTGCAGTCCGTGGGGTCACAAAGAGTCAGACACGACTGAGCGACTGAATTGAACTGATTAAAGGAACTGAATTTGCCATAAAAACTACTCTGAAAAAGAATACGTGTGTGCTGTGGTAAGTTGCTTCAGCTGTGTCTGACTGTACTCAGAATGCAACAGTCAAAAAACCCCAAACAACCCAATTAGAAAATGGGCATAAGACAAGAAGAGTTAGTTCACCAAAGAGGATTTACAATTAGTGAATGTTAGGCGCTCAGTCATGTCCGACTCTTTGCAAACCCATTGACTGTACTCCATGGGATTCTCCAGGCAAGAATACTGGAGTGGGTTGCCACTTCCTCCCCCAGGTGATGAGACAGGAACCACATGAAAATGGTCAGCATCAGTAGCCAGCAGCACGAACGACACTGCACCGTCCGTCACGGCAACTTCACTTAAGGGCTAAATCTTAAATCAACCCAGATGTTCTTCGTAGGTGAATGGCTTAAGCAGGCTAGTGCATGCAAACTGTGACTTGGATAAATCTCCAGGGAATTATACTGAGCAAAAAAAAAAAAACAAACCCAGTCATCAAAATATACATACTATATTACTCCATTCATATCATACTCTTTGAAATGACAAAATGTTAGAAACGCAGGGCTGATTATCCGTTGCCGGAGGCTTGGGAGCGAGTTGGTTTGGTTGTGAAAAGGCCCGGCGTCTTGACGGGTTGAGGATGTCTGAATCTACAGGTGATAAAACTGCATAGAGACAGACACACACAGGAGGACCAGCAAAACTGGGGAAATCTAAATAGGATCAGTAGGTTGCATTAAAGTCAATATCCTGGTTGCTAAACTACCGTTTAGGAAAATGTCACCGTCAGGGAGGCTCCGTTATGCACATGTGAAGCATCAACATTACTTCTCACAGCCGCGTGTGAATCTGCACTTATCTCAATAAAAACTTCAAAAGGAGAAAGAGGAGGAGACCTAACCCTCCCGAGAGGCACGATGCTTGGGAGGCGCTAAGGGGATTCCTGCATCTCCGAGGGCAGAGGGCGCCCAGGGCGCTCGGCTCTGGGACCAGGGTGCCTCGCTGCCAGCTTCCCGCGCCGGGATGACTTGCTGTGGCCAATAGGAGGTTCAGGCCCTTTCCCAAAGCCAGTGAACGTTAAACAGATGACTATTCCTCTTCACTTGGCATCGTCACATCATCACTGCTTTCTAAACATCTGCGGAAGGAGGAAATAAACAGTTCGATAAGCCCTGTGGAATTTCCCAGAAATCTTCAGGGACTGAGCCCTCTGGCGCGGGCAGATGCCAGCAGGGAGCCCCCTCGTGGCCATCAGGCTGCCCTGCAGCTTCTCACCGGGCTCCTGGCTATGGTTTTCCCAGTGGTCCTGTACGGATGTGAGAGCTGGACCATAAAGAAAGCGGAGCGCCGAAGAATTGATGCTTTTCAACTGTGGTGTTGGAGAAGCCTCTTGAGAGTCCCCTGGACTGCAAGGAGATCCAGCCAGTCCATCCTAAAGGAGACCAGCCCTGAATATTCATTGGAAGGACTGATATTGAAGCTGAAACTCCAATATTTTGGCCACCTGATGTGAAGCGCTGACTCATTGGGAAAGTCCTTGTTGCTGGGAATGATTGAAGGCAGGAGGAGAAGGGGATGACAGAGGATGAGACGGCTGGATGGCATCACTGACTCAACTCATAATCGACATGAGTTTGAGTAAACTCCGGGAGTTGGTGACAGACAGGGAGGCCTGGCGTGCTGCGATTCATGGGGTCGTAGAGAGTCGGACACGACTGACCACAGAGCATGCGTGAGTCAAGAGGCAGGTTTCCTGGGCTTCCCTCTGCACGGACATCGTGAGGCTGGAGCCTGCTCTGTTCTTTGGCACCTGGTCTGTGCGTGCTGGGCGCTGACAGACCCTGGGCTCCAGGGTATGAGCTTCCTAGTCGGGGGACCAGCGTGGGAATGAGAAGGCATGCAGCTATGCTCTTCGTGGGAGTGCCTCTTCACCATGCATGCATGGTGGCAATCCACTCAGCCTTGGGGAGGGGCGCCTGGGGAGGCAGGCTGAAGTCCCCGAGCAATGCCACATCTGTTGGACATGTGGCAGAGTTTACTGCTGCCAGAAAACAATGCACCCGGAAGGACTTGGCGGAGCAGATGGGATGAGTTGAGGACCTTTGGTGACGAGGGTCAAGCAAAGGATACCAGTGCAGAAAAGAACTGCTGGCGCTTTCTGTTCCAGAAAACCATCCGAGGGCCTCTGGAGAGGCTTCACCATCCTGTCCATCCACTCTGGTACACGCTGGGACAGTCATCTCAGGATGCTATTTTGGCCCTGGGAAGCCAGATGGGCCCAGCACAGGGTGGCGAGCTGGAGGTGTTGGAGGGGAGCGGGTGAGTCATTCAGTGTTTCCTCAGGAATAGTCAGGAGCGCTCACATCGAGGAGCCCTCCCTCGGAGCCGGTGTTTTTCTAACAGCTTGGGGCGTAGCTGACTGTGTCTGGTGCTATGTGTGTGGGCCTCAGTCTGCTGTTATGATGCTGAATGAATCATAATTAGTGTACTATAAATTGGAAGTGGAGACCAAATAGCCCATGAACTTTAATGCAAAAGTCTGGAATTACTTTTTTTTTTCCCTTAGTCACCATACGGTGCATCACATCCCCATGACTTATTTATTTTATAACCCGAAATTTGTACCTTTCAACCCCCCTTTCCCCATTTCACCCACACCCCATCTCCTGGAATTACATTTAAAAAAATCTTTTAAACAAGATTTCCACTCCTGCCCTGACCCTCCACGAGCTCCCACAAGGATGAAACTGCACTCCATAAGGGAAGCGCTCAGTAGAACCAGGTTCTACCGTGGATTCTGCAGAAGTTAAAAAAAAAAAAATCCAAAAGAAACAGGTGAGTCATGGGTTCTGCAATCAGACTGTTACAATATAGTTGAGATGAAGCATCAAGGAACAAGTTAGCTAAAAATACAGGAGCGTGGAAATTTGAAGTATGTTGTTGGGTATTTATTGAGATTCTATTTTACAGAAACGTTGAGCATTCCTTTCTCGCAGCAGTTCTTTCCTCTGTTGGGGGAAACAAACATATCTCTCCCTCATTTCAGTCTGATGTTGTGCTTGGCTCAACACACTGAACTCAGCAGGCTTTGAATTAATGTTATTGATTGATTGATTGAAATGTTTGACTCAGTCTAAACAGTCTAACCCCTCGTATTCTGTTTCCTTGGTGGGCTGTCAGCTAGAACACCAGGGATGCTCCTTTACGGGCCCAGCTCCCACCCTGGTGACGTAATGTCACACAGACCCAAGATTCGTCACGTGACCACCTGCCTCCTCCTCCTCCTCCTCCTCCTCCTGCGACCACCTTAAAGAAAGTCATCCTAGGAGCCTCGGTGGGGCGGGGTGGGGGGGGAGTGCGTAGACCCATTGCTCCCATTAGAATCATGCCTTAATTACACAGGGTGATGGATTTATGATGGTGGATTAGAAAGTGGTTTCTATAAACAGCGTATCAAAAGAACATTGTGTCAGATAGACTGGACTATGTTTCAGTGACACGTGCATGCTGAAATCTCAAGGGGGTAAAAACAGTAACAGCTTATTTCTCAACCACTTAAGGGGCTGGATGGTGGGTGACTCTCAGGGTACCCACTCTCCCCGGGTTGACTCAGCAACCCAGGACGCTGCCGCCACCTCAGAACGCTCTTCTCAACAATCACCAAGCCTGGGGACAGAGGGCTGGCCAGTTGAATCCTGGTTCCTAAGTGCTTTCGTTTAGAAGGGACTCGAATCACTCCCACGCATGGCCTATTGGCCAGAATGTCACACGGACCTACCTGATTATAAGAGGTGGACATTTGGTGAGCGGTAAATGTCATACTCCAGATACAATTTAGCGTCAAAGAATTAACACAGATTTCAAAGTTACCTAATTAACAATCTTGTCATGGCAAGGTAGTCTGAAACAGAATGCTGCATATTTGTAACCTCAGTTGCTCACCCAAAGTACAATTAAGCTGATATGAATTTATGGTAAAGAATATTAGCTAAAGATAATAATTAGTTCCTGCCCAGTCAACTTTCCTTCCATAGATAAATCTTGCCACTCAGGGCTGTCAAGCATTGCTTTACTCTGACAGTAATTGCATTTTCTTTTCATTATTACCATAAATTTGTGTGTCCAATGCATATTCTACTAGAAGTGAAGGGTTGGGGGTGGGGAGGTTTCCTTATATATGAAATCAAAAAGATGCTAAATTTTGTTTTTAAAAGGAAAACAAAGGATCTAATTCCCAAGAGCTTATCACCCCAAAGGACAGCGTCATTGCCTCATCCTCATTTAGATCCTCACTTCCTGTTCTAACTGTTCAGTTGCTTCCTTGAGGACAAAGCCTCAAGCATACACATGACCATCTTGTACTGCTACATCTTGATTTTCTCTCCAAGATTTGCTTTTATGTGTTGAATTTCTACCATGGGGGGATGAAGATTTGGAGCTCAAATTCACACCTGCCTATTTTACATGCCCCATGATCCCAATAAAATTATATATCATTTTTTTGTAAATTTTTATTAGGAATTTATATTATTCTGACCACAGACATGTAATTCACAGCTGAACCTAGTCAAGCACCGTGATTATATTTCCTTTATTGTAGAACTTTCTGCTTCTCCTGGAGTTTATAGTTGACGTATTTTTACATTGTTATTGCTCTCTTAGTTTTCCCTGTCGCTATCAATAAGACTATTGTGTCACTATCAATAAGACTCTCAGGCTCTGGAGAGTCCCTTGGATTGCAAGATCAAACCAGTCAATCCTTAAAGAAATCAACCCTGAATATTTATTGAAAGGACTGTGGCTGAAGCTGAAACTCCAGTACTTTGGCCACTTGATGCTAAGAACCAACTCATTGAAAAAGATCCTGACACTGGGAAAGATTGAGGGCGGGAGGAGAAGCGGGTGGCAGATGGCGAGATGGCTGGATGGCATCACTGACTCAATGGACACAAATTTGAGCAAACTCTGGGAGATGTGAGGAAGCCTGGTGTCCTGCCGTCCATGGGGTCTCAAAGAGTTGGACACGACTTACCGACTGAACAATAATGGCATCAATAATTCATTCCCGTTCAGCCAAAGACTTCCCTCCCGGTACATTCCACCACATCTGCCAGTTTCAGCATCTAGAAGAGATTCTATAGAAAACCTCTGTGCCTTAGTCTACCTTCCTTTCCTTCTCACCTGCAGGACTGGAAGCTTGCAAACTACCTTTTTCAGACTTCATTACCAGCTGAATGCTGCTTAAGTCTGCCAGCTGGAGGCATCCGCAGAAGCTAGAAGGAGTGAGAAGATCGAGGCCGTTATGTTTCTGGCAGGCCCTGTCTCACGCCAGCTCAGTGATGGTGGAGGGTGCCTGCCCGCTGCCGGGTGCCAACGGCCGCAACACGACCTGCATATCCAGGCGGGCAGGCTCTGGCCTGGGGTGGCCTGAGCTTGCCGTGAGCTCTTGGGGTTGCTGAAGAGCAGCACAGGTGAGTGGAGTGGGCTCGCCAGAGGTCTGGCTCCTGTAGAGGGGGGCGGCAGCTTTCTGCAGCTCTGGATCTCAGGACCCGCCACCCTCCTGTTCTGCTGTTCCGGCCTTTATAACAATCTGGCAACCTAACTCCCCATAGCAAATCTCCAGCCTTTCAAAATACCTAATGTGATTTCTGTTTTCTATTTTGGACACTGAAGGATACAGCCAGGGCCAAGCCTGCGGTCCCGACACCTTGTGATAAGAAAGAAAGAAACAAAATATAGAAGTAACTAGGTTATTGACTGGCTCAGTAATAAATCTCTTCAGACCAGTGCCATCCAATGAACATACAACACAAGCTACATTTGCATATTTTTCTAGCAACTACATGTCACAAGGGCTCCCGAGGTGGTGCTAGTGACAAAGAACCTGACTGCCAATGCAGGAGGTGTAAGAGAGGCCAAGGGTTCCACCTCCGGGTCGGGAAGGTCTCACTCCAGTCTTCTTGCCTGGGAAATCCCACAGACAGAGGAGCCTGGCGGGCTGCAGTCCACGGGCTCGAAAAGGGTTGGACGTGACTGAGCGACTAATCAACAAGGCTTTGCTTTGGATGACTCAGCTTCAAGCCCCCGCGGCCGATACGCCAACCCCTAAACAGTCTAACAGGCGGTGCTCTCGTGGTTCAAAGCTCCGATCAGGACTCCTCCCGCCATAAGTTCCTGACATCCCTGAATTGTGAGGAATGGGGCAGGGTCCAGAGGACTGTGTGCACTGGACCTGTCCCATGTTGGCTTTAACACCCTTGAACATCCTGGTCACTTTTAAACAAGGACGCCCACATGATCATTTTGCACTGAGCCTTTCAAATCATGTAGCTGATTTTGCCTCTGACTTGTGTGGTTGCTGTTTCTAATTTTTAATCATGTATCTTTCTGCCTTTTTGTTCAACTTTCTGGGGCCTCCCTAGAGTGTGATCTGAACTCTTCCTTTGAATATGTCATTGTTTCAATCATATCTTTTATTTTCCAAGAGGCTTTTTCCCTCCCTTTCTTCCTAACATTCCTTTTCTTGTGGCATACCTTTCTCAGGTATGCAATATCTTTTTTTCCCCATGCACCTGAGAATATTATTGATAGTTTCTTAAACTTTCCTTCAGCTTCTTGATTTTTTTCTCTTTTGAGTTATTTTTCCTTCCTGTTTTATTTGGTCTAGTATTTTCATGTTAGAGGTAAAAGTAGGTATTTGGTTTGGACAAAGACCAAGGTCTCCACCACCCCCCACCACCCCCCGCGCCTTGACATACAGGAGAAAGAGAAGATAGAAGATGATAAAAACATTTTAAAGGCAAAAGAGCAACATGGAGGAAGCTCCCAAGGCCAATCACCTAAATTTGCCTCTAGCCAATCAGTCCCCAGAATAGTGACCTTCGCATTGAATGAAAGTGAAAGTCGATCAGTCTTGTCAGACTCTTTGGAGACCCCTTGGACTACACAGTCCCTGAAAATCTCCAGGCCGGAATACTAGAATGGGTAGCCTATCCCTTCTCCAGTAGATCTTCCCAACCCAGGGTAGAACTCAGGTCTCCCACATTGCGGGCGGATTCTTTACCAGCTGAGCCACAAGGGAAGCCCAAGAATGCTGGAGTGGGCAGCATCCCTTCTGCAGCGGATCTTCCCGACCCAGGAATCGAACCGGGTTCTCCTGCCTTGCAGATGGATTCTTTACCAACTGAGCTATCAGGGAAGACTTTCTCCTTGAGCCTCGGCCGAATCGGGCGCTAGACATGAAGCAACTGAGGACGTCAGCTGGGGTTCTGGTCAGGGGCAAAGAGGGGAAAAACAGAGGAGGGGTCAGAATGCGCTGGAGGGAGCCCCTGCCCCCAGCGCTTCAGGCAGCGAGCGGTGTCCCCTGCAGTCCTGGGAGGAGGAAGAAGCTGGCTGGGGTCAGGGGACCAGGATTCCCTGTGGTCTGCTTTCCTCTCCGCCCCTTACCGCAACCCCAGGTGACACCCGCAGCTGCTTCCTTGACTGCCACCCGATGCGGCCCAGGCCCGACGAGAAGGTCACCACGCGGGGGACTGGCGGGCCTGCGCCTGGGAGCGGGCTTCGGGCTGTGAGTCAAGGTTGGATTTTCCTTTCTCCGTCCCTTTCAGCTTCAAATCCAGCAGCCCTAGAAGAGACTGCAGTCAAAGAGGGACGCTTCAGTGGCGATACATATAACCTGGGTCCTATGGCGAAGCCTCTGGCACGACGCCTCTTTCACAAGACTGCGGTAAGCGCTCCGGGGACGCGGGCCCTGCCGCAGAGCCGGCTCCGGAGCGAACGCGGACCCTGACGTCACCCCGCCGTCCCCGGGCAAGGCCCGCACCTGCCGGCCGCGAGCACCAGATGGCGGTGTTGGCCCGCGAGCCGGCGCCCTGCGGGCCCGGAGGGGCCGGGCGAGCCCGACCTGGATCGAACATCCCGGATCGCTGCCGCGGATTCCGCCGCGAAACGGCGGGGACACGCGGCGCATGCCGCCGAGGCCAGGGCGGCGCATCCCACGGCGCTGCGCGGCCCGCAGCAGACCAGCCGTGTGAAGGGGGACTTCAGCAAACGACTTAGAAACGCCGAGTCTGGGGGCAGCGAGCCCGGCGGGCGGCCCCTCCCCGCAGCCCCGACGGGGAGCCGGCCCGCAGCGCGCGGGGGAGGCCGGCGCCGGGGGCCCACGCAGCGGCTGTCCGCGCGCTGCGCAGATGGTAGGGGCCGCGGCGGCCTCCGGAAACCTGCGGCGCTGGCCCCTCGCCACCCCGGCCCCGGGGGCTGCCCCACCCGCCGGGCTCCGGCCACCCCCGCGCCTGGAGGGGCCGTGCGCTCCGGCTGCGCAGCGGCTGCGGGAGCTGGTGGCCAGCGAACAGGCCCTGGTCGGGGGCGCAGTTACACACTCGAGGGGCGCGGGGCGCAGGGAGCGCCTCCCATGGTCCTTTGGAGAAGAAACTGTCGGGTGGGCCTACACCTCCCCGCCCTCGCCCCCACCCTGAGCATCGCGGGGCGCGGCCCTCCAGCCCCGGCCTCTGCTCCGCGCCCATCTGGGCCGCGGATGAGTGGCGGCCGAGGATGCATTTCTCACCGCAGTTCATTTGGCTGCGGGTCTGAAGGCGTCCCGGGTCGGGCGGGGTGGGGGGGCGCTGGGACCTCGACTGCTGGTCCTCGACCCCGGACCCGACTGCGCCAGGGGCCGCCGCTCCCCGCCCCGCCGCGCTGCTGCTGACCCGGGAGAGCCGCTGCGTGGCCTGGTCCCTTTCCTCCTCTGATGTCCCGGCACAGCTGGGGGCCGGGGCTTCCTGGAGCGGGGCGGCCGGGCGGCCAGGGAGGGTGGGCAGGGGCGCGGGGAGCGGGGCGCCTGTCACTTGAGTCGCCAGGGCGGCAAGCGCACCCCAAGTGCACCCCGAGCTCGGCCTGGGGTCGCACCCCGCGCCGCGGGCGCTGCGGGCTGCAGGCGACCGGACGGCAAGGCAGGGGCCGGTCAGGTGGACGGCAGTGTGCGAAGATGCTAGCACAGGCCGGCTAAGTGGGCTGCGAGGGGCTTGGGGGTCCAGGGGAGAGGCGGTGGGGTGCGTGGGAACGGAAGAAGGGGGAGGCAAGGGGCGGGATGAAGGGGTCTCACCCGGAGGTGAGGCGGGGGAGAACGCGGCAGATGCTCCTCAGACCCCTGACGAGCAGGTAGACCCACTGTGGGCATGGGACTGTGTTTCCTGAAGCCCTCCCCAGCCGCCTGTTACATAAAAACACAGATATATACGGAGAAATCACTAGCCAGAGAACATCACAGTTTTTGAGGGGAAAAGTTCTGTCCAGGATTGTTGGTGTTTTTTTTTTTTTTTTGCCATATGAATATTTTTTACATAATTGTGTATTAAACATGCATACATACATAGCATACATGGTGTATGGTAAAAAAAAATTTTATTGTACTTAGATATTTAAAAACACGATTTCTAATTATAAAAACTTGTATGTACATGTTTTGGAAAATAAGGAAGTAAGTGAAGACAAAAATAAAAATCCCCCAGACTCCACGCACATTATAATCCTTTTGGTATGATTTCCTAAAATATTTTTACTGTGCATGCCTCATTTAGTTGAGACCATATGATACGAGTTTTTAGACATGGTCAATATACAAACATTTATGGAAGGCAATGTGGAAAGTGTTGCCTAATCTCAAGATAGGTGGCATCTCGGGGGTTTTGAGGGTTCCACTGAGCTCCCCCTTGAGCTCACACTTGAGGTGAGAGAGTGTGGAACTCACACTCCAAAGGCACCTCCCCTCCCCACCCCCACACGCAAATGTCCTTTCAATTTATCCCAACTTCCCATCCTGTTTGTGGGAGGGCTCCGGTTGTGAAATTCCTTATTATCCACCCACTCGGAAAATCTATGCAGCCATTGCCTTGTAACTGATACCATTCTTTTTGGTGTCTTGCTGGAAACATTAATTAATTTTAACACCTGTTACAAAGGAACAAAAATCAGACTCCCCTAAGTGTTTTCCTCTGACATGTTAAATGCAAAAAGAATATGGAGCAACATCTACAGAATCTTTAGGAGAAGGTGTTTGTGAACCAAGAATTTTGTTCTGTGTCAAATTATCTTTCACGTTTAATGCCAACAGAAAGACATTTCCATTAAGTAAGAAAAAATGCCACCTGGTACATTTCTTGGGGGGAAGAAAGAAACCTTGCAGGGGATTTCCATTTGTGGCAGTGAAGAAGTATTTTATATCAGATAACCTGTGTGGGGAGGAACTGCGAAGCTGGATAAAATAAAATGTGAAGCAGCCTGAGAGCCTGCGAGAGTCAAGGCTGCCAGCACTGGAAGGGCCAAGCGGTTAGGAGAGAGTCCTTTCTCTCCAGCTGCTGCTCTCCCCCGGGAGCATCTGCTGACTCAGGCCCTGTGACCATGGGGTGTGGAAACGGACAGAAAGTGGCAGCCCGAGGCTTGCCACAGGCAGGACGGTTGGTGTTCAGGATGCAAAGCTGCTAGGACTTGAAGGGCCATTAACGCAGAGAAAGCAGAACCAAAGGGAGTGGACGTTGAGTTGGCATGCAGTTTCTCCTCAAGGTGTTTCCTCATTTCTGAGGACAACATTGAGACTAGCTCCACAGATGCAGATTCCCAGCAGATTCCCTCCAGGTCTCTTCATAATGAACAGTATTACGTGAGAACTCGGTAACTCAGTTGTGGCTGACTTTGCAACTGCAACCATGGACTGTAGCCCACCAGGCTCCTCTGTCCATGGGATTCTCCAGGCAAGAATACTGGAGTGGGTTGCCATTTCCTTCTCCGGGGGATCTTCCCAACCCAGGGATCGAACCCACATCTCCCGTGTCTCCAGCGTTGGCAGGCATATTCTCTATTACTGAGCCACCTGGGAAGCCAAATGATTAGGAAGCTAGAAATCATTATTCTGATACAGTGGATCTACCAAAAATCTTCCACAAATGCAGTATGGAATGGTGAAATATTAGAAGTTTCCTTCAACATCATGTTTTACAGTCCCGCATATTGTAACCACTTCTGTTTAACATCGTTCTGGGAATCCTGACTGGTCCAGGAATAGGAGTGGGGAGGGGGGAAGACAGAGGGGCAGGAGATGGCAAGACGAGAAGAGATAGACAAAAGGAGAAAGAAAACAGAAAACAGGAGGAACCAAAAAGGAGGCAAGAAATGACATGCGCATTATTTTCACATAGTGTAATTTCTTACAGGGTAATTAGAAAAAGAACAACTATGGACAAATTATGAGATCTGAAAACATGTCAAAAACTGGGTTGATTTAAAATCAGTATAAAGAAGCCCGCAATAAACACCTTGAAGATACATTAATATGATACTACTTTTAACAGCTATAAAATCTTGTCAGCCAATAATTTTGTTGTTGTTGTTCAGTCGATAAGTCTTGTCCAACTCTTTGCAACCCCATGGACTGTAGTTTGCTAGGCTTCCTTGTCCTTCACCAACTCCCAGAGCTTGCTCAAACTCATGTCCATGGAGTCAGTGATGCTATCCAGCCATCTCATCCTCTGTTGCCCCCTTCTGCTCCTGCCTTCAATCTTTCCCAGCAACAGGGTCTTTTCCAATGAGTCAGCTCTAATGATAAATCTGTCAAAAGATTATGGGTGAAATTATAAAACTATATGGAGAGTTATTAATTAGGAGAAGCAAATTGAGAGGTATACCATATTTATGAATAGGAAGACTCAATTTGTAAAGATACTAGCTTACAACCAATATAATTCATAAATTCAATGCAGTACTATGGTTTGAATCAATGCTGATTTATAATTAATACTAATTCTGAAATGTATGTGGAAAAGCAAAGATCCAACAAAAACCAAGACATCCCTGCAGAAGAAAAAGATATGGGGGAAAGTGCTTTATCAGACAGCAAAGTTACTGTAAAGTTATAATCATTAATATAATGCAGTGTTTGTTCAGATCAATAAAAGAGTAGACCAATGAGACAGAATTGAGATCCAGAAGGAGACCCATTCACAGAAATGCAATTTCCAGTGGGGGTCAATACCAATTAATGGGATCGAGGTAATTTTTATCTGTGGGGAAAGATGAAGTTGGATGCTTTCATCACACCATATGCCAAAATCAATTGCATTTGGATTAGAAAAAAATTTGAAGAGCATGTCCTTATGTTCTTGCAGTAGGAAGAACTTATTCATCAAGGCTATAAAGGAATACATAAAATAAAAACAGTAAAGGAAGAGACTGATATCTTTAATCACAAAGAGACAGGCAGGGGCCAGTCAGGCAAAGCGTCTTAGCTTCTAGAAGGAAAGTTGGTGGCCCTACTGAACCTTGTGGGGAGATACTGAAGGGTTTTGAGTAGGAGATTATTATGATGTGATTTATGTTTAAAAATTCCCATTGGCTGCTTTGTGGAAAATAGACCACAGAGGGCAGGAGTGGAGGAGTGGAGCTGGTGAGAAGATTATTAGAGCAGTCTTTGTCAGGAGATCTTGGATGGGGGGACTGTGGCAGAGACAGAAGGGAAGCGATTCAGACGTACTTAGGGAGGAAAGCAGAGAGAGTAGGTGTAGGTTATAATCGAATGAGCCAAACAGAGGAAAATTCTGAGGGTTTTGGGCCTGAGCAACTGGGCAGTTGTGATGCTATTTACTGAGACGGAGAACCCAAGGAAAGAACTATTTAAGGAGTGGCTGAGAAACAATTTGAGAGTTCTGTTTTGCCGATTAGTCAACCGGACAGCAGGGTAAAGAAGGCATTTAGGTGTACAAACACGGAGCCTGCCACTGAGGTCAGGAGTGGAGAGACCTAAATTCAGAGCGTCACCAGCATACAGATGGCACTTACAGCCAGGGGTGAGGGAAGGTAGTTTGGGGCCCCGACACAGGGTGTCTATATGCCCCTGGGATCAAATCTTGGTCTCACGCATTGCAGACAGACTCTTTACCATCTGAGCCACCAGGGAGGGACCTGTCTAGATGCCAGACAAAGACATTCTACTCAGTCTTGGCTCCGTCATGCCTACGTTGACGTTTAGCACAAATGTGAGCTCAGAAATATTTGATGATGAAAAGTCTCCTGGACTGGTTTTGCATTAGTCATCCTACTTTTTTATAATGTATGAAACAAACAGAATTTTAGGCTTTCCCTACTGGTTAATATCAGCCAGTATTGGGATGTTTTAGTATTTGTATTTAGTATTGGCAAACGTCAGACAGAATTCAGAAGAGTAGGGCTTTCCTGTTAACTCTGCTACTACTAAGATATAAGACCTTGGGGTAAAGTCTTTTATTTAGTCTTTATTTTTTAGGTGTTTCTCACCTTTTAAGACAAGGGTCTTGGCCCAACTGATTCCTAAGATTCTGTGATTATAATGAAGTTTAGTTCACTTCAGTCACTCAGTCGTGTCTGACTCTTTGCGACCCCATGGACTGCAGCACACCAGACTTCTCTGTCCATCACTACTCCCAGAGCTTGCTCAAACTCATGTCCATCAAGTCAGAGATGCCATCCAACCATCTCATCCTCTGTCACCCCCTTCTCCTCCCACCCTCAATCTTTTCCAGCGTCAGGGTCTTTTCCAATGAGTCAGTTCTTTGCATCAGGGGGTCAAAGTAATACAATGAAAGCTGCATAAAAACATTTATTAATAGCAATAACATTCCTGTTAGGGGCAAATGCCTTTGCTTTAAACAATAGCATCATAAATCACATGGGGTTAGCAGGAGAAAAGGAGAGAGAGAGCTAAATGTGCTGTGCTAGAAATAAACCATTCTTGGTATGGATGCTGTGAGAGAGGGGCTGGGAGGAGGGGTGGAGGAGGGGGTGGTTGGAAGGATGCTGAGGGCGGAACTTTGCTTTTGTTGGTGGGACAGGTGAGTTTTCCGTAAGTAGGCGGCCTCAAGCGGTTTGGGAACAGGCTTATACTCTGTTTGGTTTCCTGTGTTTGCCTTGCTGTGATGTAAATTTCTTTGAGTTTCCCTAACTTTGGGTCAGGTCTGCCGGGTTCAGTATTGTGGTGAGTCTGGCTTTCACTTTATGGCTTGCTTGGTGAATTTCGTTTTTTGTGAAAATGAGGGAAGGCACCATTTCTTTATCTGGAATAATTTCAGGCAGAACAGAAAGAGGATGGAGGACACTGTGATGTGATTCACAACTAATTCAGTAGGAATGAGGGGCTTACAGCCAAGAGTAACCATGGGAATATAGGGCTCCCCTGGGAAGTCACATAAATCTTTGGCAGAACATCACCGTCTACAAATCATGATATTGTTCAAGCCAAAGGAATTAAAAGATCAGGGTGACCCCAGGTTCTTGCCGGCTCTCACAGCCTCTCTATTCATCAAACTTGCTGATTTTTGGAGGATTACTCAGTAAATAGAAGAGTACTTCATATAATATTTAGTTTGTGATGAAAAACCTTTTTTGCAGTACTTGAAGCAATTCCACATGTATTTTTAAAATCTCTGATTGGTGTTAATAGAGAGATTTATAAAATCTTTCATGTGGTCATTTATGTTTTTGTATAGGTCTTAATGGAGTTTGTGGAGAAAAATAACCTGAGTTTAAAAATGTGTGCTTGTATTTACAAGTGAGTCAATGTTAAGACAAGATATTTTCCAATACAGAGGAAGCAGCGACAGCACTTGTGGTTTTGGTTATCCAAGGTGTTTCTTTGTTTTTCTCTCCAACAAACAAAGAATTATTCAGCATCAAGAGGGAAAGAAGTGAAAAGGTTGACCTCGTTTGAAGGGTGCTCCAGAGTGACCTAAGTTGTTTTAAAATGTCCTCTTAGTAATTATATCTGCCATGCAATTTTCCCCTAATTTCTCCAAAATGAAAAGGAAAAAATAACTGACTTCTGAATTTGTCTGATTTTTTTTTTTTTTTTTGTAAGGAGTATAAAAACAAAAATACTTCTGCTAGTAACTTCTACCCACTGATTCTGCGGAACAATAGAAGTTGAAAGAGGAGAGTGAAAAGTGGCCAGATGGTGAGCACGCTCTTCGCGGCTCCAGTGGCTGGGCCTCCGGGCTGGGAGAGCTCCGTCTGCAGGGGCTGGAGGGTGGGCAACAGGGTGAGGCGGGGCCGGGGCTGAAGCTGGCAGGAGAAGCCTTCAAAGTTCTCCCAAAGGGGGTTGAGATGGTTCCTAACCCATGCCAGTGAGCTCATCATAGCCCTTTCTCCTTTCATTTTGGAACACATTAATCTGTACCTTGACATTCATGAGTTTTTTAAAAAAAATTTTATTGGAGTGTAGTTGATTTACAATGTGGTAGTTTCTGCTGTACGTCAAAGTGAATCAGTTATACATGCCCAAGTATCCACTCTTTTTTAGTCTTTTCCCGTATAGGTCATTACAGAGTATGGAGCAGAGTTTCCTGCGCGCCACAGTAGGTCCTTGTGTTAAGTGTTAGTCGCTCAGTCGTGTCCGACTCTTTGCGTCGCCATGGACTGCAGCCCACCAGGCTCCTCTCTCCATGGGATTCTCCAGGCAAGGGTACTGGAGTGGTTTGCTATTTCCTTTTCCAGGGGATCTTCCCAACCCAGGGATCAAACCTGGGTCTCCTGCATTGCAGGCAGATTCCCTACCGACTGAGCTACCCGGGAAGCCCAGTTAGGGGGAAAAGGGGGATGAACTAGGATTGACAAAGACACACACTGTATATCAGAAAGATGATAAAGACCTACTGTGTAGAACAGGGAACTCTACTCAGCACTCTGGTTTAGGCCTGTATAGGAAGAGAATCTAAAAAAGAGTGGATGTGCCTATAACTAATTCACTTCGCTGTGCATCTGAAACCAACACAAGAGTGCCGATCAACTACGCTCCAATTAATAAAAAAAGCACTTGCACTTTTAAAAATGGATGAGGTAGGATTTCCACCTTCTTAAAAATACTACTAGAGTTACTAAAGAACTTGCATTTACAAAACAATTGATAAAAAGTTCTTCTGGATTGTGTGAGAGTATAGACCGGGACCACTGATAGACTCGGGTGTGTGACATTAATCACATGTAACTTCTCTCTTTCCTGCTCCATCAGAGGCTGGGCTCCCCTTGTTTTCAATCTCTCCATTTGATGCGGGTAAATCTTTAGTCTCTTGGTTGGTTGGCCAAGAGTCTCTTGATCAAACCCAGGTCTCTGCATTGCAGGCAGATTCTTTACCATCTGAACCACCAGGGAAGCCCAGTGAGTCCTTAATAGTTATCTATTTTATCAGGAAGATCCCCTGGGTAAGGGCATGGTAACCCACTCCAGTATTCCTGCCTGGAGAATCCCACGGACAGAGGAGCCTGGCGGGCTACAGTCCATAGGTTTGCAAAGAGTCAGACACTCAGTGTGGTGGTTACGAGTGCAGAGCTGGGGCTAGGTTGGTAATTTTGGAATCTGCTCTATCACGTGTTGTCTGCCAGACCTTAAGTAATGCAACATCTTTGCACTTGAAGTTCTTCATTTATAAAATGTGGACAATAACATTCCCTTCATAGGGCTATGAAGGGGATTACACATGTTATGAGAATAATATTTAGCAGCGTCCTGCTCATTGTAAATACTGTAACTGTTGGTGTGTATGCATGACTGCTGAGTCACTGCAGTCGTGTCCGACTCTCTGCGGCCCCATGGACTGTATCTCGCCAGGCTCCTCTGTCCATGGGATTCTCCAGGCAAGAATACTGGAGTGGGTTGCCATGTCCTCCTCCAGGGGATCTTCCCAACCCAGGGGTCGAACCCTTGGTTCTTATATCTCCTGCTTTGGCAGGTGAGTTCTTTACCACTAACATCACCTGGGCAGCCCAGTTATTAGTGTAGATAACTCCCAAGATTTTTACTGGGTATCTAGGTATTGCTGCAGTCCATGGGGTAGAAAAGCGTCAGATACAATGAGCGACTGAACAGCAGCAACAGATATTGCTTCCATTTTTCTGTGAGCATAATTAATGTTCTGATGAACATTCACCTACTAAAGTTTTAAAGGCATTTCTGGTTATTTTCTCAAGGTAAATTCTCAGATATGAAAACATTTGGTAACAAGGTATGTGCAACTTCAACGCTTTCGATTCTTATTTCCAAACTATGAGAAAAGCTTTTCTCACCCCTCCTACCAGCAAAACACTAGGCCTTTCCACTGAAAAATAAATATATGCATGTGTGTATCCCAATTTGCCGAGGTACAGGCATGCGGAAATAGTATTTCACTGTTGTTTTTATTTGCATTTATTTGACTAGCGCTCTTTCCTTGATTCATGGTCTAGCCCACTCTTCTATAATTCTAGTCCCACTTGCCAGTCACCCCTATTATTTCAGGCAGCTATCTTATTCCATCACTGGTGGAAATAGATCACCAGTTCTTTCAACCATTTATCATATGCAATAATTTCCAGAATAGTTTGCCCTATTCGGAATGTATTCCAGTTTGTCCTTGTTCCTCTTGAAAGATGGCGCCAGAATCAAGCACAATCTTCCACGTGTGGTCAGACCAGCTGCTGCGTGTGCCAAGGAATCAGATGGTTCAATTATAATGTGCTTTTCTTTTTCGAATCCATTACTGTGCAGTTCCCTTTCAGTTTCTATTGAGTCTTGTTGTGACTTAGAATGAATCTGGACCAGAGTAGTTTTTGGTCGATGAATTATTTTTGAAAGTTGTATCTTAAATGACTTTTTCTCTCCTGTTTTCTGCTGCTTTAAGATCGCATGGTGTAACTGTTATCTTTAAGGCTCTGGATTCTATGTCTCTTTTAGGGTAGCATTGGGTTGTACTAGCTATGTCAGCATCCTTCCTGTATTTTGCATCATCTTGTAAAGTGATAGTCCATGCATTCTTTCCTTGTAGAATGACTGAGGCATGCATTGGAGAAGGAAATGGCAGCCCACTCCAGTATTCTTGCCTGGAGAATCCCAGGGACAGAGGAGCTGGTGGGCTGCCGTCTATGGGGTGGCACAGCGTCGGACACGACTGAAGCGACTTAGCAGCCACAGCAGCAGAGGCAGGCATGAGATGAATAGCGGTAGGTGGATCCGATTCTGAGAGGTTTGATTCAGCCAACAAACCACCTTGGAACAGGGGAGAGGAGACTTTCTGGAGTTTCTCTTACTGCTCTTTGGGCTTATCAGAGGCTTTTCAAAACACACATTCAGTTCGATTCAGTCCCTCGGTCATGTCTGACTCTTTGCAAACCCATGAATCACAGCACCCCAGGCCTCCCTGTCCATCACCAACTCCCGGAGTCCACCCAAACCCATGTCCATTGAGTCGGTCATACCATCCATCCATCTCATCCTCTGTCATCCCCTTCTCCTCCTGCCCTCAGTCTTTACCGCCACCAGGGTCTTTTCAAATGAGTCAGCTCTTCACATCAGGTGGCCCAAGTATTGGAGTTTCAACTTCAACATCAGCCCTTCCAATGAACTCCCAGGACTGATCTCCTTTAGGATGGACTGGTTGGATCTCCTTGCAGTCCAAGGGACTCTCAAGAGTCTTCTCCAACACCACAGTTCAAAAGCATCAATTCTTCAGCACTCAATTTTCTTTATAGTCCAACTCTCACATCCATACATGACCACTGGAAAAACCATAGCCTTGACTAGACAGACTTTTGTTGGCAAAGTAATGCCTCTGCTTTTTAATATGCTGTCTAGGTTGGTCATAACTTTCCTTCCAAGGAGTAAGCATCTTTTAATTTCATGGCTACAATCACCATCTGCAGTGATTTTGGAGCCCAGAAAAATAAAGTCAGCCACTGCTTCCACTGTTGCCCCATCTATTTGCCATGAAGTGATGGGACCAGATGCCATGATCTTAGTTTTCTGAATGTTGAGTTTTAAGCCAACTTTTTCACTCTCCTCTTTCACTTTCATCAAGAGGCTCTTTAGTTCTTCACTTTCTGCCATAAGGTTGGTGTCATCTGCATATCTGAGTTTATTGATATTTCTCCCAGCAATCTTGATTCCAGCTTGTGCTTCATCCAGCCCAGCATTTCTCATGATGTACTCTGCATATAAGTTAAATAAGTAGGGTGACAGTATACAGCCTTGACGTATTCCTTTTCCTATTTGGAACCAGTTTGTTGTTCCATGTCCAGTTCTAACTGTTGCTTCCTGACCTGCATACAGATTTCTCTGTGGAAATTAATGTCCTATGCTCATTCATTTTACTGCCTGCAAAGCTTAAGGAAGAAAGTGGTGGGTCACTGCAATCTTGAGAGAACGTAACATCACACATTTATGTGTGAAGGTGGTTTACAAATTCCAATATGTTTTATCCCGTTCATTCTAAGGTCTGGGAGTTATTATGACCTCTGAGAATGCTTTAAAGGAAGAGCCCATGTATCAGAACCAAGAACTGATGTTTCATTTGAGTGTTGCTTTTGGAACCGAGTAATGAGACACAAAATACCAAACATGGGGTAGTGTAAAGGTAGGAATTGTAGAGTGACAGGCTATTTACTAAACTGAGTATCTGACTTGATTCCGAAAACTAAGGTTTTAAGAACTGTCTGGATTGTTGAATCTCAGAGGGGAAGCAGAAATAGAGGATTCAGTCCAGTGGGCTCAAGTACTGAAGAATAAGAGAAACATGCAGGCATTTGAAACACAAATTCACTTGCCACGGTTTCCCGTGGTGGTCAGCTGGTGTCAGTCTCCTAAGACCACGCCCTCTCCTACCTTAAAGCCATTGAGTCACGTGGAGGTTTTGTGATTTTATGAGATGACCGATGTATAACAGGTTCAGATCTGGAATGAGAGGCGTCAAGAAGCCTAGGGTAGGGGAGGGAAGAGGGATGAACGTGATAAGGGAAACTGTGATTGAATTCAGCCACGCAACCGAAACTCACCAAGTGAAGTCCAGTGGGGTTCCTTACATGTCCCGTACATAGGGATTATTTCATAACATGATACACTTATGACTTTGTATAATCAGTTCCTCGGCAAAAAATCCTAATCCAAATGGTTATTTGTGACTGGGAATAGAAACAGCCTGGTACTTTGAACTAAAATTAAAAAAATAATAATTTTAACTTTTAAGATATGCAATTTTGATTTTTATTAAATGCTGCACTAACCAAGCTCTCTGGTGAGAACTTTAATGACATGGTAAGCTCTTGCATATGCTTCTTCCATGGCATGTTTTCTAGTTGATGCTAATATTTTAAACTTTTTAGTGTGAACAAAATGTCTTACTGATAAAACCTTTTTTTTTTTTTTAAAGCACCTGCAAATGCCATTTTGTTGGCAGAATTTGAACTTTAAGACCTCAGCTTTCCCTCACTGGCAATGGGGTTCTAAAGAGTATAATGGCTTGTCCATTGTTACAGTGGCTTACCTTAATTTTGCCAACTCACAGATCTAAAATATGCTATAGTATGAAAAGAACTCCATTAAGGCAGAAGAGGAAACACAGAGGAAATCTAATCTCATTGCCTCAGCCTTGGACCCCTGCTCACTCTAGGGAGAATCTTCCCTAACACACTGTGCCTTTAGAAGGCAGATCTGCTTGGAGATGCGTCTCCTGTTGTTGGGTTTGCCAGAACATTCTAATAAAAGGAGCATGGTTCCCCGCTGAACAGGGGTGTTAATTTTTTATGGACTTACACTGTGGTGAGGAGCTTGAAAAGGGTGAGAGAACTTTAGGAAAACAGTGTTGAAACAAAATAAAAGGACTCTTGCTATGGTCCAAGAAAGAACATGGAGACTATTGTTGAAAGTTTGCTTGTTAGCAGAGACAGAAGTTAAATAGAGAACATTTTAATGCTATTGGCTCTTCAGTGTGAATTTCCTGGGAAAGGGAGGAAAGCTGTGCCAAATCTAGCCCACTTAGGATCAGACCAGCAGCTCCTTGGAGACAGGCATGATTACTTTTATACTCTGGCAGGAGAATCTGCTGGATAGAGTTTCTTGACCAAAGGCAGAGATGCCGGCCATGGCCTGAGCTAAGTCATTGGCCATCCGGGCCTCTGATCATCCCCCTGTTAAGTGAAAACATGTTGAAATTCTTCTCCTGTTTTAAATTGACCTAATCCTACATCAAAGAAGTTTAGCACACAGTATTTTTTACTTTAAATCTGAATTGGAGCTATTTTGTTCAATAGAGTCTATATTACTATTCACCTAAAAAAAAAATCATGATTTTTCCTGTTTCTTTATATTTGCATGTGCATGCTGAGTCACTTCAATCCTGTCCGACTCTTCGCAACCCCATGCACTGTAGCCCGCCAGGCTCCTCTGCCCATGGGCTTTCCCAGGCAAGAATACTGGAATGAGTTGTCATTTCCTCCTCCAGGGCATCTTCCCGACTCAGGGATCAAACCCGCGTCTCCTGCGGCTTCTGCATTGCAGGCAGATTCTTTACTGCTGAGCCACCGGAAAGCCCTAATATTTACATACTTAAAGGAGAAAAAAGTGGCCTAAATAATTACTCAGTCTGCTAGTATTATTTACTGTCAATTAACCACCACTTGGCCTATGAAGACATAATGGTGAGAGGTACACGGGTACTCCTCACCACTTGGCCTTACTTTCACGTTTGGACCTGTTACGTATAGTCTGTTACACAAGGTTGAATTCATTGTTCTGTTCGCCCGGTGGTCACTGACCACTGCCGGTCATGGTGTTGACGACACCGTGGAAGGGCGCCTGTAAGAGGCTCCCCACCCAGCTCCTGGGACCCTGTGGACTGGACCCAGTGCCCAGTCCCTAACGAATAGGACGTGCAAAAGTGGCTGCCGTTGGTAGACGCCTCTGTCCCACTGCTCCGAGGGGATCAAGTTGCCGTGCCGTGAGCTGCCCTGGAGAGAGCCCCGGCTGGAGGGAGCTGGGGGGCCCCTGTGGCCAGCAGCCAGGGGAGAGTGAGACCCTCAGTCCAACATCCCGCAAGGAGCTGACCCTGCTGGTCACCACGTGAATGAGTTTGGACGTAGATCACCACCACTCGAGTGTGTGCAGTGACGCTGTGAGCATTTTCCCTTGGATATGTGTGAGTTACTGGAAAATTTTCCAATTGGCCAAACCAGATCTTATGGCCATGCTTAAAGGCCAGGGGCAGGGAAGTGCCAGGAAGCCACTATGAGACCCAACTGAGTGACGTGGCCAAGGCCAAGGAGAGACAAGACATATCCTGCTTGTGGAAATGGTGCAGAGGTAGCAAATACGTTGGAATAACCGTCTAACATGGGCTTCCCTGGCAACCCACTCCAGTATTCGTGCCTGGGAAATCCACGGACAGAGGAGCCTGGCGGGCTTCAGTCCATGGGGTGGAAAAGAGTCGGATACGACCGAACAATTAAACCACCATCACTGCCACTCTAACACACTATAATCAATATCCTCTCACACCAGTAGTGCATGAGTTTCTTATATGGCCACATGCTGACACTGGACGGCCACATTTTTGCCAACAGAACGGGCATACATTCATTTTAGTGTACGTATTTCTGAGTATTGGTGAATGAAGTTGAATTTTTCTTAATATTCTTATTAGTTTTTGAGTTTCCTCCTCTAACTATCTGTCGTGGATTTAAAAATTGTTTCCTATATTTTTCTTGTTAATTTGTAGGAATTTCTTCCATACGACTGATGTTACCCCCAGTTCATTTTAGATATTGCATTTCTCTTCTCCCATTCTGTGCCCTGTAAATATACTTTGTGGTGTTCCACACTGAACAGAAATCTTCAGTTTTCTTGTCATTACCATCTTTTTCACCTTATGTCTTTGGAGTGTTAGTGTTAGAACTTCTCCCACACATCCTAATGTCACAATATTTTTAAAAATATTGCTTTACTGTTTTGCTTTTCATATCTAGGTTTTCAATCAATTTAGATCTGTATTTTTACATTTCATTAGGTAGACATATTTCTTCATGCTGTGAACCAGTTTTCTTAACATCAGTTACTAAAAATTCTATCCTTCCCTACAGATTTATAATGCTATCTCTTATCATAGAATGAGTTCCCACACTTCTTTTGGTTTGTTTCTGAGATTCTTATTCTATTTCATTGATCTGTCTTTTCTGATACCAACGTTACCTTTTTCCTTTCAAACTACTTCATCTTTGAGGTAAAACAATATCTGGTTGGGCAAGTTCCCCTGCTTTGTTCTGATAACTTCTCAGATGAATTGGTCAAGGTCATCCAAAATCCTATTGGAATTTTGATTGGAACTGAACTGAACTTATAAATTTAATTTATAGATCAATTTGGGAAGAAAGGTTTTGTTGAAACAAACTCTTTGAAAAACAACAACAACAACAGCAAACAAGTCTGTTGGAAACGTGTGAAGAACGAACAGTGTCTGAAATCTACATATTGGAGCAAACTTCTTTGGGTTGGATTGGATAGTCTTTCCTACTTGTCTGGAATAAGCCTGAGATCTCTCAATGGACTTGACTTGGATTACCTTGATAGAAGCAAAGCACCCAAGGAGGCATGTATGTATTTTGGAATTGTTCATTAGTGGTAGGTGGCAATAATCCCTTAGCAAGAACACCCACTGTCTTCACAGTCTCTGATTATGAGTGAAGGGCTTATCCTATTCAGTGATCTGTTTAGTTCTTCAAAGCATAATACCACATCTAGTTTTGTATTTATCATTTAGAGGAGCTAGTTATAGCTCTTCAGACTCGCCCAGCGTTGCCTGTGCTTGGTGAGGTTACCGAATTATCACGCCGTGTTAATGAGACCAGGCTCATGAGAACCATCTCGTTCAGAATCTCTTCACTTCCCGCTAACCCTGGCCAACCACCTTGCAAATGTGCGTTCTGAGGGCCAGGGAAACTTAGAGATTGTGCTTGAAAAAGTTCAGATTCTTCACCACTCCTGGAAAACACCTCAAGAGTCACAAGCTCACTAATGGCCTAATTTTCATATAGAAAGGACAGGACCTGATCATTAGCTGTAGCTCATTTAAGGGAGTTAATGAGGAGAAGTAGAAAAATGAAGAAGCTAGAAAAATACAGCACAAGGGTGGTCGTAAATTGGCTTACTCATCTTTGTCCAGTAAGAGTCTATTCATTTTCTTTAACCCTCCAAAGAGTGTCAAAGGGGTGAACTGTTTGAATATTTAGCAACATGTTAAATTCAGTTCAGATTCTGTATTGTCGGTTTAAAAAAAAACACACTGTTTAATGAGTGCATTTTGAACATATAACTCATTGAGAGGATAAACATGCCTATTCAATGTGCTATTTAAGAAAGAAATGTCTTAAATGAGCCCAGAGTTGTTAAACTTAGCTCCATAAATGTTCAGCAGTTTTATACTTTTCCCTTGCTTTGACTGCATATCTCCCTTTTCTTTCCAGACTCAGTTGGGTTCTTTTTAAAGTCACTGTCTTCTAAATCATGTAATTTTAAGTAACAAGACAGCTAGGTGACATATTGCAATACAGGAATTGTTGAGTCAGGTCTTCTTAATAATTTCACAACTGTTAAAATCCCCATCGGAAATATGACTAATTCTCTCTAATTCTCAAAATTCTTCTCCAGAGAAAAATCACATTTTGTGCTACTCGGATGTCAAAAACAGCTCCCTCGCGGCTCCTAACTTAGCTCATTGTGGGCTAGTCTAATAGTACGCTGATGCTCCAAACCTACAGAACTAAAAGCTCTCCTTATAACTGTGTCTGAGAGATGAACAGGGCAGAAAACACCTGCAGACCCGAAGGTGAGTTTTAGCTAAAGGAATGCTTTGTGTGCAATCCAAACAAGTGGGTTTCTGCTTTTCAAGGTGCTTTTAAAACTCCTCATAGAGGTTGTCCACATTCATTTCACCTAATGGAAACCTATAATTTCCAGGTGAGTCAGATTCCATTGCCAAATTGCTGAGAGATGGGAGAGATCTCTGAGACTTTTGAGTACACATGTTTTTGGTTTTGTTTCTGTTTTTTTTTTGCAAAATATAACCAGAACCGCATGCCCAGTTGGAATTGCTGTTATGCTTGCCTGTAAATAATTGGAATAGCTGATCTTTCTCAGTGTGTAGTATGTGTTCTTCCTAAGTTGTCTATTTCATCCTTACAATAACCCAATAAAACAGGCATGATAACACTCCCTACTTTACAGGTGAGGAATCAGGGGTGCAGAGCAGGTGAGGGGCCTCATTTTGGGTGTGGGGAGCCAAGTCTCTAACTCGAGTCTCTGCTCCTTGTGGCCAGTGATGTCAAGGCCTCGCTCAGACCACCCCTGCTCTTCTTGGTGCGTCTGTGGGTTACAGGCTGCTTCCTGGGCCGCACAGTCTGGAAGCAGGAAGTGCTGGGGGAATTTGTGCCCTCACTGAGGGGCAGGTGGGTACAGAAGAATAAAAGTTCCAGCTCCGTCGTCTTGCAGACTGCTCCCTGCTCCCAAGCTCCCTGCAGGACCCTGCCCGCATCTGCCTTAGCTGCCTCTTCCCTTCCTGTCCTGGTTCTGCCCCCAACCCCCCACCAGCCTCCCCCAGGAGGCTCCCCCAGGAGCCCTTCCTCAAGGAGTCATCTCTACCTGAATCCTCATCTCAGGGTCTGTTTCTGGGAAGCCCAGTTAGAACTCTCCTCTTCCCCATGGTTTCACAGAACAAACTGTTCTTGGAGTATGAAAATGGAATTTAGGGTTAATATGTGCTCAGTCCTGTCCATCTCTTTGCAGCCCCATGGACTGTAGCCTACCAAGCTCCTCTGTCCTTGGAATTCTCCAGGCAAGAATACTAGAGTGGGTTGACATTCCCTACTCAAGGGGATCTTCCCGACCCGTCAAATCTGCGTCTCTTGCATCTCCAGCATTGGTAGGAGGACTCTTTACTATTAGCACCACCTGGGAAGCCCAGGTTAAGATATTCAAACTGAATTACAGAGTGTGAGTTTCAGAACTTGAAAAAAAGAAAGAAAGCTAAATCTTGATCTTTAGCTACCTTTCCATCAGTGTGTAACTTCCATGGAGACCCCGGAGTTTTGTCTAACCTCCCAAGCCCATCATTCCAGGACATAGCCAGGTACTGTATGGTTCTCAGTTGAATTGTTCAGGAAAGGATAGCCAGATCTCTGTATTCTTGGGGCATCTTTTTCTTCAGTTCAGCCAGCTCATCTTTAACACTCTGTCACTCAAACTCTACTCCATCCTTTCAGGCCTTCTGATGTTTGTCTCTGATGCAAAAGACCTGTTTACCTTTGAAAGCAGGATGAAACCTATTAGAATGTAGAGCTGTTCCTAGGAGAAATATGACTTATTCTAGGGCAAAAAGCGGTTAGCTTTCAAAGTTAGGAGATAAAGTCTCAGCTTTTGAAATTCTGGGGACGTGGAGGCTAGGGGACAGAGAGGCAGGTCTTGGGGAAAAGTGTGTGTGTGTCTGAGTCTGTGTGTGTTAACCCCGCTCTCACACTGTGAGCCCACGTCAGCCAGGCATGGAGTGAAGAGAGAGAGCATCTGTCCGCTTCCATCCAACCCCGGGGCAGAGTGATGCTGGAGCGGTTTCTCGATGACCAGGGCCTGCAGGGGTTTGTTCTGGTGGCAGTATCTGAACAGGGACTGGTGATCACGGATCCTAGCAGTGAGGCAAGAAGACGCAAGAACAGATGCTCTGTGATTCAAGACCTACTCCAAGCAGCTGCCACCGCAGCGGCCCCGAAGAGCAAACCGTGCTCCCTTCTGAGGATGCTGAGGGAGGGGGGCGAAATTTTAGGCTTTGTCGTTCGAACAGGTTAGGGCTTCTCATCTCTCTGTAGCCTTTACCTCGCTCACCACTGTTGTGTGCGGTCTCTGATTTCTCTGACCTTTTTACGTGTGCAAGTAAAGTGCTAAAGGCAGGACCGCCTTGCTCCATCGGACTAGAGTTTCCCTGTCCTCAGCACACTCTACCTAAAAAGGAATGATTGTCAGTCTGTAGCACAGAGGTAGTCCCATAAGTATTTTTAAAATCTTAAAGAGGAGGAGGTGCAAATGAAGCAATGGGGCTGGTCTTCCACTTGTGGGAATTCCACGGGAGTCAGTGATACATGCAGAAGCAAGAGGAGAGCCTCAGGATCCCTTTGGGCAGGCGAACGAAGTGATGTGGCAGCTCCTGGAACCTGGGCAAGAGACAGGAAGCACTGTGCCTCCAAAAGAAGCCCCTTTGGGAAGCTAAGAGCTGGAGTCTCTTGGAGAAGACATCAAGAGAAGTGAACATGAAGGGCTGGTGCTTGCCCGAAGGACCTTCCCCCATTGCCTCCTGTGTGTGGCAGGAGAAGACGCTCTGGCTGGGCTCAGGCAGAGCTGGCTGCAGTGTGGGGACCAGTGATTGGAGCCCAAGGACAGCAGAGACCGGGCCAGCAGGCATCGTGCAGACCTGAGCAGGGGTGGCTTTGGGCCTGGGGAGACTTCCCAGGGGTTCCCGGGAAGATGACCTTGCCTGTAATCCTGACTCCTCTGCCCCCAACACTCTAAGGCAAGACTCACATTCAGAGGAGTGGCACCCTGGTAAAAACTAAATCTCTGCTGTATTCCCCGAGACAAAATGTTGGAAACTACAGACTTCCCTGTTGGCTCAGTGGTAAACAATCTGCCTCTAATGCAGGAGATGCAAGTTCGATCCCTGGGTTAGGAAGGTTCTCTGGAGAAGGGAATGGCAACCCACTCCAGTATTTTGCCTGGAGAATCCCATTGGACAGAGGAGCCTGGCGGGCTGCAGTCCATGGGGTTGCAAAGAGTCAGACACGACTGAGTGACTAACAGCTACAAACCCAAATCTAAGAAACACAAAGTTAGACAGGGGGAGGAGCTGATGATCTTTTGCTGATGAGCTGGGCTTGTGAAGTTTCTCATGTATCCAGGAGTCAAAGGCTGCCCACGGCTCTCCTGGTGACCCAACGGGCATGAGAAGGAGCAGAGTGAGAGCGGGGGCAGTGGGCTGGCCTTGCGAAGACTCGAGACAGGACAGAGATGCTCCTCGTTTCCAGCCCCTTGCCAGACCTGCTGAAGCCTTCTGATCTTCCAAACCCTCTCTGCTAAGTGAGCAGGACCACTTGTTCCCATTATGAGGAAACAGAGAGGAGAAGAACTGATACCAGATCTCCCCACTCGCTGCCCAAACTCTTCACTGCGTCTCCCAAGGTTTTATTAGGAGCAGAGGGGTGTGAGTTACAGAAGTTGAGACATCCACTGAGGGATGCACTGGAAAGTAGGCTGGTTTTGGGTTTTGATGTTTGGTTTCGGTGCTGGAGGGAAGAGAACTGCTTCCTGAGCTGGTCTCCCTGAGATGCTGACCCTTTTCTCTTCCCTGGGACATGAACATCCTGGATCTCTGGGGTTTGGAGATGGGTGGGAGGAAGGTGCTCTCTTCTGTTGGGTGTTGCTAGGGAACCTATGGCTCTGACCTGGATGCTGTGTGTTCTCCTTCATCAATGTGGGGTCCCCAGTCTCTGCAGGCACAGCTCATGGCCTGAAAGTTTGTGTTTCTCCAGAGCTCAATCAGGAACGGACTCAGATTCGGAGAGGCAGCACCCTGGTAAAACTGCTAAGATCAATTTTGCAGAGCTGAACTGTAGCAACATCTCAGACTGTGAAGTTTCTCAGCCACTTCTGATCCAAAATTATTCTGCTCACAACATCAGTCTTAGGCAAAGGTTTTGTGTTATTTGATATTACAGATAAATATCACAGTGAAAACAAAGGACAATTTTATAACTTTTTTTGTTTGTTTGCTTCTGATTAGCAAGCCCTCACCCCCATTCTCTTAGGCCTTGCCAAGCAAATTTCTTTCTTGTGCAACTATTGAAAATGCCTGGATATTTCTTACCGTGCATGAGTGGAATGCTTGAGGGCAGTGATTCCTGAAGAAAGGGTCTTTGAATAGGATGTCCAGTGAGTCTGAGATCCCTGGGTGCTCTTTCCTGAGGTTCTAATTGAGTTGAGCTGGCTGGTCTAAGGAATCAGTTCATGTAAAGAGCTTCCCAAGGTGATCTGCCAGATGTGGGAGCCAGTGGCCGCAGTAATACAGAGAGCTCTGGAGAAAACGTGACCTTCACTCCCAGGGGGCCTTCTTTGGTCTGCCTCCTGTAAGACCAGTCCTGCCCTCTAGGGAAACTCCACCCTGGTACCAGCCATCCTCATCCACCTGGCAGAGTCCCTGGTAGTGAAATAAAATGTAGCACTTTAAGAAAAAGATCATTTTGCAGTAGCCCAACAGAGGAGAATTCAATTAATGTGAAAGTGTGTTTGCGTAACTCACCATCCATTCTACTAAGCTGCTTCCAGACCTGTCACCTGAGGCCGGAAGAGCTTCTGGCAGGCAGAGAGAAACTGGGTCACCAGGTGTGAGAGCTCAGAGGCTTTTCCAGCACCTCTAGCTCACGTGTGCCGGGAGGAGACTGATGGAACCTCACGCTGGGACCCTGCAGAGCGCATCAGCCTTTGGGAGGCACACTCGGTCTTGGGTGAGCGGTGCCCCGCTGAGTTGGCTCACCGGGGTGAGGTCCTGCCGTCCCCAGACCAACAGTAGCACTGGGTAGAGAGGGGATGGGAGGCTGAAGTCGGACCTGAGGTTCCCTTCTCTCTCCTCTCATCGTCGCACGGTCAGGGGCTCATCTCTTCCTGGGTCGTTAGCCCTTGAGTCTCTGGCCCTCATCTCTTTGGAGAGCTCCCCCACCTGAATTTCTCACTGCCTGCTGCTGCTGCTAAGTCGCTCCAGTCGTGTCCGACTCTGTGCGACCCCATAGACGGCAGCCCACCAGGCCCCCCCATCCCTGGGAATCTCCAGGCAAGAACCCTGGAGTGGGTAGCCATTTCCTTCTCCAATGCATGAAAGTGAAAAGTGAAAGTGAAGTTGTGTCTGACTCTTAGCAACCCCATGGGCTGCAGCCTACCAGGCTCTTCTGTCCATGGGATTTTCCAGGCAAGAGTACTGGAGTGGGGTGCCATAGCCTTCTCCTCACTGCCTGCTGAACACATCTTAAAGTAGAACTCGTCGCCTGGAGCCCTAAACTGTTCCTCACTCTGAACTTGCTTCTCTCGCCACACTTCCTTCCGGCTCCCATCACCACCATTCCCAGACTGTGGAGAATCCTCCTGCTGCGGGCATGGGCCCCTTTCTGCCCTCAATGCCATCCTCAGGGTCAGAATCTTCACCCTCTCCTCCATTAGGCTGTCTCCTTGACGACCGACACGCTGGCTGGCTGTCACTCCTCTGGCCAGCCCCCTACCTTCTCACGGATGCTGCTTTCATCCCAAGAAAGCTCCTCTCTGCCTGCTCATTTCCACATTCACAGTGTGGCCCCTCAAGATGTCAGACACCCTCAGTATTTCTCAAGCCTTATTCCCCCCTTCTCCTGGGCATCTCTATGGACGATCATGCATCCCGTAACCCCCTAGCTCTGCGCTTCTGTGAGTGCTGCCTCTTTCTTTCAGGGCTGCTCTTCCTCCAGTCTTTGCTTCCTGAAACCTAACAAATGCCACTGGTGTTTTCCCCGATGTCCTTTTTTTTTTTTTTCATCTGGATAAAGGATTGCCACCTCCTTGGTTAAATCTGACAAACAGAATTTAAGGGGAGAAATGTGATGAACTGTTTGCAGAATTGCACAGGAGCCCACAGACATACTAATCCAACCTACGCATAAATCCATACCACATCCCATTCTTCAAATCCGCACTTCTCCTTGATTGCTGGGACAGGGTGGCAGAGATGTAGTGATGATTTCAGTTAGTTGGCAAGGCCATCGAGAACATTCGGGGTGGTTAATAGGGGGGAGGGAGGGGGCGGCAGATCGAACATTTCTAGATTTAATCTCATTCTTGTTGCCTTAACAACTTGATGTAGATTTCAGAGATGGCCTTTTTTTTTTTTTTCCTTCTTAATAATCCTTTTGGAAATCAGAGTTGTCATAACAATAGCACTGAAAATAGCCAACCCTCTGTTAAATGACTTTTGTTGCTGGTTTTTCTTTTCATGAAAGGCCAGCAGAACTTTCAGATTAAGATCCAATAAGGCAAAAGAGAAGAGGTCACTTGTGCTAAATGGAAAGATCGCATGTCTGGGTGTGTATAATCTAGTTCCAAACCCTGAACATGGAGATGGATTTATACTGCTCACACTTCTTCAGTCTATTCCACCAGCAGCTTTTCACGATGAAGTGGAGTCTTAGATGTGTTTTTTTTACATTTATATATCATGCTTAAACAAAAGGTTAACTGTATGGAAATGAGTTTTTTCTTAAAAGCAAATTTTTAGTCCCGCGTTTCCCACCCGCTGGTCCCGGGGCCAATGTGATAAATTTGCAGCACCCGGCTTGCCTGGACGCCTCTCTTCCTAGCTGTAACACCTTCCTTCTTGGCTTCCCTCCCTCTTTTCCTCGGCTCCCACGGTCTTCAGTAAGGGATTTATATTGTTACAAGAGTGCGAGTGTGATTTGTTTTGCAATTTGCTGCCCTGGATTATAAATGCTCCGTGACTCAAACGTCTCTCTTCCTTCTGCCCTCGCCCTCGCTGTTACATGCTCTGTCTTAGCCTGTTCCAGCTGCTACAACAAGACACCGCAGACGCGGAGCTTGTAAACAGCAGAGATTTGCTGCTCTCGGTTCTGGAGGCCGGAAGGCTGAGATCAGGTGCCAGCACAGCGGGACGAGGGCTCTCTTCCGCGCCACAGCTTCCCATCGGTCCTCCCATGGAAGAAGGGCGTGATCTCTCTGCGCCTCTTCCCTGACTAATTCCACGCAGGAGGGCTCCCCCTTCACGACCCGATCACCTCCCAAGGGCCCCGCCTCCTCGTCCCATCAGGCTTTCAGCAGGAGGCTCGGGCGGGGGCACACGCGTGCGGCCAGCAGCGGGCCCAGCCAAGGCCGCGAGAGCGGAAATCATGCGGGGCGCGCGGAGTGCGCTCAGGGCTGCAGGGCGCTTGCCCCGCCCGCTCCCCCTGCAGGGCGCATCTGACTTGTGGCTCGTCTCTCAGGGAAACAGTGATGGAGTGCGTTCTGCCGTGTCCTTGACGTTCAGCCAGTGCTGACTTGGATCCCGCTTCAGGGCAGCTAAGCCACTTGGCTGGGGTCTGGAAGACCTTTGGTGGTGCTTCCCCTGGGAGGAACGGGTCTGTGTGCTCCCCTGGGCTGTGGGCAGATGCCCGGTCCCGTTAGCTGTCTCCACGGGAGTGTAAGCACAGCTCAGACTCCTGCGTCCTCCAGACCGTGGGTGCTGACGGCCACGTGGGTTGTGAATATAGAGAAAAAGCTCTTGCATTAAGAACCCCCCATGAATCTTCCCCGTTACTCAGATTCCCCTTGGGAGTCATTGTTGGTCATTTCATTTTTCTTACTCGACTTTTAAGATTCTTGGGGAATGAGAAAAAGAAATGCTTTTTTCTTTCTTCTTTTTTAAAAGTTACTTCCCAGTGGCAAAGCTTACAAAGAAGTAACGGGGCTGAAAAATGTGAAGTGGGGCATAAATTCTGAAACACCCCAGAAGGTGTTGAGTTCAGAGTCAGTACTGGCAAAATCGATCCAAAGCATAACTCCTCCAAAAGGGGGAAGCACCCTTCTCGTACAAAAAAAGATACAAAATTTCTGCACACACTCGAATTTATAGTTCTTAAACGATTTTGTTGAATGCTGACATGTGATATACATCATCAGTATTTTTGCTTTCTTATGGGAAGTGAGAAATGGTGTGCTAATGATTTATAGGTTTGATGCAGTGTGGGAAAAAAAAGCTTTTTAGTCAGTTTTCTTTTGTTTGTTTTAAATTCAGTTATTGTCCTGCCCTGTTACAAAGTGTAACATTTGTCATTGCTTTATAGGTTTGGATCTGCAAGGCCAGCACTCAGGAGGTAGTTCAATGGCTACTGCCTATCTCTCCTACAATTAGGAGGTGTGGACGAGTGGGCATAGAGCCTTACCGTTCAGTGACACAAATGTTAACAGAAAGTCAGAGTGTTTCCATTAGATTTTGCTTCTACATTGCCATTTAGCCCCAAAGTAGCTTATCACAAAAATTGTAACATAATAACTTTCTCTAATACTACTAGTTGCCATGCTATAGAAGATTCTTTTCCCCTAGAGTAATGTAATAAAGAATATAAAATTCCTAGCTGGGATTCTTTCTCATTGTCTGGCTTTCCCCTTTGTGCTACTGCTTTACCAAGGAGTAAACTCAGAGCAAGGGCTTCCCCGGTGGCTCAAGACGGTAAATCATTCACCTGCCCATGCAAGAGATGTGGGTTTGATCCCCAGGTCCGGAAGATCACCTGCGGAAGAAAGTAGTAACCCACTCGAGGACTCTTGCCTGGGAAACTCCATGCACAGAGGAGCCTGGCGGGTTACAGTTTATGGGTTCACAAAGGAGTTGGACGTGACTAAGTGACTTAGCGACAACGACAAACTCAGCACACGAGTGAGGGACCAGCAGGAGCAGCAGGAAAGAAGGGGGAGCCAGAAGGAGAAGCCCTGGGGCTGGCCGCAGCTCTGTGAGACTGCGTCTATGTCTCCTGCAAATTCACGTGTTTGGGGGTGGGGGGGGACTCAAGAGGGAAGGGGCATTGCTGTATGGCGGAAGTCAACACCACATTGTGAAGCAGTTGTCCTCCAAGCCAGCACGTGGACGCAACCTAGATGTCCGCTGACAGGTGAATGGATGAAGAAGCTGTGCTACACATACACAGTGGAATATTACTCAGCCGTAAAAAGGAGCACATTTGAGTCAGTTCTAATGAGGTGGATGAATCTACAGCCTGTTATACAGAGTGAAGTGAGTCAGAAAGAGAAAGATAAATATTGTGTACTAACGCGTATATACAGAATCTAGAAAAATGGTACTGAAGAATGATTTGCAGGGCAGCAATGGAGAAACAGACATAGAAAATAGACTCGTGGACATGGGGAGAGGGAGGAGAGGGTGAGATGTATGGAGAGCGTAAGGTGGAAACTTACATTATCATATGTAAAATAGACAGCCAAGGGGAGTTGGTGGTATGTCTCAGGGAAGCCAAACAGGGGCTCTGTATCAACCGCGAGGGGTGGGATGGGGAGGGAGGTGGGAGGGAGGTTCAGGAGGGTGGGGACATAATGTACACCGATGGCTGATTCATGCTGAGGTTTGACAGAAAATGACAAAATTCTGTAAAGAAATTATTCTTCAATTAAAAAATAAATAATTTTTAAGAAGTGAATTAGAAGATATGAAAACAAATAAAAAAAGAAGAGAGAGACCAGAACTCACTCTCTGCCACCGGAGGACCCAGTGAGGAGGCAAGGTCTGCACACCCGGAAGAGAGTCCTCAGCGGGCACTGATGCTGTTGGCACCATGGCCTCGGACTTCCCAGACCACAGAAGCCTTAGGGATAGAGGTCTCCTGTCTAAGTCCCCCAGTCTGTGGGGTTTTGCAGCCTGAGCTGGGAGAGCGGGAGCAGAATGGCCTTTGCACTTTGCCCCGCTTCGAGGTAACTCCACTCCGTGCAACGCGTATTCACAGAGCCGATGGGGTGCAGGTAACTTCCGTCCCAGGGGAGCGTTTCACCTGCTTCTTTTCAGTGTTTTCCCCTCTGACATCGGTAGCTACTTTACATGCATGCCTACATCAATACAGTTAGGCACTTAAGAAGACTCTGAAGACTTCCTAAGTTCTCTCTCTGTCCCCTAGTACCCTGCCCTGAGAAATTTAGCAGCTTTGGACTCACCGAATATTGACCTTTATCCCCCCACTCAGGAACTCCACTGGGCTCTGAAGTTCCCCTTCTCTGTACCTCTGGCTGCAAGTGTACCACAGACATTAAACTGGCCATTGCTTTATTTGTCTCACTTCTCTCAGAGATTACTCTTCTGGGATGTCTATCAGTCAGTGACTGAAAACCACTGTCTCATATTATGTTTTTTCCAGTTGTTTAAGGTAGAAAGCTAAGGCAGTTTCCTGTTAATCCACTACGTGGAAGTGGAAGCTTGCATCCCACGTGGAAGGTGTCTATGCACTTGGGAAGCCAGGCATACCACCAGAGCTGGGTTCTGGAGAAAGTGCCCACTGCAGATTCTGGCCACCAAGCACTCTAGACCGGGAAGCAAAATCCTTTCCTCCTGTAAGTTCTCTCCAATGCCCTCTACTGACAAAGCTTAATATCATGCTGTCTGGTAGAGAAATATTTTAAGGGGCCCATATCCATTTTCCTAGAGCAGGTAATGAAGTGTGAATTTAAAGCTAAGAGGCGATAAATTGATAACCAGCATACATATTGTGGAAGGTTGCTGTCTATCAGTATTTCAAAATTATGTGGCCATCTGATAAGTTTAGATCTATAACATCAATTAAATGCTTTCCACGAAAAATTCTGAGCTCAAGTTTTAGGTAACTAAGATGTATTTCCATGAAATTCTCCATGCAAGAATACTGGAGTGGGCAGTCCTTCCCTACTCCCAAGGATTTTCTCAACCCAGGGGTCGAACTCTGGTCTCCTGCATTACAGATTGTTTCTTTACCATCTGAGCCACTAGGGAAGCCTGAAATTTATTCATTTCTAAGAAGACAGTATCAGCTCCATGCTTTCCTAGTAAAGAACAAAACAAAACGTTGTAGTAGCATACTGTATTTGTCTCCAGTTTTCCTTATTATTTGGTAGAAGAGAAGAAAAGGAGAGGACGGCAACCAGTTACTTCTCTGTGCCAGGTGCTTTGCACATAGAATTATCTGAAACCCTCAAAACTACCCTGTGATAAATTTTGGCCCATGTGCCATTTTACAGATGAGCAAAAAAGATTGCAACAATATGCATACATAAGAATCTCCTGAGAAGTTGGCTGCTGATGAAGATGACTTGACCAGCCCATGGTCGTGTTAGAATGAGGCCCAGGAAGACACATTTTATAAACACCCAGGAGATTCTGTTGCATGTGGTTCATGGACCACATTGTCAGAAATACATATTTCAATAACTTGTCCAAGGCCAAAGGGTTTAGGGACAGGCTTCAAATTGAGTGAACTATTGTCTCTAACAATGTCCATCCCTTTTCCCTCTGCCACATCAAACTACAGATTATAGCTAGAATAGGAGCCCTGGGGACGTTAGCTAGTTAGCTTCAGGCCCACCTTAGAGCTGTGTACAGCTGTCCCTTGAGATCCATCAAGGATTGATTTAAGGACCCTCCGGGGATGCCAATGGCCACAGATGCTCAAGCGTCTTACAGCTGGCCCTTGGTATCCGTGGGTTCTGTGTCTGATAATCCAAGTTCTGCAGATCAAACAGTGTCTATCTAGGGTTGTTTGAATCTGCTGATGCAGAACCCGTGGACACAGAGGGCCAGCTGTACCAGGAAGATGACAGTTAATGAACAAGCGACGAACCCAGAACTAACAAGCTGTGTTTCGGGAACAAGGTTTTCTCGGAAGAGCACTGGGTGAGTTAGGTCACTAGTGTGATGATGCAGTATGTTCCCTCTTTTACTCTCACCTCATTGACAGACCCTCATGGTGACATTAGAAAACTCAGTTAATAGTCAGTGGGTGATCTCCTTCTTAATCTAGGAAGTTGATGGCAATTGATTAAAATTATACTATTATCAGATAGTGTGAATATTCAAAAATGAAAATTTCTGAGACCACCAGTTCTCAAAGAAACTTACCTTTCAAAGTCAATGTCGAATGTTAGTCAATAATGCTTATTTTCTGAAGCAGTTCCAAATGAAATAACTTTAGATGTTTTCTTGCTGAGTGATGTATCATGCAGTATTAGAGATGAGAGCATGGAGCTAAGCTGTGTTTTGGGTTGGGCAGGCATACCTAATTTTAGAGCATTTGGAGATTGATGCATTATTAAAGAGATGCATTCCACTTGTGGGTGACTCATTTAGTCTTGGTTCTGCCCTTGGTGTGCAAATGTGACATTTGGAGACAGTTTGTGTAAGTGATGGAGTATCTTTTTCTATAAAAATGGAAACAGAGCATCTAAGACAAAGAAACGTTTTGTGTAAATCAAATAAATGGGCTTAAATAAAACTCTCTCTTAGGATTATGACATCCTTGACACATAAAGACTGGTTTTTCTTTACCTTCGTTTGATAAAGAGCTCTACTTGAAAAAGGCATGGTCTTTTCATGGGCAGAATAACTCAATTTCATAAAGATTAATCCATAAATGTAATACAATTTCTAACAATCTCTTAACCAGATAAATTGATTGTAAGCATCATGTGAAAAAAAAAAAAAAAAGAGTGTCCAGGAACATGGATTAAAAAAAAAAAGACAGGGGAAATGTGGAGGAATTATTTCTATCAGATGTCAAAACATATTCTAAAGCTACAAAAATTAAAACAACGTGATGGTGGTGCATGGCTAGAAAAACAGATGACTAAAACAGAATAGGAAGACCTTTATACACACATATAGGACACAGGCTTGGGGTCACCTTGATAATCATCTGGGGAAAAAATTGGATTCCCGTTCTTCATATTATATACACAGAAATCTACAGATTGATTAAAACTTAGATGTTAAAAATGGGAATTAAGCATTTTAGAAAAATATATAAAATTTTAAAAATTAAATAAGGAAATCCTCCCTAAGAATGAAAAATGCATAAAGGAAAGACTGATAAATTCAAGTCCATAGGAAAACTAATCACCCAACAGGAAAAATGGACAACAGATTTGAAAGGAAAACTCATAGTAAAGGAAATAGTTCTCAAACAAAATGGCATTCAATTTTATTTATAATGAGGGAAACAGTAATTAAACCCATAATGACACATCATTTTTTGTACCTATTACATTAATAATACATGCTGCACTGGCAACGAAGTACGGAAGTGGACTTCTCCTCCATGGCTGGTGGGAATGTAATTTGAGCGCAGTCTCTATGGAGTGCAGTTTGGCAATATCTCGTACCTTTTGACCTTCTCTGTATTTATCTCAAATATAATCACATGTGGGTTTCCCTCATAGCTCAGTCGGTAAAGAATCTGCCTGCAATGCAGGAGACCCGGGTTCAATTCCTGGGTTGGGAAGATCCCCTGGAGAAGGAAATGGCAACCCACTCCAGTATTCTTGCCTGGAGAATCCCATGGACAGAGGATACTGGCGGGGCACAGTCCACAGGATTGCAAGAGTTGGACACGACTTGCTGACTAAAACCACTACTATACCCACGTGTATGTATCTAGCGGAGCATCCTGTGTTGGAAACAATTTACAATCCGGTCAAGATTGTAAAGAGAGCTGTATTATATCCATATTAGGGAATGCTACACAGATGTTGAAAGGAATGGGGCAGGTCTTAATATATTGATACAAGAGATACATTGTTTAGAAAAAGACACAGAACGATGAGCAGAGCATGTTACTGTTGAAATGTACGCCTCTGTGTGTGTGTGTGTGTACCCACATGTACAGTGTATATATGTATGTGTAGATACATGTTAACACGTAAAGTGTCTCTGGAAGAAGAAATTGGTTACAGTGGTTGCCTCATAGAAGGTAAACTAGGAGTCTGGAGGAGACAGAGGGAGCAGTGACTTTGATGGCTTTCTTTTTGATCTCTTTCTGGTGTTTTGCCATGAGAAAGAATTACTTATTTTTTAAATGGTTCTGATTACTGATTGTTTTGGAGAACTTCTAAGATGACCTGGTCTCAAGATGGCTTCCCCAGAATTCATACTCTCCTTTCCCAAGAAGTAGGAACGACTATACTAGAAATGAGTATATCTTTGTTCTTTTTCTTTTGGTTGTTCCGTCATGTCTGACTCTTTGCGATCCCATGGACTGCAGCATGCCAGGCTTCCCTGTCCTTCACTATCTCTTGGAGTTTGCTCAGACTCATGTCCCTTGAGTTGATGATGCCGTACAACCATCTCAGCCTCCGCCACCCACTTCTCCCCCTTCAATCTTTCTCAGCATCAACATCTTTTCTAATGAGTCAGCTCTTCACATCAAGTGGCCATAGTATTGGAGCTTCAGCTTCAGCATCAGTCCTTCCAATGAATATTTAGGGTGAATCGTCTTTAGGATTGACTTGTTTGATCTCCTTGCTGTCCAAGGGACTCTCAAGAGTCTTCTCCAGCACCACAATTCAAAAGCATCAATTCTTCAGTGCTCTGCCTTATTTATTGTCCAACTCTCACATCTGTACATGACTACTGGAAAAACCATAGCTTTGATTGACTATACAGGATTTTTATCTTGGTTCCTAAAGGACAACCTTAAGTATTTCAGAAACAATCCTTACATTCATGCAAAGTACATCCTCATGAACATCCCATTTTGGTCTCAGGGCAGTGTTGAGAAAGATATGAGAAATGATCCAGACACAGCTCCAGGTGCGGCGAGCCCAGAGTCCCACAGTCGGTCATCGCTGAAACCAGCATTGGAACATACATCTGTGTTTCCCTTCCCTTACTATTTTATCCACTCTGCTGGATAATATGCTAATAATAGTGACATTTGAGCACCTACTGTATGTGCTGCGCTCAGTCACTCAGTCATGTCTGAGTCTTTGTGACCCCGTCGACTGTAGCCCGCCAGGCTCCTCTGTCCATGGGGATTCTCCAGGCAAGAATACTGGAGTGGGTTGCCATATCCTCCTCCAGGGGATCTTCCCAGCCTAGGGATCCCAGGTCTCCCACATTGCAGGTGGATTCTTTACCATCTGAGCCACCAGGGAAGCCCAACAATACTAGAGTGGGTAGCCTATCCCTTCTCCAGGAGATCTTCCTGACCCAGGAATCGAAGCGGGGTCTCCCGCGTTGCAGGCAGGTTCTTAATCAGCTGAGCTACCAGAGAAGCTCTCACCTACTGTATACCAGACACTTAAATATACTATGCCACTCAATCTACTTGTTTTATCATGTGTTATGTTTTATCACCTTTACCTGTTCTTTATATTTATCATCTTTCATTTCTCTAATGAGAAATCTGAGTCTTGGGGAGTTAAATAAGTTGTACAAGTTCAAGTGGTAAGAATCCAGAGCAGGGATTTGAACCCCTGCTTGCTTAAAGTTGGGTCTTTTTCCTTTTCTGCAGGTGTCGCACACGGTTCTTCAAATAAGCGCCTGGTGCTGTGTCCATGTCCCTGTCCCGCAGGTGAAACGCTGTGTTCAGCATCTACCAGTCCTGCGCCTCTTCTCGAGCCAGGTTCTGTGCACGGAGCCGGGTCACAGCAGCTCTTCTTATCGCCAGAGGACAGATGCTCATGGGAGCCACCCCCCACACTCTGCCCTGGACTGCCGGGTGGCCCAGGGCTGACGCTGCACACGTGTTTCTGTCAAGCAGGAGGCATCCCATACTTCTCATTCAACTCATGATTTGCTTTTGCTCTTTCAAAATGAAAATGGCTTCATTTCTTCAGTTCTAAAGACTATATGTTTTCTTAAAGAGTAAGAGGCAGACAATAGAGAGTGATAAAGTGGAGAAAATGAAAATAATCTGAAAGCCCATCGCTAAGACCTAAGTACAGTTCACATTTTGACAAGTGTACCATCAGACTGCCTGCTAAGCACAGAGAATAGATAGGTAGGACTTGTGTATACAGAATGAATCATTTTCGGATAGTCTACTTTTCTCACTTAATAAATCACAGTCACTTATTTTATTAAATTGCTAACTTTCATAAATCTATGGTGGTTTGATCACATAGGTGAACTACACTTAACTAACTTGCTCCCCAAGTTTTGCTACTATGAACAAGGCTGTAAGGTAACATTTTAGCGTAACTATACACTCTAGTCCTGTTATTTCTGAAGGACTGACTCCTACAAGTGAAACTGCTGAATCTGAAGCTTCTCTGAATGAACTCAGAGAAAGAAACTTGAACGTGGGGTCCCATTATAGATGCGGCCAATAAAAAGGACTTCCTGCTCTTTCAAGGACTTCTCACTTTTCTGAGTAGTATCTGTACCTGTCTTGTGATTGTCCGCATTTTCATTGCAGTTTTTCTTGCCCTGTCTGTGCCTCTGTTTCTTTCCTTCTCCTATTTTCCTTTATGTAACATTTATCTTCTGGAAAAAACAAGGGTGGTTACCTTGGACTTTGTTTTACCGTAACTTTTCTTTTTAAACGAATTTGCGGTTGTGGTGTCTGATTTTCCTTCGTGAAAGCAGCAGGGGTCTGCAGAGCAGCTTTAGCGCAGCCATCTGTGTGTACGGAAAAGCAGAGACAATTAAAACCTGTTGACAACTTTGGGCAAAGCTGCAGGCCTCATGTTCTGTAATTTATGTGCAAAGCTGAAGAACAATCAGTTCAAGCTGGTTCTTCAAAGAGACACAGCCTGTTACGTGCTTTTGGCAGTTGAGCCTCTTTGCACCACAGCGAAGGGTATCTGAGTCCAAGGAATTCTGAGATGTGCAGGAGGGGCTCGCGAGCCGGGCCTGCGACAGCAGACGCACTCTGCCACGAGGAGGTGGGAGCTGCTGCTTTCTCCGGTTTTCGTCTAACTGTGCTTCTGACGAGTAGACGGGCGTGTGCCCAGGACCTCCACCTCATTGTGTGGTGTGTCTCTGTCAGAAGCAGGAAGAATCCTTTCCAGTATTTGCCGTGGGTTGTGTTGATGTGGTTAGGGACACATAGGTGATAAGGATGCTTGGGAAGACAGTGGTATGTGTTTAAATTTCAGCTCTGCTGTCTCCTAACTGGGCCACCTTGGCTTACTCTTTTTCTTATGCTTTAAAATGTACAAAAGGACACCTAGCTTACAGGACTGATACGATGGCTGAGGTCATTTTTTTTTTTGTTATCATCACTTTTTTTTTTTTTACTGCATTGTGTAGCATGCAGGATCTCAGTTCCCCAGCTAGGGATCGAACCCTCACCCCATGCAGCAGGAGCAGGCAGTCTTACCCACTTGGACTGCCAGGGAAGTCCCCAGCAGCTGAGGTTATACAGAGCAGGTTGGCCACCTTTCCATCTATCCTGGCTCATCTCCCTGTTACCTTCCACATCCTCTTCTGTGGTCCCCACCCCCATCCTGCCACAGAAGCCCTGGGCCCGGATCCCAGCCCCATCTCTGTGCCTTAGCAGGCTTCTCAGGAATACTGACTGTTTTCACTACCTTAGAGCATTTCTTTCTTTGGCTTTTTCAAGAACACGTTGATCGCTCCTGCTCCCTCTGGGGAAGCTTCTCCTCAGTGTCCGGTGTCTTGTGTTCGTCCTCCCCTCTGTTTGAAAGTTGATGCTACTCAACTTGGTTCTTCTTCTTCTCCACGATGAGACAAAGGACACTGGTATACCTCCTGGTCCTTTTCTGCCAAGTGGGGTTATGTGACCAGCTTTGACCAATGGCATGTGAGCAGAAGTCACACCAGGGACTGCTTCTGGGGGTGGGTCCTGGGTTCTGGGTCCTGCAGAGCGCTCTCCTCCGTGTCGTGAGCAGTGACAAGGTTAGTAAGGGGCTTGCTCTGTTGCTATGGGTACTTGAGAGCAGAGCCCTCTGCTGACCTGTAATATCCGTATAGCCAGAGTGAAGCTGAGAATCTTTGCTGGCTTTATTCCCATGACTTGTTACCACAGCAGAACCTAGCTTATTTTGACTAATACAGACCCTTCCCACCCAGGCACATACTCTTTTGAATAGTGTAGGCAACTTTTAAAAGACATTTAAACACAAGAGACATATTATACCCTTCTAATAATGTGGTGAGGTCCACACTAACCCATCTAAAGAGGGAATCAACCAAAATATTCTCCACTGAACAGGAAAGATCTGCATTAAGATGACTTTCTCTTTGTCCCAGGACTGTGAAGTTGCTGGCAACTCTTCTCATCAAGGAAAAGAAAAGCCTCTGGTGAGTGACGCTGTTGTGGTGCCTCCTGTCTCCAGCTCAGATCTCTCTTGGGCTTTGAACATATCTTTGATTGCCTGCTTTGCTTGGCTATCGCACTGGCAGCCCAGACACCAGAGGTGCAAATGTAAAATCATTGCTTTCCCTGCTGTGTTGTCTGTCTCAGCGAGTATCTCCTTGCCCACCTAATTGAATCATCCTGACCCCTTTGTCTTCCTTTGCCCTCACACTAAATTTTTCACCAGACCTGTGGTTTCTCCCTCTCTCCGTCTCCACTAATATACTTTGTACCTGCCATATTTATTTATTTCTTTTCTAGATCAGTATAAGCCTTCTCAGGAGTCTCCTCGTGTCAAGCCTCTCTCTCTTTCCTGTCCACAGTTGGCATTGCGGCCTGAGTGATATTTCTACAAGCAGATCTGATCAAAATACTTCCCCGTTGAATGCCCTTTCATGGTTCCCCATGGCTCTTAGAAGAAAGATAAACCTTTAAAATGTCTACAGGTCTCTGATTTGGTTCCTGCATCTTTTTCTGGCTGGTCTTTGACTTGTGGTCCATGTGCAGGCACTATGAATGTAATTGAAAGCTTCATATTTTAAGAAACCCTCTTGGCCTTATTCTCCGCAGCTGGAACATTCTTCTCCTCTCGTTTCTCACCTAACAGTCATTCTCGTGTGTTCATCCCTCTCTTAGATCCTGCTTCCTCTGGGAAGCCTTCTTTGACTCACCCAGACAAAAACAGGCGGCCTCTGTGGATCCTGCTTATGACCTGTTCTCGTGCTCATTGCTGTATACCGCGGTCATGACAGACAGTCCCTGCCCCTCGCTGAAATAATACGCACCAACCGTTTGCATCTGTGTCATCTAATCCTCACAACAATCCCTTGAGATGAATGATATTCCCATTTCAGAACCAGGACACCAAAGAACGAGAAGTGAGGTAAGCGGTTTAAAAGTCAGTCAACTCGTTAGTGACGGCGTGGGTCTTAAACACACGTGTGTCTCCATCTTGCGGTCCTAAGCCTACCACCGGGTCGTCCAGGACAACTGCAGCGCTCGCAGGAGATCAATATGCATTGCTCATTGCTGCATTCCCAGGACTTAGCACGCGGTCTGGCACACAGCAGGTGCTCAGTCACTTGGCTGAGTAAGTGAATAAAGGAAAGAGGATGAAAAGTTACCTGGGTAATGATGGCTCACACAGAAGCCTAGCTGTGACTTTTTTACAGCTCTAATGCACAGCAAAGCAGAAAAATGGGAAGGAAAATCAGATAGCATCAGTTTTATTTCTAGATAGACTCTTCGGAAACGTATCAGGGAAGATGCAGGAAGCAGGAAGTGGTCTGCGTTGCCTTTGAAACTGGGAAACAGCTTTCCACGGAACAGATCCTGCTGGGCTCACCGCCCTGTTCTTGCAGGTCAGGGTCTCATGCTACTTGAATAAGCTGCTGACTCACGAAAGAGCCTTCCCAGCTTCAGCACCACTTGCCAGGATGCCGTACATTCACCTATATTTCCTTCAAGACAAAAGGATATGCAAAATTCTTCTCCTGAAATAAAAGAAAACCAGCATTTATGGGAGAAGAAAAGGTTTCTGGTAAGTTCAATACCAACTTGCATTTGGGTAATGTTTAAATATAAGAAAACGACATTTTTTCTTTTTTTTTTTCCGAAGTAGGAATTTGTGTGTGGCAGGTAACACTGGTAGGGTTTTGGGTACTTTTGAATTTATATCATCGTTGCAGTGAATTTATACCGAGGGTGAGGCTTAACGTTATAAGTTGAGATCTTCATCCAAATGACACATGCATATGTGAAATAAAATCGAGGGACTTCCCTGGTGGTCCAGTGGTTAAGACTTTGCCTTCCAATGCAGGGGGTGCCAATCTGACCCCTAGTCAGGGAGATAAGATCCCACAAACCTCACAGCCAAAACACCAAAACACAAACCAGAAACAATATCATAACAAATTCAGTAAAGTCTTTTAAAAAGATGGATGTTTTAAGGATGGTGAAAGAATCCACCTACAATGCAGGAGACCTGGGTTTGATCCCTGGATTGTGAAGATGCCCTGGAGAAGGAAATGGCAATCCACGCCAGTATCCTTGCCTGGGAAATCCATGGACAGAGGAGCCTGGCAGGCTACAGTCCATGAGGTCGCAAAGAGTCGGACACGACTGAACGACTAAACAACGACAATTACTAATCACAACTCCTAGGCTGTACACTGGTTCCCCAGAACCTACTCATCTTATAACTGAAAGTCTATGCCCTTTGATCAACATGGCCCCCACCCCAGCCACTGGTAACCACCACCAGCTCTCTCATCAACTTTCTCTCTTGATTCAGCACTCCCACCATTCCCTCTTCATACTGTTCATGGGGTTCTCAAGGCAGGAATATTGAAGTCGTTTGCCACGCTCTTCTCCAGTGGACCACGTTTTCTCAGAACTCTCCACCATGACCCGTCCATCTTGGGTGGCCCTACACAGCATGGCTCAAGGTTTCATTGAGTTAGACAAGGCTGTGGTCCATGTGATCAGTTTGATTAGTTTTCTGTGATTGTGGTTTACATTCCCTCTGATGGATAAGGATAAGAGGGTTATGGAAGCTTCCTGATGGGAAAGACTGACTGAGGGGGAACCTGGGTCTTGTTCTGATGGCCGGGCCATGCTTAGTAAACCTTTAATCCAATTTCCTATCGATGGGCGGGGCTGTTCCCTCCTGTTGTTTGACCTGAGGCCAAACTATGGTGGAGGTGATGAAGATAATGGAGACCTCCTTCAGAAGGTCCTGCGCACACACTGCATTAGTGCCCCCGACCCTGCACCAGGCCACCACCGACCCATGTCTCTGCGGGAGACTCCTGGACACTCACGGGCAAGTCTGGGTCAGTCTGGTGATGGACAGTGAAGCCTGGCATGCTGCAGCCCATGGGGTCACAAGGAGTCAGACACGACTGAGTGACTGAACTGAACTGACCTTTCCCGCTCTCTCTTATCATCCTTTTGCCTCCCATCTTCCCTCAGCCGCAGCTGTGTTTTTACCTTGTCCAAGCTGATAACATTTCAATTCTATTCTATAATCAGAATTAAATCTGTGTGCTTTATCTCTCGGTGGATTCTAAAACTGGAAAGCTAATAAGCAGCATTGACATTATTAAGACTCTATAAATGTTGACTTCAGAGATGAGGGGAAAGCTAATGATTACATTTTCTGCCCTGTAGGTCCAGAGTCATGCTTTCTGTGCACTTGAAACAGAATGTTCCCAGCTTCAAGGTCATAGGGATTTTTCTGTTCTTACACCTTATCATTCAAAATGAAGTCACGTTTTTCTTGTCCCCAGTCTGGGACTTTTGACTTTTTTTCTTTATGTTTACCAGGTGCTTCTAATTGGAGTTCTTTTTTTCTTACTCAAAAAGAATCTTAGGTCTCCACCATAACTTCATAGGTATCCAGCCCTCCAGTGGTTACTAGTGTTTGGAATCCCTCCCTCCCTCTGCCCCCACAATAAGGTACCTGCCAGGATGCCCTGGGCTTCCCAGGGGGCTCAGATGGCAAAGAATCTGCCTGCAGCGTGGGAGACCCGGGTTCGATCCCTGGGTCGGGACGATCCCCTGGAGAAGGAAATGGCAGCCCACTTCACTATTCTCGTCTGGAAAATCCCATGGATGGAGGAGCCTGGTCAGCTACAGTCCATGGGGTCGCAAAGAGTCGGACACAACTGAGCGATTTCTCTTTCTTTCTTTTTCTTTCTTTCAGGGTGCCCTAATCTGGGCCTGTTGCTTTCCAGACCTGCGTACCTTCCTCATCCTTGGGCTTCTCTTCACTGACCTCCTGGATGAAAGGCCAGTTCGACTCCGTGTCATCTTTTTGGTCTTGTTGATTTTATAGGAAAATACACTCAGAAGACTTTAGACAGACAAGATGATATATAAAGCGGGTCTCTGTATGTCTGAAAATATTTTTATTTTATTTTCAAAATGCATTGCTAGTTTGCCTGGGTATAGAATTATGGGCTCAAAATGTTTTTTTGCTTCTTCTAGAGCATTGGTTTATTATCTTCTGAATCCAATGTGACTAATGAAAAGTTTGGGTGGTTCCTTGCATTTTCCTCTGGAAACTTCTGTGATTTCTTTTTCTGTATCACTGGCTTTCTGAAATATCAAGAGGATCTGCTGCTAGTCATGCAGGTATGTTCAAGTTCCTCCTGCTCAGAACCCAGTACACTGATCAGATATGACTATTTGCCTTTCTTCAGTTCAAGGAAATGTTCCATTGTTTCTTAAAAAAAAAAACTCCATCCATATTCTCTATTCCCTTTTTCTGCAATTTCTCTTAGCTAACTGGTAGATTTCCACAACTTCTGCCACTAATCATCTATAAATCTTATCCCTCAAATTAGCTATTTCTTTGCCATTTGCTTTAAACATTAAAAGAGTTTTGGGGTTTGTATTTTATCCCCTCTATTAAACTTATATTTTAAGTTTTATATTTTTAATTGATAAGAATTTTTTCCTGTTCTCTAGCTGTTCCCTTTCCAATCACACTAATTGTGTTTTATAAATAAGACATCTTCTCAAATATCTTTGAATATATTCATTAAATACTTCAAAATATTTTCTATTCTTGAATTATTTCTGTTCTCATGAGACTTTATATGTTTTGACTTTCCAATTTCCTTCTGGGTGTTGCCCTCAAATGCCTGGTGATCATATTTGTGTGTTCACGTTGGTAAGTGGGGATTAGTTTCATAATGATAATCGTCCAGCGTCGGTTTCTTTTGGGTTTGAATCAACATCCTTTTGGACAGGCTTCTCTCCTGGATGAGAAAGCAGACAGGGAACTCCATGTAGGTGCACAGGGCTAACTAACCGGTAGCTTTTGTTTTACGACCAGCCTAGGACCAGCCTAGGGTTGGACGTTCCACTTCATCTCCGAAAAATGCAGAACAAGAAGACCGACGCCCACGCCAAACAAGATCCCTCTTCAGCTGGCTCATTTTCTTCACGGAAGAGTCTCCGGTTATTTTTCCTCCGTCTTCCAGAAGTAACAGCCTGCATGGAAGGGGACCTCTCACCCTCCTCTGATGCTCAGCGCATCCTGGGAAGGTGACTGGCAGTCGCCCCCCTGAGGGTCCCAAACTCACATTTGGGGTTTGGCTTCCTCTGCTCTATCTCATCCACTGACACATTTCCGTCTGCTTTCATATGTAAGAAATGTGTTGAAGTCTTTCATCTACAAAAGACCTTTCTTCCCAGTTTCTTCACTGCTACAGATTTATTTCTTTCCTCACTCTAACACTGTCATTTTAGTGGAATCTCTGGCAATGAGGCCAACACACATACTTCCGATCAGTCATCTCACACCAGTCATGTCCTCAAGCCCGGGATGATGTTTTTGAAAATGAATTTCCTTGTTAAAAGTCTACTCATGTCTTATCTATGTTCCTCTGCTTGAGAATTCTGGAGACAAGAATAGAATCTTGTTTAGAAAGAAAGCAGAACCGAAGAAGGATGGAAGGAAGAGGAGAGGAAGGAAGGAAGGAAGGAGGAAGGGAAAGAGTGAAGGAAGGAGAAAGAAAGAATGAAAAGAAAAGCAAATCAAAGAAATGTGGACAAAACCCAGTGGTATCAACCATCTTTTAAACATTTCTCACAAGCATTTAAAATAATCCACATTATTAAGCTCATTGAAAGGCCTCAGTCTCACTGACTACCTTACCAAGTTCAGTTTTTAAAAGTGTACCTTCTACTTTACTTATTTCCTTTCCATGAACGTAATTCTGACCCTAAAGCTCTATTTTAATTAGGATCTAGTAAACTGAACCTCACTTGTTTCTGTTGCCTCCTTCTTAGGGCCGCAGAACTGGAGAGTCCAGAATATGAGAAGCCAGTGTATCCATTACACAAATGTTGACATTTTCCTTTTTCTTTGTTTTTTTTTTTTTTTTTTTTAATTTTAGATATTTGTTTTAAGTAGACCACTTTTTTTTTAAAGTCTTTACTAAATTTGTTACAATTTTGCTTCTGTTTCCTGTTTATGTTTTTTTGGCTGTGAGGCAGGTGGGATCTTAGCTCTTCCACCAGGATCAAACCCATACACTTCACTGTGAGTATTTGTTGAAAGAGGAAATTCAGAGCGTC